>NW_015374123.1:183496-536422 GCF_001272555.1 Dufourea novaeangliae | reverse complement strand
GCTCTGCCCAGCGAAGCCTCGGCGAATAGAGATGTTATCTTATATTCTATAAGCCGCCGTCCATCGACGCTCGGGATACAATGTAACACACAGAACGAATCACCCATGAATAAAAATTTAAACTTTTACTCCTTTCAGTGTACTTTCTTAAAAATATTATGAATAAATGTAGGAGATTCTCCTGATCAAAATAAGTTCAAACCGGACATAAATCGGACTATATTTAATAACATGTTATAATAAATTTACACGTTATTAATACATTGAACATTAAGACGTATATAAATATTTGGCGGCAATCTGTGGACTTGAGAATGTGAAAAGGAAAGGAGTGGGGAGAGGGAGCGTTTCGTCCTGGGCCTGCTAGTGGACTCGTCAGTAAGGCTACCTAGCAGACCCTGCCTTAGACGCGGGGATATACGATGGTCGGTTAAGGACGTATATATGTATACGAACGAGGAAGGCTTCAGGTAGTTGCGGGAAAGGTGTCAACTCGGTAGACCTCTGATGGCGAATGTAGGAAGGAAGGTAGTGCCGCCACAAATATAATACAATCGCTTGCGTAGATTTCAGGATTTAATAAGATTATTTTTTTAACAAAATTTTTAAATTCAATTATAATTATGAAACTAAGTAGGACTTCTCCTTTTGTGTATACATATATACATATTGAATATTATTCACGTCCTGAGATCCATGTTATAATATTCCGACTAGGTGACTGATTAAGTGAGTGAAGAAATAGCAGTCGCGAAGAAAAACGCTAAGGCAAGTGATATTTGTAGTACAACTGCACGTGGATAAGTATTTACCCTTTCGCTCCGACGCACTTATCTCAAAATATGCTCCTTGTGAATGAAAAGAGTCGCTGACATACGGCTGCCATCCAACAAAATGTGTTTTCAACGGAACTTTAATGGTATCGAGTGCTCTTCTAATGACGATACAAAATTAAAAATATTATTAACGATTAATTCCCGATACTTCATGTAACTGTGGTTAAAATAAAAAATCGCATTGCATAACTACATATATAAATAATTACGTATACAATCAAATGCAAGATGTTTGCAGCCACTTTTCACAAGATATCACCAGCAACAAAATAATTTAATTTCAAGGAATAAATGGAACATTACATCAGATCTCGATTCTCTGTTGTTTCAAACATCTAATACTGTATCAGCATAGTAAAACAATGCACGAATGACACCCAGTTGAATACTCAAAAGTAGTTTTTCATTGTCGAATGCTTGCAAGTCAGAATACTGCAAGAATACTAAGAATTTGTATACAAATGATGAGATATAAGTAAAATAAACAATTACTTTTATGTAAGAAACTATTGAAAATTAAGGAACCAAGACAACTCGCGCAAACAATGATGGTATAACCGAATATATATTTGCTACGTCGTCTCGAACAGTGCGTGTCAAACGACTGCAGATACAAGAATGACCCTCCTCGATCGGGAGGTCCCTTCGTCGTCGTCCACGGAAAACTCCTCAAGGGTCCGTGGCTAATTTACGATATCCCAGGCGTCGTGCTGTCGGGCCCCGTTACTGCGCTCGCCTTAACGTAAACAGTGCAGCAGCGATCTGGGCATTCGGTCGTGTTTAATACGACGATTGCGTTGAAATTTCTAACATTTACTTCAACGAAAAGGCAAAACTGTGATCAATTATCCCACCTGTTCCTGTTCCCTTACTGTTGCGAATCGAACTACATAAGTAATACTGAAAATAGTACGATTTATGTCGGGTTTGGACTTATTTTCATCAGGAGAATCTTCTACATTTACTCATAACATTTTTAAGAAAGTACACTGCAAGGAGTAAAAGTCTAAATTTTTATTCATGGGTGATTCGTTCTGTGCGTTACATTGTATCCCGAGCGTCGGTCGCTGGCGGCTTATCTTAGAGAGTATCAGATAACATGTCGCCTCGCTGAGGCCCGTCGCCAGCGTTTCTTAGACTGGCACGATGATGTCGCCCGGTTTCAAAACGGCTCCAGCCGAGCCGAGCTTTTCCCCCTAAAGCTCGGCTGGACTCGAGCCGTTTCCATTACCCATCATTACCTGTGCCCCATAGTGGGGGTACCTCCGAAGGGGAATACTCACTCGTAAGCGTCAATTGGGCATTTGTGGGGACTCTGGTCTATTAGACATTTCACCTGTTAGGGGAAGTGATGTGTGTTTTGAGGCGACCTGACAACAAGATTCTAACACACAGAGCGTCTGTAACTGTAGTGAGCAAATAAGGTTACAATTTGATAGAAATTGTTCACAATAAGTAGGAATAAAAGAACGATTGATAACAAAGTAACTTGTCCTGCAGTCCGAATCGTGCATCTGTAAATGCCGATACTTCATCTTTTCGGAGAGTTTATAACCAAGTTGGGATTTAATAAAGTTTTGTTGTAAACTATGTATTCTTCCAGGCGAGAATCGCTTACTAGATCACTTGGAATAGCTGATTATGATATAGTCTCTTGGACCATGCTGTTGTGTACCATAAATTGGGGTAACTTTGACTCAAAGTAACTTTGTCCCAAGTCAGAAAACGATCATTTTCGATTTTGTCACGTAAAAATCAACTTAATTTAACAATTTGCAGAATTTTAACAATTAACAAAATCGGAAATGATCACTTTCTGAGTTGAGACAAAAGTACCCCAATTTACGGTACGTCGGCTAAACGCTCATTTCTGTAGATATTAGAAATTTCTTACATTTTGTAACAGCTAAAATACAGGAGGAGATATTATAAAATGTATTAAGACTTTTGTGTTCTTTTTCTATTTACTGACAAAATTGTGAAATTACAAAACTCCTATAATTGTTACTACGGCGTCAAAAGATGAAAATGTTTTAAATTTTAACACTTTCAAGTAATATTATAGAACATTTTTTGTTTTATTTGAGGGACATCCCTGTAGAGTAGGATTTTCATTCAGTGTTGTTTACTGTTAATTTTTACGGTCAATAAAACAGTAGAACATAGCAGAGAACAATCTTATGGGCCTTCCTGGTTAACCATATGGTCTATAGCGTATGCGTATTGTAGTATCAGTTTCGGTCTCGGAATTTCTTCCATGAAGATTTTTATAAACATGAACGTTTATAATGAAATAAATCGAGACAAGAAGAAAATCGTAACATTAAATCTTATAAAATACGATTACTACAGTTTTATATGTTCCGACAAACATTATTTTTCTCTTTCATGTACTATAGTATCTTCAATGTGACAGCACAAATTATTGATCGTAAATAAATACGAATATTATATATGCGACTTGCCGTTTGTATATGGATGGTGAACGTATGAGAACTGTTTCTCATTATCCTTGTCTCACCGTTTTCTCCTACTCTTATCAATAGTTACTATGCCTTGGATCATCTGTACAACGCTTCGAGGAAGAATGATTTATAGTCTAAGGGTAATTCAATGACTGTCACCTGAGAATTAGATGTAACAAAATATACGACTACTTGATATGAGATAATTCTATACAAAATCACGTCTAAGTTTATAGTTATTTGATTACTTACGGAATGACAGATTGGTAATTGACAATTACTTTTCTATTGTAATAAAATTCAATCATACTGGAATTTTAGTTACAATAATTAATCTATTAAACAATAATACTTTTAAATTACTGTATTTCGTTTTGATGGAAGTACAGTAATATCCTGTTAAACGCTAGGCCAAGTTGGTCCCTTAAAAGTTTCTACTTCATTCCCACTACTGAACGAATCCTAGTTGGGTAACACGCCACCGGTTTCTTTTTCGCGAGTCGACGGCTAAAAGTTTGGAAGCTAAAAACAGATTTACTACTTTTAAAGTGTACGTATCGGTAATGCTGCGATCTTCTTACTTTTTATTTTTAGGTCTTCGTTGATACAAATTTTATTAAAATATTGGTGAAATTTTCCTGAGTCAAATGAGACCAAACACGATATAATTTGGATCACTTCTAAAAACGACAGAAAAAATTTCACAAGACTATTATATGTATTACAGTGTTACTGACAGAAAATGATAAAAGAAGCAGATGATGTATCAATGGATCATTCTGTCCTCACAAGTGTTCTTACTTGTTACTGTTAATCTTTAATTTTTAATTATGTAAACTGTGAGATAACTGATTAAAAATTTCATTTTCATGAACAATTGAACGTACATGTTTAATTTTTAATTATGATAATAAGTAGTTCCCGGTGAAGGTAATCTATGTTGGAAAATTTGTATCGTTTTGCAATGGCGTTTTATGCATTTGAGGCGACAAGTAGCCTCGTTTGGCCCGAGTAGTCTGTGCCCTGCTACCAAAATGGTGTCAGACACCGGGTGCAAATAACCTTATGAACGTAAGAATAGACGTACCGGTCGAATTGGGTTTACTTATATCTGTTGCATCGAAGAAAGCGTTCTTGTGTACTTATATTGGAGCCGTGGTATAATTTATTCACGTATCAACACTGTCATATAAGATGATTCTAAATTAACGTCACACAATGCACAGACATACTCTTTATTTAAAATCTTTATAATAAAAACCATCTAGCAAACAGTGACGGTAAAGCCATATGCATAGATTGTGGATGTTCACGAAAACATAGACTTTCATGGATTAATTTACGGATACTAGAATTGAAATCAATTTTGATCACTCAATAAAGTTTCTGTCTAGTTCCAAATAAAATAAAAAGTTTATGAAACTTTATTGGACATTTTATTACATTATGTCATAAATAATCGTGTATGATGTAATTGCATAAAATCCGCAGTTTACGTGTGTATTTAAGGCACCTTTATTATATATCATAAAAGAAATATTAGTTGATATTTTTATCATCATTAAAATTATCTGAAATCATTTTGAGTTTATTTTGAATTGTATAAAGTCGTTTCAAATAGATAAATAATATAGCGTACTGTGAATTTTAAATTACTGTAAATAGATAATATAGTGTCCCTGTGAATTTTAAACTGGTGATACACTGTGAGTCCTAGTCTAACTATCTAATGCAACCGATGACGCATTGTGTGCGTCATGATTTCGTTACAAGACAAAGATACCAGCTCCTAGAAACCGTCTTTTATTCAGGTTCTGGTTTAAGATGGGTTAATACGTGAAATGTGCTAACAAATGATCCCATACTTTTCACTAAAATCTTGTATTCAGGCTCTTGTTTTAGATGCATTAATACGTGAAATGTGCTAATAAATAATTCCATATTTTTCATTAAAATCAATATGTACTTGTATCTGCGTCCTTTATATCAAGCATAAGAATGTGAAGACAAATCGAATTTCAAATGAATCTCTTATTAGGAAAATAACGAATTACTTATTGGTACACCTACTAAACTGTCCAAGCAATTAGCCCAGAATATAAGAGTCTGTTCATTAATGAGATAATATATCAAAGCGTAAATTGATACTAATGGACGTCGTATTGAACACTTGCTCTAAATGATCGCCGTAACGTTAATCACAGTTTCTTCTTCTGTATTCAGCGCTCAAAAATAGATTTGAAACTTCTATGACAGTAATTTCGAACCGATCTGTAGATGGCGGTCGTGATGTACATATCCTTCGATTTGACTGAACATTTTTTATAAATTGTAGTGACCTCAATCAAATCAAACTGATATAATATAGAAATAATGACATAAACCAATATAGGAAATAAAACAATACGTGTGTTTATCTAATGTGAAATGACAAATCTTCGAGTCAATGAATGATTAAATTCACGTAATTGCGATTACAGTAAGGATTTTTTGCAGTACACTGAAGATATCCGATACTCGAATAACGAAGTTTTCTTCTTATACTCAGCTTCGGTCTTCAATTTTGTGACTACCTGTACGGTTAGAGCAATCTTCAAAGAATAAAATTTGGCGCCTGGTTCTTACATCAGCGACGTCGAAGTAATAAGGGGGTCGTGAATGTCAACAGTGTCTAGCTTCTCGGTAGAGAATCTCTTGGCAGACGGGACAAGATTGACAAAGATAGCGTGAGGTGAAAGAGAAAGAGGCAGGAGTCCTAGAATCGTCTAGTTGCCAAATATTTTCGTCAATCGTAAATATATTTTTTTTGTCTATTGTGATTTCATTGGCGACACGTTCCCGACGCCGAGGAAGAGATATAAATAAAGCGGGCTATCGATTTTTTTCCTTGGGGGAAGAAAACCTAAGGGTGACCGTCAGTGGAATTGCAATCGATATCATCATCGAGACGACCATCTGACTGCATGTTCTGACCTGTTAATCACTTACAATGGCCCCAAAACGGTTTTCGTAGGCCATATTTGATCTATCCCTTCATAGCACCGGTACCAATAAACAGATTGCGTGGCGTTCTACACAATGAAAAGATATTATTTAAAAAATTATTAAATAATTAGCCGATCAAAAAAATGTCAGTGAGAAATTTTATTTTTTAATATAAAACTATACGGATATATTTAGCAATAAGATTACTTTACTAAATTGTTTACAAATGATTATTTAATTCTGTTACGATTTTTATTTAATATGAAAAAGAAATTTAAGATATTTGCAAACATATAATAAACATACGACAAAGTGTTGACATAAAAAAAATTCTTAATAAAATTTATCTTGATAAAATTTTTTCATATTATTTTATAATAACGGACCACCCTGTATATTCATGAGAGTATTATCAACGGATGAGTAGTGTTTTCCGTGAAAATGCGAGTCCACATGACTGATTAGCATAGTTTAATAGTTGAAAGAAGCTTAGAATACAGCTTTTCTTTTGGTCAACGTAACACAACATTTCCCTCAAAAACGCTAATGACCTTGAAATGTAATAAAGGTTTCGACGAAATATTACTATAGATTTCCAATTCTATCATCAAATTAAATTTAATAATGTCAGTAAGTAGGCGTCGAAATGGATGTATGATAAAAACGTTATTTTTCATTAATGTAAAAATATATTTCATTTTATTTTCTTATTAAAATTTAGAAAGTTGTTATCGCATAATGATATCTAGAACGTGTCAGATAAAGAAGGTTAATTAAAGTTTATCGTCCGCGGGGAACACATACACATAATACATGCAATTGAGGCGTTAATAACACTACGAGTTGTAATAATGTCCAATGCTCGTCACGATTTGCATAATGGCTACCATGTGGCGAGTCAGGATTGTAAATTAACATGATCAGTGTCACGAATGCACGTGGTATTCACAGATGGATAGGCATCAGATTTATCATTGTGATACTCTTGACATTGATGGTTAATGTTCTGTGCACATGATTTTACGTTTTCTATAATATTGTTAATAAAGAATTAGGCAGCTGCTAAAAAAACGATTCGAAGTATAGTAAAATAAAGTAGAAAATAGAAATATTATAGGTCGTAACATATGAAACTTCTGTTCCGTTCGATTAAAGTAACACATTTACTTTTGAACAATGTAATTTTATTAATCGATGTAAATATATACTTTTTGAATCGAGTCATTTTTGTTATCGAATTACAGTTTTAACATCTAAAAGAAATCAGGTACGATTCATGTAACTTGTGACCAAAATATATTTTATTTTTAACTGATAATAATCTAATAGTTTTATTTTGTAATTTTCTATTTTTGTAAAAGCAGGGTCGTTGAAAATTCAAGAGGTTATACTATATGTCAAAAGAAGACGAAATTTAGTTTTTACTTAGCTATAAGCATTTAAAAATTAAAGTATAAACCGCCTGAAATAGCCAGTCCGCTGACAAATGGCAACCATAGGGCAACAGAACGGAGAGGCATACAGTGCCGTAAAATGTCAATGGGGACCACAAACATACCTCGTACTTAGAAACTGTGGGAAATTCTACGATATTTATCGGTACTAGAGGAATCTATATTAATTTAAACATTCTTACACAGGATTAAATCTATCTACCCCATGAAATTTTCATGAGCCAAAATCCAAAAAATTTGCACATACAGAGCTAGTACTCACCAAAAAGTTCACAAATACACAAAGAGTATCCTTCAGAAGGTTTGTACGTACATAATAAATATTCACAAAACAGTTCGTACCCAAACAACAAATACATACACTCCAAGTATTCATCAGTAAGATCATAAATACACCACAAATATTCATCGAAGTGCTACACTAAGTACACTAAATAAAATTAAAGTAAATTAAACGGAAGAAACTGTTAAAAATCAGTACAGAAATAGGTTCTAAAGCGCGTAGTACAACCTTTGAGGAGGCAAGAGACTCTGTTGCATAAATCCTTATTGGAAAAGGTCAATCGTTTGCAGATGGATCCACAATTTTTCAAGGTCATTGTTTCCACCGAAGAAAGTCTAATAGGAAAAATGTCCTCGAATCGTGCTCTTTTTCGTTATTGTTTTATAAACATCTGCAGGACACTTGGGAACGTTAGCGACGCTAACGAAAATAAGCTTATCAGTCAATAGAGACTTATTGTTTTTTGCCGTTTATTGCAAGTATAGCACAGACTTCAACGCATAGTCTCACGCGGTGCACTCATCGGTCACAAATACTTGACTTTCGTTAGTCAATTCAACATTCGTCGGTGGAAGCAATCATCTCGGAAAAGTGGGGATCGATCCGCAGAGGATTGACCTTTTCCAATGAGGATCTTCGCAACAGAATCTCTTGCCTCTTCGAAAGATCTACTACGCGGTTTAGAACGTATTTCAGTGCTGATTTTTCAATAGTTTCTTCCGTGTAATTTTATTTAGTTTTATTTACTGTAGCACTTCGATGGACAATTCTGGTGTATTTTGAACCTGGCTGACGAATATTCATCGTGTATGTGTATAAAATCTTCAGTAGAAATTTACTATTCGTGTGTGAACAGTTTAGTGATTATTCGTTATGTACGTAAAACTTTTTTGATGGATACTCGCTGTATTTGTGAACTTTTTGGTGAATACACGGTGCGCGTGTGCACACATTTTGGATTTTGGCCTGTAAGGATTTCATCGAATAGGTAAGTTGCATATGTGCTGTAAGAATTTTTAAAGTGACAGATTCTGGTAGCACTGACGAATATTGTCGAATTTGCCACAGTCTCTATGAGGTATGTTTATGGTACCTATTGACATTTTATGTCATTCAGAGTTGGGCAAAATGTAATCGAATTACAAAATCTAAATTACAATTATAATGTAATTGCAAGAAAATTACCACTGCAATTACATTGTAATTTAATGTACAAAATTTACAATAAATATTACAATACAATTGTAATTGTCCCGCAATCACATTGCAATTACATTGTAATTGTAATTTAGATTTTAAATTAGATTGTATTGTGCCCAATACTGACGTCATTGTACGTCCCTCCGTTCAGTTGCCCTGTGGGTGTCGGTTGTCTACGGATTGTCTGCTTAAGACAGTTTGCACCCTAATTTTTAAAATGCTTGTAACTAAAAAATGGCATTCTCAATTTTCATCTTATTTTAGCATGCAGAATCAGTTCGTACATTTTTCGATACCTGTTATTTCAATTTTTGTAAAATTATTTAATACTTTAAAATATATTTTAATTATTTACATTGTTACATACATAGCGTGTGTATTGAAGAATGTTTTGAAATTAGTCCTAAAGGAAACATACAGAAATACGAGTTTATGATTTCCGCATCAAAGTAGTACAGTGACACAGCAAACAACAATTTTAAATAGTAATACGTTCGTTAAGGTGATTCACACAAGACTGATAACATTTACATGCCTATATATACACATCAATATTGGAAAGAAAAGTAAAAATTAAAAATCAGTAAGTCAGTGTGTCACAATGTGTCATAGCTTGGACGCAATTGACTTTAACAGATAATGTGAAGTGTTTATACTCAGTGTTTATGTTTATCTCTACACGTAAAGTTTTCTTTTTTATTTTTTTTGTACGCTATTCGTCGGTAGTTCTAGTGTTAATAAAGTGCTAGAGGCGTTTAATACGCATAATTTTTATTTCTAACTAAACTAACGTACACTAACAATAATACACTTAACAAACACAGTATAACGTGAACAAAATATAACTACTAACTGCTATTTATATTATTTAGACATACACAAGTGTTATCTTTAATTTGATACTAAATAAGATTTAATAATTGTATAAACCTCTTATTCGTTTATTTCATAAAATCCTTAAGCGTCCGGTACTAGAGGAACATTTGCTATAGAATAATCGAATGTAAATAATTCTCCTGTTACAAATGAATAGTTACTAAAACTAACTACGTACTAATATAGTATTTTTAATTGAAAGCAAGGATTAATCGTGTACCACTATTTCTTTCCCGTCGTATGTCACAACGGTATTTTATGCACTTCTACCTAGATAGCCCATGACGTCTTAAAGACGCCTATTTTACGGCTATTTTAGGTCTACGGCGTCTTTAAGCCGTCTTGAAGGCGTCATGCGCTGCCTGGGTAGTGTACACGGTAGTCTAAAATTCTGTATAATTTATTAATTATCATCAATTCATAAAGTTTGAGTCTTATATTTTATTTAGAATCCGACAAAATCTTTAATACAGTGAATAGATGATTGTTTGTGAAAATACAAACATTTTGTATTTACATAAACGACCGAAGTCTAGTTACAGTTTTGCGAATTCCAAACATTGAAATGATGACCATTCACGTACACTGATAGTGAGCTAACGTGAATTGACCCCATCGTATCTACAACGTAACAATGTTCTCGAGTATCAAGAAGTAGCTCTTTGGTAAATGAAGTTCAGCATTTAAGTGGTCAGTGTAAACCACTATTCGCGCCGACGGATTTATCGTCCCGTGTTCTACAAGATGAATGGAAAACAATTGTGACCATAAATAAACTACGCTTCTACGGTGAGTGTAATCGACGTATATATGTATACATACCGAATTTGTATGCGTAAAGATGCTATTTATCATTCTTAGACCATGCTCTCGTTTGCGTCTTGAGATAAAGCAGCAAACCTACGGCACGGCAACTATTTGGCCTTGAGACTAGAGCGCTGGTACTTATTTATGCACAATCAAATTATACAGAACCGATAATGTAGCGATGAATCGAGGCGGGATTGGAACATCGATTACCCGTTTCCGTATCGATGGGAAATTTCGATTACAAAATTGGTTAAACGAGGGAAAGTTGAAATTAATAATAAACGTCGCGATTTTTCGCGATAGACGCATTATTGTAGATTAAATTTTTTATCGAAACTTCAGTATACATTTATTTGTATACTTAATTTTTATTATTATTTAATTTTTTTGGAAATATCGAAAATAAGCTAACTATACCAAATACGAAATATTTGGAATTATAGTGTATGTAGCGTGGTCTATGCTGCACAACGTTTAAAACAAACTGGCGGTAGAGGTCATTTTTATAAATTTCATATCGAACGTGTGTTTATTGTAATGGAATTGCAATTCAGGTTACATTATTCCAGAGAAGTTATCGTTACGATCAAATTGAAACAGTTCGCAGCATAATATTTGCATTTAGTGGCAGTCAGAGTCGGGTTACTGTTCCACTTTTCGTTCTTGCAGAATGATCTGACGCATACTAGACGAGATCGCGTTGAGAGTTGCTGCATAATAATTTCAGCAATCTCTACCTCTAATTATAAATTGTCTACTAAAATTACAGGAAAATTACATTTCGTGAGCATTATTTTAATACAACATACAGTTAGGTTCTTCCTAGCAAATGTAAGATCTGTTACAAAATCAGAAACAGAGGAGTACGTTATTATAATTATAAGTTATGAACTATACATTTATTTGTTATTTATTAAATAATAAATAACTGATGGTATTACAAAATATTTGGTTTCCATAATGGTTATTAAATTAAGTAACAATGAAATGTATATGTATAGAAAAGTTAATATTCTAATTTGTTTTGAGTGCATATTATTATTTTTAATGAACATAATAAAATATAAAATTGAACATAAAATGAGTGTGTATAATACAACATTGATAATTTATGTACGATTACATCATAGTATTAATCATTAAGTACATTCACAATTACATGAATTTGATTTATGATAACTGATCAATTTTAGGCGTGACTACTTGATTGCTTACTATAATAATAATTGCTTGATTGCTTACTTAAATAATAACAGAATAATCAGTTGTTATCTAACTTTGAGAAACGTTATTTTTCTTTATAGACAATATTGTGATAAGTCATGTTCAACAATGCGACGAATATTTTTAATAGTATTTATATGACTATTAATATGTAAATACATATATGACAATAAATGATTAAATTATTGTTATCTTAGTAATAATTATATACATATTTAATTTACTAATGGTGAAGTACATATGTATAATAAGTTATATTACGCTAACTGTAACGTCTTTGAAACTGAACTCAATATAAGAAAACAATTCTGAAATTATTTGCAATACAATTCAATACTTTATTAGATTATAAAATATTAATAGTTAGTAATTGTTAACTTTGTAATTCGTTAGTTCCTAATTTTCTAGATGTTAAAGCTAAAGCTATAATAATTATCATTATTTAATATATTAGAAGCCTGTAAAAAATTCTTGGAATTTATTAAAATTCTAATTATGCAGAAATTTAAAATTTAAATACACATAACTATAAAATTTCATAATTCCGTAACAATAATGTTGTATATAAATTTTGTTATTATCAATAATACAATAAGGAAATTTTTGCAATCCATTACTAGTTAATACTGAGTTGCGTTTTTTGTTACAACTTTGAAGCTAATAAATACCTACTTTATCTTACAACTCAGTCGGGCTTGTATTTTCGTTTTCTATCCTCGTCCACATTTTTAGAAAGTATCAGGCAATACAGTTTGTATACTACTGCCACTTTAAAATTTAGAATTACTTACTTCATGAATTGTCAAGCTGAATGTTTTAACACACAAATTCATAAACAGATGGATCCTGTTTCTATAAAAAGTACAACGGTCTAGTGTGTCAATGCGAATAAAATAAACAGTAATAATATCATATCCTTATGAACAAAATGCAGTGTAACAGAACGTCCGTCATAACATCTTGTCACAAAGGTCATTAATATTTTATAAATAGAATTGTTAGTCCCGTACGTTGCGATTTTTTGTTTGAATTTGGCGGGTTCGTAAAATCTTGGTTATGTTTGAATTTGGCGGGTTCGTATATTTTGGTTACATTCGATCACGACAACATACTGTGACGTTGGCTTACGCCAGATTAATAATTACAATTTATCCCCTTACTTTACCGTTTGCACTCCTAAATATATGTATTTAATTTTTAATCATTGAGAAATAAAAACAAATATTAGAATTCATGTAACTGATTCTTTTAACTATTTATTAAATTGAAATTCCATGGAAGTAACAAGAGGTTATAATATAGTTTTGTACTTTTGTGTGAAGTGAACTCTTCTTTTTAAGCCTCTTATTAAGTAAAGAGGCCTCCAAAAATTGCATCACACATAAGAAAATGTGGATGCAGTTGTTTAGTTAATAATGGGTTTCAGCAACAGCATTCTCACTAGCCGATCACTGAACACTTTGCTCCCCATAGACAAGGATGGAAAACATTTCTCATGCCAGCTTTATATAGACTATACTCTAAAGTGTACTTGCGAGAAACGTATGCCATCTTGCGACATGCTCTGGAACTAGTGGATTTGTTCATGTTTTGCCACCACATACACAAACGTTTTGTTAAATTCTGGTTTTCTTTTTCCCAGCCATAGAAATTAAAATCTACAGTTTAAATTGGAAGTATCATATTTATCATACAAATGTATGTATAAATTTAAATTTCGTATTCATCATGTGTGTTTCCAATTATAATATCAAGTCATATATATTTTGTTTATTTGTAATACAACAGATGTAATACCTAATTTGTAAACCAATCGTTTCTGAACAGTTTTCCAATTTACTTTTTCCTTCAGAATATTATTCTATTTTCTATCATTCAAATCTTGCTTTCCTTTGTATGTACCTACTTCTTAAAGTCTAACTTCTTTAATTCATATGAAGGGGATTAAAAACCAATTATTTCTTTATTTAACATTAATTTAATAACATAAACTTCTGAAACTTTTTTAGTATAAACTTTTACTACAAAGTGAGTAAGGAATATTTGCACATAAACAGTTTCTATGTAAAAATAATTTGATAGATTTTGAATTATATTACAAAAAATTGCGTCGCTTTACTCCAATTTAATTGTAGGAAGTTTTCAAACAACATTTCTTTTACAATTGTGTGTTCTGTATTTCGTCCGATATGTTTGTTATAAAAGACCTGATTGTGCAAATTAATTGTTTAGCCACTACAAATGTATGAATACACCGCTCTATATTTTGTATAAAAAAATTTCGTTCATATACCTACATATCAGTTTACTGGAAGTTCATGTACTGTTATTTCTAAAATAATATTCTGAAAATATGTATTTCGGATGAAAGTGGTTTTTATATTAATTCAGTTATAAAAGTCGGAATTTAAGTACTTATAGACCACCTGAATAAGAATTTATTCAAGCATATTCAAATAATAGTAAGTGTTACATTTATTTATTTAGACGTTTACCTAACTTACAAGAACCTTATAGAACTTATATTTATTGTTTTATAATTTCATAATAGTTGTAAGATATATAACTAAAATTTTTTTCTAAAATGCTACTTAAAATTTTGTAATTATCGTAACTTCTGAACGAAATATCGTTTTAAAATATGATAAACAAAAAGGAATTTTTTAATGTATTTCTTTGGTAATCGAGGAAATGTGTTCAGTAAAATTCTATAGTATATTATTCACGGTTAAAGAGATTCTTAAAATAGAACTTACGAGGCGCGGGTAATTCTTGATTTGACTAGGATTCTTTCAGTAACTTCCGTTCTATCCTCATTCGACCTTATTAAACTCCAAATTATGTAACATTTTTTTTCATGCATGTATCATATGCATAACGGGTGAGAATTGCGTTTCAGTTGCAGATAGAATCATGGCAACATTAAATCGTACTTAGATAATTGTAATCCCTCATATCATTGATTAAATATGATTTACGTTGAACGTTGGAAAGTTTGTTTCTGTTTCTTCGAAGAATATCGTTTATTTTAGAAGAAAATGAAGATGTTATTGTTACTCTATCTTGCAAAAATTTTATATACTTATTTGTATTTTTATTTAAGACATCAGTAGTATTGTTTCATTTTTTAAATATGTGGCACAAACGTTCATGTTACATATTTTAAATATTAATGAGTCAGCTGTGTATGTACTATAAACAATTGTAGGATCGTGCACTATCTTTATCGCCATATTTCGAATATCATACTAATTATTCGTTTTATTTTATTTAAGGATTGAATTTTTGTCCTATTACTTCTACAATATGTACAAAAATATTCATAAATAAATCTTTACTTTAAATATTTTATATTAATTGCAAAATTAGATATCTATTAATAAAGTTACTGTAACGATATACGAACCAGTCATTACCATATTTAGGATTATTGTTATTGTATTTTACCTCTAAAGGAGTTTTCTCCTTTTATAATTATTCAAGGATTTACAGCATCGAAAGTCGCAGATATTGATGAATTACGGCTAAACTGAACCGTCTGGCAATGATCCAGAAACTAGAGATGAATAGTTTTCGATTCCATTGTCAGTACTTACAGTAATCTGCGTGAAAGAGTGAATAAATCTTTTTCGACAAAGAAAATTGTTAAATCGATATACAGAGTGAGACATTTAAATCGATCCCCATGAATATGAAACTAACTTATTAGAACATTTATTAGAATTAAATTTTACAAATAACAATCAATTTCAGACTATTTCCACCCGTTCTTGAATGAATTAAAAAGGACAGGTATAGAAACTTACTTAGTTGAATAGATTACAAGTGAATATTTGTAACAATACAAAATTATAGTTTGATTATTTTTAGTTCTTATTTTGTTGTTTTAAAAACAAACGACGCGTATTATTTGTTTTATTAACGAAAGTGATCAAATGGCTATTTTAAATAATTTACACTTAAAGTGTAAGAGAAAAAAGAAATTTAAACCTCTCAAAAAAGTTTCCGATATCTTCTTGATTTGTTTACTATAGCGACAAACATAATTTGTTATCGTGCAGATAAATACTATAAATTTTCATTAACGTAAAGACAGGAAAGCGTGTGACTAAAATATTACTTGTAAAGAAGTCCTTCGTTTTAATTTACGTACGGAAAAGAATGTATGCAATCAGATGATAGGTACATGTGCGGAGAGCTATCAAAAGATAAGAACATTGATGTTAAAGTGTGTAACAAACCGAAAAGAAGATAGCTGCTATCTCTTTAACTGTATCTCTTATCTAGTCACGGTAGACGTTTTTCCGAAAATATGAAAGAAGCAGGTGATTAGAGATCCTAAAGCTCATCGTCAGACTGCTGATGTTTATAGAAGTTCATCTATTTAAAGATTGATTTATACAAAAAGAATTAAGCAAGATGTGGTTTCGTGATCAAGTACGATATCCGAGGAAGGACATGAATTGAACACGCAACATTTTGACGTAAATATTAAATAACAACATAACGTGTCACATAAAATACAAAACCATACTATAACCAGTCGTAATGTAATCATGGAAGAAAAGCCAGAGTTTGTTAATCAATTAATTAATCATAATATACATAATTTGAGAAATATACAATGATTATTATATGTATAGTACTCGTTTTCTAAGATTCACCATTTTATTGCGATGAAGAAAGAGAAACTGTTTTTAGGATTTATTACCTTTTAAATTTACATGTATCATTACAGTATTTATAACGTAACCAAATGTTACTTAAAAAATAATGTGAAAGGTAACAATGATTTGAAAAAGTTGTTATTAATTAATAATTCAGTAAATTCAGTTGCATTTGTATATCGAATTGCTTTTGTTGCGAGTTGCAGTATGATAAAAATGAAATAAAAATATTCAATTTTATTTGAGTTCTTACATCATTGTGTTTTTCAACTACATGATATGTATAGCATGTGCTGTAAACTCATAAAGTCTACAGTCTATACATCATATTCAAAGTTCTAAATCACCAAGACTTGCAGTTAAACCTTTGGATTTTAATCTTAAGCTTTTGTTTTTTTATGAAACCTTGAGACAGAGACTGCTTAGTTCGTCAGATTAAAAGATCTGTTAATCGCAGATAAAACAACAAACATAGTTATGGACTACTAGCATTGAGATTGATTCGAGATTATCGCTTCTTTTCCTTTTCTTACATTAGCACTGTTTGACATTTTCTAAGCATCATTTATTTATTTTATTTAAAGTTAACATTTTTGTTGTGATATTTACATTTCACATATTAAATAAAAACTAACTCTTCAGTATGTAGATCTGTTTTTGCAAATTGAAATTTATGATTTTGACATAATAATCTGGTAAAATATGTACCTACATAGTGGTATGAAGTTTAAGATATTTTCAATATGTGCACTTCATCTTGTGTGCTTATGAGTAACAATGAGAAAAAGGCCACTATTTTATTGTTTCTATTAAATGGATGCAGGTAAATAGTAACCTATTTCTTTAGTTCAGTATTTTCCAGTGTAAAAATAGAAGTGGATATTTGCGTGGACGTCATAAGCTTTTTCCCGAAATTTTAAAAACGAAATTTCAAATCAGGAATCACAGGATATCTTTCATTAAAAGAATATGCTTCCGCGTGTATTTGTTCATGAAACAAAAATTGCCGTTACACAAAATTTCTGTTATAAATCGATACCTTAAAATCTTAAAAAATAACGCACACTTAGTGCTTTATTGATAATGAACAAGTGTCATTTGTTGGCTATTGCCATTTTTTATGTCTCTCAATTTCTTGAGATAATACTTATGCGTCTAGTGCTCATAGGGAGCTCAAATTGAACAAAAAATGTCCTACGACAGCATATCAGGTCTGTTTTAACAATATTACAAAGTACTAAATATCCAGCCAAGCCTATGTGTTTTATGCGTGTACGTCCAGGGAACAAGTAAAAGAACGAAAAGCCCATCGTTTGCTTTCCGTCTCTTTATTTAGGGGCCATTTTCCCTTCGTTTTCGTAACGTTTATTTAAAGCTTTCTCGTTTTCATTTCTTTCTCCTATCTTATTGACTCCTTTAACCATTATCTGTATTCGGTCAGACAATAATTTGCTTTGAAGACGGACTGTAAGGTATACGTATCTTTGAGCAAACATACTATAAAAAGAATGTCAACTGTTTGGCATATTAATCGTTCGAAAAATGAGTTTAAATGTAGTTAAACGGAAATCCTCGAAGACAGTGCATCGACGGTTGTAGGGAGTAGCCGCTTCTATGCAACCTCTTGCGTCACGTTTCACATGTATCCAGAAGCTATACTCATTCCTCTGAACCTTTCAGATTTTCAAACTTTGTAAAAGTCGATCTGTAAAATATACAGGGTGTCTCAGCTGACTAGATCACCTCGAATAATGACTTAACGGTACACTTTATGAACATTTTGAGACGTGGAACTTAAATGGCATTAAGGAGCACATCTTATAAGGTACGAGTTTTTTTATGGGTGGAGGCATTTTAGAGATTTCAAGGTCACTTTGATTTTTTTTAACGGAATGACCTATTTTTTGTACCATAGATCGATATAGTATCAAATTCTGAGTAACAATGTGTTGACCTTCATAAGTCCTAAACCTAATAGTTAACGAGATATTTACAAAACAATTTTTAATACGTACTTACTATCTTGAAGCTATAGGTACTCGAACTGATGCCCCTCAACTTCAATTCAGCGATTTCAATACAGTGATTATTTTGTAAATATTTGTGGTCGCGTAGAGGACATATGAAGGTAAAATTTTTTTTTAATGGGATTATATAGTTTTTAATACATTAATCGATGAAACTCGTCATTCCTTATAAAAAAGTATTAAAAAATTTATGCCAAAGAACCATTAGTTTAGGAGATATTTTAATTTTATAATTATGAAGTAGTATTATTAATGCGATGCTCAACTTTTTAAAATTGATGTTTGAAATCAGATATTAGATATCGCGCGTAGTATCACGCGGAATTTTTCTTAATAAAAAACATGGTTACATTTCAAGAAACAAGTTTGATCTTAGTATGTCCTTTACGCGTTCACTTACAAAAAGACTACTCACGTCAAATGATTTTTTCCCCTGAAACCATTAGATTTTTATTTGAAACATTTTTGGCATCACCTTGTATAGCGGAATTTATTAAGACTTTGTTGTTTCACTGCAGCACCTCAGCAAATATACATAATTATTAAATCGTTCAATTATCAGCAAATTTTAAAAATATTTGAATTTTAGGAAATTATTACTTACAAAACAAAGGTAGATCGCATATGGTGTAAAGGACATTGGTTGCTCTATACTCTATATGTTCTCTGCAATGGTTTTTGTAAATATTTTAACAGATGTCGAGAAAACACTTCTTTAAAATTTGATTTTTAAACATACAAAGGATAGCAATTATTTATAGTGCCTGCAGACATATGTCCGTTAAACTAACAGTAATACTAGTATAATTTTCTTAAATACGTTTAGAAATCGATATTTCTACCACTTCCACGAACTCCTTGGAGCAAAAGACCCTCCAGCTATGGGGCTGGTCGGCGATCGACGACCGTGTGTAACAAATCATGCATGCAAAGTACCATCTGCCATCCGCCAATGAAACGTTAAATTTTCATATGATGTGTATTCCGTTTATGGAAGCATTTCTAACGTATCAGTAAGATCTTTTTGATATAAATAAGTTTAACACGTTCACGCCGGCGCGGGCCACCGGTGGGCCACACTAAACTGTCACATCGGGCGGCGTGGGCCACCGGTGACCCGCACTAAACTGTCGTCTGCAGAGAAACAAACAACGTGTATGCAGGTCTGAACAGGCAATAATCACGCGCCGCCAGATGAAGCGCGATATTAATTTGAACGCCGCCTAATAGCAAAACAAATTATAATCGGCCCCGGCGTGAACGTGTTAAACATAACCTTACTGAAACAATTTTTACTGGAAGTAAAATTATGACTTATTGTATAATTCTTACGTGTTGTATAATTAAAAATGGTCCGAATAAGGAAGTGTTTAGATTCAGTTTTAATGGAAAAGCATCACGTATCTATTGTCATGGGTTTCATAAAAATGAAACGAAGATTAAAGAAATTATTATATTTAATTAATAATTAACATATAGATTCGTGGTATTGGATATCGGCTGTGACTTGCAATGTGATTATACAAAGACAGCAGCGAATATGATCCTTTGACTGTTCCATTAATTAATGGTTTGCTTCCATTTTGTTGTCTCTCATTAGTTCATTATTACTCCTCTCGCTTTTAGCATTGATAAAACTAAAGAATTGTCGCCCACTGTCAGCAAGCGACTCGTAATGTGGTTAAGATAGCAACGTGATTATAAGAGGGCCGGCACAACCTGTTTATGGGGATGTTAGGAAGTGATATTGTACGTACTTAAGACTAAAGAAAAGTATAAAATAAGATAAAATTTATATATTGGATGAAAATTATCACCATACATTTCAATATAATCCTGTCACTGTTTTATCGTCGATATTCTAAGCTTGTGGTATTATTAATTAATACATCATAAATCATGAAGAATTTTTTTTCTTGAACAATTACAACGAATTTTCTTAGTCTCGAAAAGATATTGAATATAGAGAGTCAGATTTAGACACAACAACAAGACAAAGATATAGAATAAAATTTTGTCGTAGCGCGCTTTGTTTTCGAACTAATTGAGTCTTTGTGAGTTTAAGTTTAAATTCAAATGCCTGAATAATTGCATCTTATGCGATTGCAACAACCACTACTTACCGAATACGTACCGTCTAACAATTTCGACTATTTTTTTCGTTTTGGGAAAATTTGGGCAATTGAACTTGATTGTAATGTAAAATTTATCGTGTGGTTGTGGTGGGGGGCATAACAAGGACGTAATATAGTCATGGTCTTTGAAAAATTATAAATCTGTCCTTTTATTTATGAGTTGATTTAGTGCAATTTAAAAGCAAAGCAAAACTTCTAATTCTACATATTATAATAAATTTCACGAAAACAAAGACACAATAGATTGAATGGTCACTATTGTTCGAGTAGCTACGATCAGATTTATTAAGTTATACAATAGAAAATTGTCGCTTCTACAGGTTGAAACGAAATTGAACTGGATTTTAATGTAAAATTTATCGTGTCCTAAATTGAATAAACAAAATCTACAGAGGTATTTTTTAAAAGTCTCTTCAAAGTTGATAAACAGTTTACATAAAAAATTCACACAATTTGTTACTATTTTATTAAAATTACGGATTAATTTCAAAGGTACTACAGTATTGAACTCAACGTATGATCATCAAATTAAATGCTCAAATGGTTTATAAATGGCACGTGGTTGAAAAAATGCAAATTTTACTTTCTAGTTTTAACAACAAATTCCTATATTGAATGCAAATTTAAAGTAATATTACAACTGCATGTGTCTACTACAGTGGACATTTACTTTATCACTTTAGTGACAATATTTGGAACATTTTTTGACGATTGGCAGTATGAACCTTCTCTAAATAACATCTAAACATTAGAAAAACGGTGTTACTGTGACTACTGGTGGCGTTATTTACCGTGAGAAAACACATTGTTTATGAAAAAGAAATAAAAATATTTTCAAAAATGCGTTAAAGAATCTTAAATAATTGTCTCTTGATTTTATAAAAAAAAAAAGTTTGGTACAAAATACTAAAAAGATGCAGTGAGCGGGTTCACCCTTCTTTGGGCAACCAAAATACTCACGGTTAATGAGCAATCGGAATACTCCTATTCTGACGGATTAAATAAACATAGATAATTTTACTTTCATATCTTTCCGAAAATCTTAATTTTCCGCTCCTATAACATACCAAGTGCTTTTTTAGACAAGAGCATAAAAAATTGTGAAAGGAAATTCAGAAATGGGTACCTGGGTACCCGGTTGCCTACACAAGGGTTAAGATAGAAACACTTGTAAATCTGACACTTTGATTTTTCGGCTATTCTCCACTGATCGACACATTATGGCGATGGTGTGGCCTTTTAACTGTTCTCGGAACGATCTCGTTCGATCTAATTATCCGCGTGTCGCACGTAGCTCCGCTACCTGTTGCGGCGAATTGATTTGAATAAATGTATCTCTTCACAGTGTACGATTATGTACAATGAACAACTCGTCACGAGTTCGCCGCTTCCTCTCCCGCCGTCCTGCCGTCGCCGTCACGCGAAACTCGCGTCGGAGGTGGGACGTTGTCGAGCGTTGAATTAGATTCAGTAAAGTAAGTCGGTGAGTGCGCGACTGTCGGGTCCGGTATTGTGTGGAATCGAGTCGAATCACTGGATCCTCGTTTCTGTTATGTAATTCCGCTCTGGCCTCCTTTTTGTAAGAGAAAAAGATCGCTGAGCCGAACCTATACGTTTCCTCCGCTACTCGCTGCATCATTCCGGTGAGTCGATAGACTTGTTTAAAACTGATCGCAAAATTCATCTACAGAGTCAAAAATGCATCACTTGATCGTTTGGAATAAATTTCGAATTGTCGAAGATCACAAGAGTATCCGAGAGTTTCTATAATATTGATAACGAAAAGTGAAGGAAATTTTGGCATTCTACAATAGTACAGTGACATATTTTCTGGGTATTCGTAATTTATTATTTATGAGCTCGTTGGAATATGGTACATGAGAGAAAGTGATATAATATATAACTAAACTAAGATTAGATTTTAGACATAACCTGTTTTACGCTACAATTGTTATAATAATGTTAAAATAAAACATAAAATAATGGTTCGATACTGTATTCGTTGTTCGATAATTTGTTCACCTTGTTTGTAAAAATACATTGATTTTTGGCAATTTAAAATGAGAATTAAAATAACATCAGTGTCCAGTCGTATAATAGAACATAATTATTGTTTTTTAAACATGCGATAAGTATCAGAAATATTCATATTGAACGTTAATGCCAGAAAACAAAAGTAGTTGAGTGTAAAACAAAAGAGTTTTATCACAGCAGTAATAAACAGGTGTTATGATTACGCGTATGAAGTTCGGAGAATCTTCGATGATATAATCCATATGAACTTCTTTTGAAAATATCGATTTTCTTTTTATTGAAACAGTATTTGAACGACTGATTAATAACGACATTTTGTTTTGTTCTTATAACATCATATATTATCATATACTATCTGATCGTATTATATGGGAGAAAATGTGAGAATACGCGGAAAAGATGAATTAAAATTCAAATTTTAAAAACCAAGTGTTGACATGGTGTAAAGTACTAAAAGAATATATTTGTACTTTTTTTTTAAATCAAATCGCGTTCAATTACAATATTCTGCATTTTTATTATCAGTGTCTGTATTTCCTTCAAAAGGTGTGAAGATCTATATGAGAAAATTTTGCGTATATTATTATCAGGATATTTGCTTATGCCCGTATTCAAATCTCCCAGTTAGGTGGTTCTGTAGTAATTTGATTAAATACTGCTTTGAACATGCTCAAAACATTGTCAATGTTGTAATGGCAAAATCGTTACATTTATTTCTAGACTTCAAAAATCTACATACGGTTAGGTCATTTTTTTTATTATATAATTATTGAAATTAATTTTATTATAAATAAATTATTGACATAAAGATTACAGTATACTATTTATACGGATTTTTGCAAACTTTGAACTTTTAAAACAAGATTACAAGTATTACACATTTACAATAAATTCAAGTTTGTAAAATAGAATAAAATAATAAGTTTGTTGGAGTTCTATCGGTTTTCGTGCCTTTTATGTAATTTTTAACATTAATATATGTAATATTGTGTATATTTAATCATCAAAGTCTTCGATAATGCTTAATTAAGATTGTTCTTTTCTTTTCAACTTAGTTCAATAGGGCAAGTGGATTCCTTGTTAACTTTCGATTCTTTATATGTGTGTCGTTTAATAATTACTAAACAATTACATTTACATTATATAAATTATTATGTAACGTACGTCATAGGTACGTATAGCTGAACATCCGTTTTTCTCACATTTCCACGTAACGCAGCGGCAGCAACAAGACAATTGCTGTAAATGATGAATCGCAATCTATCCACGGTGGGGAGAGAATCGACATGTTTGTTTTTCTTTTTAATTGTTCGCGACACACTTTGAGTGATGGTTGCACGCTGAAAAAATACAAGAGGCTTTCGTGCCGATTACACGTCATTCGATAACCATCTATGAGTGTATTGTTTAATTAATCGGAAAATGTGTCTGTTGGTTATGAACGTATCACTGAATCTTGACATATTAAATGTTTTCCACTTTCTTTCATTAAGTTTGTCAGCAATTCCAAATTTTTTATTATGTTGCTGACAAATCAATGTATCCCCGAAACACAGAAATCACATTCGATTTTTTTCGGTGGATTTTACTTGACGATAAGAAATAAATTGTGATAAACAGAAGTGAATTATTGTCATTAACTGTTTTTATTGAAAACATCGTTATGTAGAATTTCAATTGTTTTTGTGTAATTTTGAATCGTTCTTCATACAATAATTAATTTATATACCAATTCGTCGGACATATAACATTTGACTGTCATCAATCTAAAATTGTAGATGGTCAACTGTAAGAACCACTTGTTCGTTAATTTATATGTCATTCATTTCATCATAGACACATGCTGAATGATTAATTGATCGTATTTAAAGCTGTTGATAGCTAGATTTACAGGAAGTCAGGTACACTTTTCAACATACATGGTTCATAAGTCATCGGCTTTACGGTCGAATCATAAAGTTAACGTGTTTAGCCATGTGTAATGTCGCACAAATACTTAGATAATTTAGTAAAAACAAATTCTTTTATAAATAAGGTGTTAATTGCAGATTAATTACGAAACAAATGATAGACATGATGAATAGAATGTTTGTACATATGTGTATATGTGGAGTAACTATTTAGCTCATGCTACGAATATATTTTGTTAATTTGTATCTTTCATCTATAATATATTATTAATTAAACAATTATTAAATATAATTTAAAGTAATTTTATAATTTAAATTACAGTAGTGGCCATTTTTCCATCGAAAACCCACTTTCCCCCTCGTTTCTCTTGATTTCCTACAACATCTTTACATTTTTCTAGAGAATGTTGAATTCTCCGACCAAAAACACCATAAAACCGTAATATCAACTTGAATGGGACATCCATTACTTTTGCATACACGTAATAGACATATTCTGTTTAGTATTTAACTATAAATGTATTTATACTTGAAAAAATGCCGTGTTTTCAAAAGACAACTGATGATTATTAATACGTAAAAGTAAGTATTAATTACTATAATAAGAATTAATGGCCTCAGAGATTTTAATTTTGAGAAAAAAATCAATATTATTAAATTATGATCTGAGGCTGAAATAACATTCTAAAAATATGACTGGGAATGTTTTGAAACCCACTGATTATCCGTATTTTTAAAATTAATCTAATGTTGTATAATTTTTGTATGAAACCACGATGGATTCATCGTCTACGCCTCGACACACGACAGTAGCGTGCGAGAGCTTGTTGGAATGTTAATTAGACGAAGTAGTGTATGTTTCCTACGTTTTGTGGGAAATCATTAGGCTCGGAATGTCTCGTGAAAAACATATAAAGGCGTAGAACGTTTAATAAAGCAAAAAACACTTTGTACATTACTGCTTTGTTATGATTTTGAGATACTTGTGAAAATGTATTGTTGCATTTAATACTTGATAAGGGATTGTGAATGTAATTTGATTTTTTTCCTCGACTTTTATTAAGTTGATTCGCGTGAATTGCTCTTTTTCTTTTGGTTTGAATTATTGAATCTTATAATTTTGTCAGATCAACTTACTAATTTGCAGCACAACAAGGAGAATAGTTTGTGGTTTCGATTATTTTTTACAATGTTCTGTCACTTCATTCTAAATTTTTAGTTCCGTGTCATAGAAATTTTAGGTAACTAGCTATACTCACTGTAACGGGATTTTATTATTTTTGTAATTTATCTGTGACCTACATAAAAGTAATTCAAAATGAAGTAAAAGAATCTAAAACAGAAGTGTAAGCTACATGAAATATAAAAGAGGGAGAACGGTGAAATAATTGCAGGGCTTGGAAAACTTTTATCATAATTTCTAGTTTATTTGTCTGATTTCACGCCACTTTTAAACTTAAATAATTTTCCGTATAAATATATTCCGGGAGGAAAGTGAAAATAAAGAATATAAGTTTATCGCATGAGGCTTCGCAATTCACAAAAATTGTGTAGATTTAAAACATTCAAAATCCTTCTGTATATTAAGTTAAGAAAATTTAATCGATGTGCTTATCACGGGGTAATATGGAAGATACATATATTTCGAATAATTTTTCGGGATTGACTATAAATTAGGAAGAAATAAGAATATAGTAATAACAATCTTATTGATTCTTTATGAACGATTCCGTTTGTTTCTCAAAGCAGTTGCATAAAAGAAAAAGCAAATATTGAATGTGGAATATAGATAAAGAAATGAAGTTTAGATTTAAGATGTTAATCTTGTAGGAAAAAGACAGGTTTTCAAATGAATATCACAATAAATATGTATACTGAAGTGATAGTGGGTTTAAAGAATGTGGTGGTAAATGGTTAATAAAGTTTCAGGATTAACAAAATATATTTTAACAACAAGCTTTCTGGCATTCATTTGAACTTACTGCTCCGTGAATTACAATAAAATCTCAAAGTTGTCTGTTTGAAAAACAGCGTATCGTACAAATAAATTTTATTTTATAGCATGTGTTCATTTCTACCCAAGAAATTTTCTGCTCGTTGTATATACCATATGTTTAATCGCATTCTGTAGATTTGCGAAGGTAAAAGATCGAGTTCAATAATTGCACCGTTGTGGTTTGTGTTCGTCCGTAGTGATCTTTTGGGTCGAAGGTACAGATGGTCTCGGAACGATAATCATTTCGAGTACATCGATAAGGAAGACATTCCTCGCGTTCGATTAGCCCGACATGAGTTTCGAGCAAGTTTCGACTGATGAACGATTTGTTTTTATCCGTTAATTATGCTTAATTTATCGAAGATTTCCACGTGCCTGGCTGTATGCAAGTGTTCGTTCGTTTCTCAAGGTGCACAGCAGACTTTGCTCCGAGAACTCTAGATCGCGTATCGCTTATCTAAATGGAGGATGGTCATCGATGATATTTCTTTGTCACTCTTTTTCTCTTGTTTCCCGTCACTTTTAAATGAACCCTTTACTGATTAATCTGACACCACGATGGATATTGTTTTTCCTATTATCACAGACAAGGCGTATTGATTTTTATACCACGTCTGTGCTATTATCTTGAGGAAATATTGATACGATCCATAATTACTTTTTCTATCGCGACCGACAGTGATTGAAAAAGATTGCTGGTCATTGTTAGACCCAATTAGCAGTAGTAATCCCATTTGCGAATCAATTTAATTTAATTCAAATTTCTCTTTACGTGCCGAAAAATTTGTTCAACCCACGATTGTCTTGTAAATAAAATTACTTATTTCGATACCTTGGATAATTATACGACTGAATTTTCCCTGGTAGTTAGTTTAACTCATTCTACGATATATGATGTCTTTTTTGTAAAATGAAAGACATAAAGAATATTCACTTTTTAACTAATTATTACTATCCGTGTGATCTTCCTGTGCCCACTTATAGTGATTACATATGTTACTAAATGTTAATAACACAATAGTAATAGGTACATTGATAAATAAACTAACTTTATTTTTAACTTTAATGACCGAAAAAGCAATGGATCTGTGACAGGTGCATGATTGCTAATAGTGACACTTACCTTGTACTTTTTCTATAGGCGAAACATAGGTTGTTTTAGCACATACTTGATCTTTAAGAAGATTAAAAAATTATAGAGAATTATGAATTTGGGATAGTAATGTTTCTTGTAGTTAAACACTGCTTCAATAATAATTATTGTGGCTACATAGTCCATTATTTTCCGTCTGGTAGTGAAAGCATATTACATGAAACATATTACAATATTTAAAGATAGAATATATTCAGGAACCATGTACTTATGACTCGATTTGCTTGCTTTGTTTCCAAGTTATAGGTTCATTCACGTTTTTCTGTTTCGCTGGTCATGTACATACATATAGTTGGTAGACAAGATATGAACGTGGACAATCTTGTCTGGTTAACGGTAGAAGTATTTTTCACATCATAGAGATGAAAATTAGTTCTATTAGTTTCATGGTAAATATTGGTTTTCTTAAAATGGGATGCCACGAAGAGTATGTAAGCTCTGCTTGGACCAACGTGAGATTTGCTTAGGTCTCATACCGCAACTATTAATACATGCTGGTTCTTAGGAGTATAGTGTGTCATTATCTAGAATGTCATTTCTCAGAATTCATTGGGCTCTTTTTACGAAGCATCCATGACTTTTTGGTATTGGCTTATTGCTTACATATTTATTCATATTTTAAGACTATTCACCATCTTTAACAACTCTTAATTACAGATCACTCATCTTAGAGACAAATTTGAATGTTACTTTCACTAGCACAACCTAGCGGACAATTTCGGCAGCTCTAGCGTTTGAGTACCTTCAATTGTCAGTAAGTGGTGTACTAAATCTAAAACGGTAACGAAAAGTAGCATTCAGTTATTTATCAAAAGTGTTACGAAGTACGAAGTAGTCGTTGTTGGCTTATGCATAATGTGTGAGACTGGTCGTCTATAGTTAAGAGTTAAGTGAAAATAATCAAAACTGACTTAATTATAAATCGTTTAGTACGGTTTCTTAAAATAAGTCTTCTACTGGCTGAAATGATTTCAACCATTCTGCTTGTTTGAAACGACAAAACCAGAAAGATTCTTGATTGAACGCTACGTCTGTGGATATAGCGTGAATCAGCATAAAAATTATCGAGAATTTACAAAATGCGGGCACTTTAAAATTTGAATATCGAGATTTTCGATTTTTCAGTGTTTCGCGGGTTAACAAAGTCAGGGGAAAAATAATCTTTTGGTAATGCTGGTTCATGTGATAACGGCACATTTATCGAAGGTGTATACCAAATGTGAAGTCAATCAAATACATCTTGAGATATCAGCCATTTAAAAAAAAATAGTTTAAAAAAAATCGCGTTCAAAGCTTCAAACGATTGTGTACCATCTTCTTTAAAACATTTATAATTTCGTTCCTTTTATGAATTGTGGTAAATATTTTTGCAGACATACGTCCAAAGACCTATACTTTCAGAAAACGCAGTAAAAAAAAATCGATTTTTTCAAAGGTCTACAGTGGAATATTCCCATAATTTGACGAATTCATTGTTTCTTGTTCACGAACTGCAGCTGTGCCGAGCGAATCTGATGTTTCCAGCGCGTGTGCGCAAGTAATGAGGGGATATGTACAGATTGGTCGAGAGATAATGATTGCTATGTAGTAGAAAGAGTAAGTATGGCAAGGTCGCGAGACAAAGAAGTTGAATGGAGATTCCTGTCCGCTCTTCGTTCATTCCTACTGCAATCGATGACAGCTATGCACAGCGATTAATTTATCCTATCACGTTGTAGGAAGTAAAATCTATTGAACACAATACTTAATCTTACAAAATTTAACATATGATTATTTTCATGAAAATGATCATGGGGATTCCTGTAAAGTTGTTTTAATTGTAAGTGTTGAATAGGGGAGACAATGGGACATCATAATCTTCTGCTATCTGACTATGCGAACAATATTATTGAGCTGAAAATTGTATTAGTGTTGGTTAACTTGTTTTGTTTTATTGTTATTTCTGAGCATATATGTATATCCTTAAGTGCATAAAATCCTAAGAAAAATCCTTGAGAAACGAGTTCTGTTGATACTGTAGAATTGTTCTACATAGTTTGTCCCAAAAGCTTCCGAATTGTAGTTAAAACAGCAAGTTCTCGTATTATATTCAAGGTTTTCATAATCAATGATTGAAATTAGTTTCCTTCTGAAGTGATATATTGTTTACGATAATTATACAAACATTGGTAATTCTTCAAGATGACAGCGAAAGTAGTCGTTAAAGTCCTATGAATGTCAGAATGATGTTAGAGTGTCGTTTTTTTCTTTTCGTTTCCAGTTTGGGTAACAGAAATTCGTTTGATTGTGAGATACCTTTCGAGATTAAAATGTTGTGTGAACTCGTGTCTCGTGAAGCGGAAAGTTTCGATGGTCATCGTTTCCACGATCTTGAAGGAAAATTATCAGAGCCATTTCCAGAGTTTCTGTGATCATTATGAACAGTGTATCTCTTCAGAAGAAAACTATTTTTAATATTTGACGATAAATAGCATCATCATTTTACGGAAAACAGCTGTTTTAATTTCAATTCGGAAACTTTTCGGATAGACCGTGTATTACACAAGTTGCTACATTATTCCGTATAGCGACTCAGAAATATTACGTAGGTAATTACCGGCAATTATTTTTGCTAGTAGAGAAGCTTCAAAATTTGATGAGCATGTGCAACGTTGGAGTTTCTTTCTGCGTTTGAATAACCATTGAAGCTGTATTACTACATAAACAACATTGAACCGAAATAGAGTTTAGACAGCGCGTGAAACATCAATGGACTAATTAATGATCTAACTATACCTCGTTTAACAAGACTAATCACATGCTTTTTTCATAAAGTGAAGTTCATAGTTACCTAGACATAACGAATTCGACGTGCAAAGGTTATTTCAAATTGTAAAAGACTATCTTTAAAAATAGATATAAAGAAATCATTGACGTAACATAAACTTGTTATGTTAAGAATTGTTGGATTCCGGGTGATTGAATGTATACAACATTTTTAAAATAAAACTTTAACAGGAGGTTGTCATTCGTAACAGAGTACTAAGCGTCAGAGTGACTGAACTAGACTTAAGCTAATTGTGAAATTGCATAGGGCCTTATATGTATATTAACGCTCTGTGGTAGGGAGGGGATGCCTGTGGGCCTTAGTACAGGATGAGTAACTAGGAGTTCGGATTTAGAGCACAATAAAGGTGACTAACTTGTTTTGGACAGAGCAGCACGGTTGCAATTATTCAGAGTGAATCAGAGAACATTGGCTGGTCATCCAACAGAATGAATTTTATGTTTAACAGCAGTAATATAAAGGTGTTTGTAAATCGTTTCAGTAGAAGTTGTATAACAATCAAATAAGTAAATTTTACATTTGATCAACTCTGCAACGTAGAATGAGGAGCGTTTAGCACTGTGAAAGAAACAATCGTGCTGATAAGACCTGCAGGAAAAGATAAAACATGAAGCAAAGAAAAATCAACAGAAAAAGTTATGAAAGCAAATAATTGAAACTTAAGAAATTTGAAGAAGTAGATTTGATCAGTTTGAAGTTTGCTACTGAAATACTGGAACACAGAAAGTGCATAAAAAATGTTTACGTTTAACGAAACTCACAAGGATTTGTCAGCAACAAAGAAGCAGGTAGAGCAATAAAAGGAGCTTCAATCTTACCAGAACTGAAGGGATTTTCAAAATTCTCTTTCATGATTCTCAAAAACATTATAGAGGGAAACTTCAACATGTACAGGAACAGTAAATGAAAAAATTCTATAGTACCATCGATGTACTTTGGAAATTAATGGAAAGTCTTTTAGCACGCATAATAATGTAAGTACGGTACAACTTGATCGAAAAGAATAAAAAATATTAAATACATAGTCCCGGAATAGATCATACGAATCTCACACATTTCTATTTGATTTCTAAAGTAAACCCTCTAGTTTGTGATATATGATATATGCGATTGTGAAATACGTAACTAATTTTGTTGACCTGTTCAGGTACTCCAAATTTCGCTCTAAGTTTCGAATTAAAGCAGTACCAAACGAATAATTTCAATGATTATCATCAAATATTAAAAGTATTATCCGTTATGAAAAAACTCAAGGCTCTATAACAGAATCTAATTCTGCATAGTGTATACTTATCTTAGGTCATCTTTGCTAATAACTACGCAGGTACGTATGTATGTGCAGCTGATGCAATACAAGATTTGTCGTTCGATGTGTCACCTGTGAATTTATTTCTGCAATGAAACGACAGATACTATTACATTTCTAGTATTCTCTTCCAGAGAAGAAAGAAGTGGAAACACATTTAGATCACATCACGTGAAATCGCATGCTGTTACGTGACTTCAAGTGACATTCGTGGAATGTGAGTCGTAAATGAACATATTTCCATTGTTCTAAGTTTGTTAGAACCAAATTACAATCAGGTCACGTTATTCACAAGTATACAGGGTGTCTCAGTTAACTTGATCACCTCGAATAATGACTGAACGGTACACTTTATGATAATTTTGAGTCGTGGAACTTAAATGGCATAAGGGAACATCTTATAAAGTACGTGCTTTATCTGTGGGTGAAGGCATCACAGAGATTTCAAGGTCACTTTGATTTTTTTTTAACGGAACGACCTATTTCTTGTACCATAGATAGAGAGAGTATCAAATTCTGAATAAAAATGTGTTGACCTTGATATGCCCCTTGATGCCATTTAAGTTCCACGTCTCAAAATTTTCATAAAGTGTACCGTTAAATTATTATTCGAGGTGATCGAGTCAACTGAGACAGCCTGTATATGCATGTAAATATGTATATGTGCAACGTGATAGAATACAATTTCACGTGATGTGATATTAATGTGTTTCTACCTTAACCTACTACATACTAACTACTACCCTGAAACGTGTAAAAATAGTTACAGTTTGGGAATATTTTTCATAAGTAACCACTAAATGAAAGCTTTCAAGTTCTGAGATTTTATTAAATGTAGCTTTCAGCAGTATTTTCCAATTTTTTAAAAGTAGGAATATTCCCAAAAGATGGAATTATTCAGTAATTCCGAAGTCTCTTCTGTTATAAAACGATTAGTGGTTGCCATCGTCCGAACCAGTCTGTGAGGACTGGAACGACCGAAATAAGAAATGCTTTTTCAGTTATAAATAAGAACGTATTACCTACGATGTACCGACGACCCATGTTAGCTTTATTAGAGGGCTCATAAAGGGAATTATGCTATCAGAGTCTAGATTCGTTTTGTTTGTAATTTAAGTCTGGTATTTACGTCGGTGCGACGTTTGCGTGTACCCACGAAACGCTTTTGCTTATCTTCACATTAGCCTTTATCTCGGTTCTTCTACGCAGGACGGAACAGCGAAGAATTCCGTTTGGTCCTCGATAAGATTGCACTAGAAACCTATACAGGGTGTCGTCTTAAGACTGCCATAGACGATACGATTTGTCGTACGATAAGCTATGAGCTACTTTACAGTTAACCCACTCAACTTATCTATGTACAGGGGCGTAGCCAGATTATCAGTCAGAGGGGGGCAATATAATTTATTTCCACTCGGAAGGGGGAGGGGGCAAAATTTAATTTTTTTCTCCTAAGGGGCTGGAGGGGCAACAAAATCTAATTTTTTTCCTCTAGAGTAGTGCGAAAGTCACTTTTCTTCGGCTCAGGGGGGGGGGGAAGCTCCCCACCCTGCCCCCTGGCTACGCCTATGCCTATGTAGTATATTCTATGAGTGAAGGCAAACAGAAAATTTTGTATAAGCATAGAACTGGAAATACCTTATCCAAAAGTAATGATAAATACATTGTATTTTGTCTAAAAGTAGAACAGCAATTAGTGTATTAAATACTTTACCATGCCATTTTAATAGGATACCGTTGACCTTAAATTTTTTGAAGGAATTTAATGTCCAAAGAAGACTCAGGACTTGCAAGCACTTGAGTTTGCCTTACAAAGCTTGTTACCTTCAACTGTTTTAAAACATTAGCCCAGTTCAACTGTACGAGATACCCTGTATACGTGCTGGCCTGAGTGTGCGAATCGAAACCTGTTGTATGAATGTATACATAGAACGATATAGTACGGTTTAATAATCTGAACGTATCAGTTTGTCAAGCAACTTTTATCAGAGAACGAAAAAGGGAGCAGACAATGTAACTGGATTTTCATTGTACTGAATACTTCGTTGTTTTGTGATGGATATTAAATGAAACTAGTTTACAGACAATCTCAATAATCGTCCAGAGTTGTTACGAGTATTATTTGTTTCCTAGATATCAATAGTTTACAGTAATTTTAAAATTGCAGACTATGTTTGTTATAACCAAACTGCAGATTTTATACAGTTATAAGGTGGACGCAAAATTTTAGGTCATCGTAAAAATTCCTATATTCATCACATGATTTTATAAACACTCTAGTAATAAATGTATTTCCTTTAACATTCAGTTGAATAAATTACTGAAATGAACAAACGCGATAGAATAAGTTGATTTCTGATAATGACAGTGGTATACACTGTTTGATACAAAATACTCCAATAAAAGATATAAATTTAATTATCACGATGTACTCCAAGTTAGCAGATCATTCAGATGTTATCCACTCTGATTATTACTTACGTCGGAATATTTCTTAACGTATGAACAATTTGAGAATGGACATCGTGCGGATGAGCTCAATAAAATGAAACGAGTGATTGTTGTTACATTAAATAACGAGTGAAAATAGATTAAAGCAACAATTTCAATGAAGTTTAGTAACGTTGTAATTCGATTCGAATTTCCATTTTTGTGAATTTATTTACATGATTATATATTTGTATAAATATTTGTCCACTATTCATGAGCTATTTGCGCTAGTAACCGCTTATTTGTCTATTCAAAGGTATGGGATCATTTCTTTTACGGGTAAAGGAAATATAAAGATTAAGCTTTTTATTCACTCAAACTAGAGTATAATTTTGATACAATATTTGTGATAACAAATGTTCTAGACTAGCCGTTTCTCGTGGTTACGTTCGCGTTAGCTTCTAAAGTTACTTTTATATCTTTTGGAGTTGAATTTTAAAAAATCACCACATACAGGTTTGTTTTTTTTTTGTAGAACCTATTCACTAAATTTCACATCTCCAGTTTTGGTGGATGTAGAGATATGGTTATCCTACGAGGTAACAACTTACACCTTCTTCACCCCTATATGGGTTGAATTAAAAAAGACGCTCAAACACGTGTTTATTTTTAATGAAAAATTAACATGTCGAACTTTACGTATGCAACTTTATCGACTCGTGGGTTGTGGGATATTGATATTCCTCTAAAGAAAAATTTGACTTTAGGGTTTGTATTTTCAAAAATCTTTTCTTATCCCTTGCCTACCACCTAAGCCTTTGTATACAGAGTGAGTCAATAAGAATTACTACCTAAAATAACTCGTTACCTATTGATTGTATCAAAAAACGTTTTAATGAATTATATATAGCATTTTAAAGGATGCATCGGATGGATACAATTTTATTTTTTTGTATCTTACTTTTTTTGAGATCTCAAGGTGATCTTGAGTTTTTTCAAGGTCAATTTATCTTCTTTTTAATAACATATTATTGCCAATATATGGACACATTCAACGATTTATAGCATTATGGTACTAAAAAAAGATGCATTGACCTTGAAAAAAGTCAAGGTTACCTTGACATTTAAAAAAAAGATATAATGCAATTAAATTGTATCCATTAGACGCATCTCTTAAAATGTTATATAATTCATTAAAACTTAATTAACAATGACTTCATTCTTCGAGTAGTATATTTACATCTATATTCATCAGTAGCATACATTTTACGTAGTTTATACAATATGTATACTTTTCTACTATATTTACGTACTTTATACTATATTTATGTTATTATTATATTTACGTATTTATCTATTGTACGACTCTATATTGCAGAGTCGTGTGAATACCATATCCTCAGCGTTGGTTTTGCGTGTGAAGCTTTAGGTGAAATCGATACACAATAAATATACGTTTTTATCAATGGTTTTAGGACCACGTGCGCGTAGAATACAATGTATCTGACTAACCCATAAGCGATACGTGATACAGTTATTATCGGCATGCGATATGATCAGGTTTCGTTGCAGAGCTGCGTGAAATAATTTCATATCTTTTATCTACATATTTGATAATAAACTGATTATCGTCACTATTGTGTAAACTGCGACGGCGAGTTTTGTATTAAGTTCTGATTCCTTTGTTTCGAGAACCTAATCGGAATGTTTCGGTATTAAATGTTTCTAAGACATGGAAATCTGGATCATTATTTTGGATCGATGCTTGTTGAATGACTGCTAATTGCTGATCGTAAACTAAAGATTTAGCTGTAGATAAAGGTTATAAAAGGGATTATAAATAGGTTTATAAATTTCTTATTTTCAGAGATATTGTGTATTACACTAAATTCAATAATATTTATTTTTCTTCTTCAAATGATATCCTTGCTCTTTCTTCTTTATTAGCCTTGTAAACTTGCTGCCTTACTCTGCGTCGTTCCATCTGCCACGGTACCCTTCCATTTTGTCGTGATTCCTCCAGCTTTGAACGTATGCAGTACATTTGCTTCATACGGTCTTATTGGCATTTATATACAAATTGTGCGCCAAACTGTGTTTATGGTTGACTTACTATTTGTTAATGCAAGCAGCAAATGGGCATACACAGGCTGTCTCCGAACAGGTGGTAACACCCGAAGGGAGATGATTCTTCATGCAAAAATAAGTTGAACATATAGAATAACATTTTTTCGTACGATGCTTCGTTTACGAGAAAATCGAATTTGAAAATCTGTTGGATACGCGTGCATTAGAATAGGACTTGGCTAATGCGTCTGTTCGTTACATCCTCTTTCTACTGATCGCCAGTACGAATACATACATACAGTAGCGAACAAAACAATTACCCCTCTTCTGATTTTTTTTAATTTTCATTATTTCTTGAGAACAACTTAAAACCTTAATATACTGAGTTTTATACAGCGTTTAATTCACTATCGGAATATATGTATACATATATACAATATATCTACTAAAGTTTTAAGTTGACGTTACGACAAAATAATAATAAAATAAATCGCACAAGTGGCAACTTCTTGGTCTGCTACTGTGCGTGTTAGATAAATGTTAGTATGTAATTATTTTTGTATTATGTTTCAATTCCAAGAAATCAATTTTGAAAATTTATTTTAATATGTAGATTTTAATGGTTTTGACATACACTGGTTAGAATTATTAATCAGAGGCCTTGATTTTTACTGAGGACCACACTTCTCCGAGATTTTGGGGTTAGCGTCGTGCAGTTTCACCATAGTCCTCTTACCAGAAGACGCTCTTACCTTCACTACTCCGTGGTCAGAACCTCCAGGAATTATGTCCTTATTCTTAAGGCAGTTTCCTTGCTATTTTTAAGGTTCTCCCTCCTGTATCATATAAACAAGTCAGCGTCACCGGTAACTGAATGACCCAAAGTAGATCTTCCGCTGCCATGCGACGTCTGTTTAGTCTCATGCACCCTGTTTTAAGGTCACACGCATTCCAAACACCTGTCATAAGTCCTCTATCCATCATCGACCCCACTTAAAAAACGTTGACGCTAACACACTATAAATATATGAAAATGGTGGTCCACTAATAATTAATAACTAATAATTTCTTTCTGTTACAGGATAAAACATAAATCGCCAGGATAAACATAATTCAGAATGGGGGCTATGTTCAGGAGCGAGCAGATGGCACTCTGCCAGCTGTTCATTCAGCCAGAGGCTGCCTACCTTTCTATCTCCGAACTTGGAGAAACCGGTACGGTGCAATTTCGTGATGTAAGTTCATTTAAACGTAATCTTTGGTTATTATCTTCTATCAGTGACATTAACCTACTGTCAGTCCAGAAGCATCATTCCACCATTACAAATTACAGACTCCTGAAATAATTCAACAGAGGGGAATAAGTACGCGCGCGATACATTTGTAATGACAGAACGGTATTTACTAATATGCACAATATGCACTATATGCACAATTTGATCAGTTTGTTCGAATCTTTCTTGTGCACTCAGATTTACATCAGATGAGGCTTTAGCTTATTTATGACCTGTGGTTGGTAGAATAGGATATTTGCGCAAATTCGCACATGTATTAATTAATTTACGAATTATTAATTTTAGATTAATTATTCGTAATTACAGTACAATTTTATTTACAGTACAAGATGTTTATTAGGTCTAAAATAAACTAATAATTCGTATTCAACTTCTTACGAAGTTTCTATTACAAATAAAAAATTGTAGCTGGCCTAGGTTTCCGTTTGTGCATTCGTCTTACAAAAAGGTTGACTAAATGAGTTGTGTACATGTCTTTAGCAGATCTGGATATAAATCTGTTGAAACTCAAAATGAAAAGTGATGTTTCAAACTCTTAATGATATTTCAGAAATAACATAAGTAACGTAAACACTTTCTTTATAGTCAACAATCTACAATCTGTAAAATAATATATTATGAATTATGTATGAATATGTATTATATGAAGTTTATAATTTCGATATAAAAATAATATATACTATATATTTCGAATAAAATAATAAATAATCTAGAATTTTAGACGTAAAATCTAATTCGTATTCCGAAATTGTAAAATTTATTCATTAATCTACATATATTTTTTAATTAATATTTAAAATTTTAGTAATTGGTTAACATTGTCGTGTAATTCAATTTTTAAAGTAATTTTTTTTAATAACAGTTTTGTAAGTGACTGGCTGTATGATCCAGGTTATTTGCAGATTTAGTTACAAGATTAAGGTGGCTGATATTTTGAGAACAATGGTTTAAATGCATGTTCTGATGAGATCGTAATTATAATCTTTATCTATCATTGATGTTTTCATAGCTCAATAGCGATGTCAATTACTTTCAACGAAAGTTCGTTAACGAAGTTCGTCGATGCGACGAAATGGAACGAAAACTTCGATACATCGAAGCGGAAGTAAGGAAAGACGGAGTGCCTATTGAAGAGAATCTGACTGAATTACCACGAGCACCGAACCCACGCGCCATTATAGACCTCGAGGTAAAATATTTTGTAGATCATCCTATCGAGAACAGTTCAAAATAAGTAGTCTTCAATATTTAATCAGAAATCTATTATATTTTATAAAATGACGACATTAGACTCTTGAAATTGTCTTCTCCTGTTTCATAAAAATATGATAAAACGTTTGAAGAGTGACATAAACCTAAAACCTCCGGAAGTGAGTGAACTATATAAAATTAACTAATACTGGCAGTAATTAATAGCTTTATGCTATAAAGTTTCATCTCACTTTCTAATGACAAATACTAGTTAACAAAGCAATTATTCAGTACAAAGAAAGCAGGGGAAAATCTTTTCCAAGAAGTCGATTTAAATTTATAACATTATTTTCCAAATTTGCATGTAACATTATTTTGTTCATTCATGTAACATTGATTATTTTGTAGAACAGTTCTGTAAAATTCCTTGGCCGAAGAATCACAAACTTCCTCGGTTGGAACTTATTTCGTCTAATGAAATTCGTTTGAAAGTTAATATAATCTCCGATGTATGGCAGAATAAATCGGCAATTTCGCGTCTAATAACATGATAAAAATATAAGTGGAAAGAAGTACGCCTTTATTGGCTGTTATTGCAGGCGAATCTCGAAAAGACGGGGAACGACATGTTAGAGCTGAGCCAAAACGCGGTGAACCTGAAGAGTAACTATCTCGAGTTGACGGAATTACGGCACGTGCTCGAGAAGACCCAAGTATTTTTCACGGAGGTAGCTAAAGTAGTTCAGCAGCTTTTGCTCATAACATCGTCCTCCTTCGTGTAATCGATGTTACCGTTCTGACGGAGAATCAAGATTCGTCTCATCTTCTTCTATATCAACAGGAAGAGGCCAATGACTCGATCACCAGGACGTTAATTAACGAAGAAGCACAGATTCCGAGCAGTACCGGTCGGGGACGTCTTGAGTACGTTTTCTTTCAGTAATTATAAAGGTCAATGTTTTGATTAATTTCATATTGTATACATACAACCACCACACAGCTTTCGTTTCAAAGATATAGGGGAAGGTTGCCGAATTTGGATCATCGCCTAGGTTGGACCATTACTGTAACTTGTCATGTGTAAGCTATGTCTGCTGTATGATAGACAATATGTGTATGATAGTAGTGATTGCATTAACTAACTTACATTAGTGTTGGTTTGTAGGTTTTCCTCAGTAGATAGATGTGATGTTATCATTAATGATTTACATAAACTAACATAAATATTAAGTTTCTTACACTTAAGAAATGAAGAAATTGAGAACCATTCCGTCATTATATAAAAAAATGCAATTCTTTTACTATCAAAATTGTTTTGCCGCCGAGACAAAAGTTCAGCCATAGTCATATCATTACTGAAACGGTTCTAGGATTCCCAACAGTCGGAGATTATGATGTGAAAGGACTTGATCAGATTGCGAATGACAGCAAGCACAGTCTCAGAAGATCTATTAAAAACCGGTTGAATAAATATATGTTTTCTTGAACGCTTAATGCCAACAAAAATTCATTGTCCCATAACACATATGATTCTTGACAAAAACTAGCCCAATCAACGGTTGTATTTGGCGAAATTCCCAATTAATTTTCTAGAACCTCTTGTCTTGGATTATCAAATAGTGTACGACACTTTATAGTACTTTATAACATGAAATGTTTCCGTGAAGTGAACAGACAGATTACACTTACTACAATAGAAATATAAAGTAAATATTAACAATATTTGAAACTTATATAGGTAAAAATAAAAAATAATTGTCACGAAATACGGACAGTAGACAAACATCGAGCAATCCCGGGAGACTACAACCTTACGGGGTATGACACACATTAAAATATGTTTGCGTATATTTTTAAAACTGTAAAGTTGCGTGATGGTTATATCTATACAGGGTGTTAATAAAAAATGTGGGACCTTCACAGAGAATGAGTTCGACATGCTAAACTCAGGACAAAAATAAAAAAATGTACATAATTGTTATTAAGTCAACGTTTTCATTATAATTTATGAGGGGTGGTTTTTGTATGAACGTCTCATTTGCTTTTGTTTATGGCTATATGTGAATTATACAATTAGCATTTCTTTCATATATCTTAAAGCTTTCAAGAATTTAACGCAGTTATTACAATTACCATGTTCGTGAGAATTAATTTGGCCAACTGATATTTCCTACTCAAAGTTGCTAAACACTCTTGAATATAATTAGGGCGTTGCATAAGCGAGGGACCCATAATCAGTGTAAATAAAGTCATATTCGCGAAACTAAAATTATCATGTCTGCAAAAATTTACATGATTTGTTACTTGTGATGGTCCAATAGAGATTAAATGTAGAAGCTATTTTATACACTTTATACCTCAATTCTATATACATGTCTTAAACTAATAAGTATTTTATTCACACATCTAAACAAAGATATGTAAATAAAATACTTCATAAATGCTTATGTAGACAATATACAATAATTAAGTAATTTAGAATTATGCTACTACGAAATGATAATAATATTAACTAAAAGTTATATGAAAAGATTTGCACATTAATTTATTAAAAAGTTTCGCAATATTTTAAATAACTAAAAATTATAGAGTCAGATGGTTATTCAAAAAATTGTAGATTACTAAAATTTTGTTAACAAATTTTTTAAAAGTAAACGTTAAGAAGTTTGTTAATTATTAAGTAATAAAAGTTTTTTTCTTATTTCAATGGAATTTGTCTTTCAGATTCGTCGCAGGGGTAATAAATCGAGAACGGGTACCAGCTTTCGAGCGAATGTTGTGGCGGATATCACGAGGAAACGTATTTTTACGTCAGGCTGAACTGGAAAAGCCATTAGAAGATCCAGCTACCGTTAGTCCATACCTTCCACTTTCTTTTTACTCGAAACGTCGCCTTATCACAAGGACGCTTCTGCTATACCGTTAAGATGGTCTTGCGCCCCTTAAAAAATAAACCAAATATTCTTTTAAATATGACACAACAAATCATTTACAATCATAAAAAAATTAAAGTGATATCAAAATTTCCTGTCTATAAGAATCATAATTATTTCCTAAATCATTATTTAGTATTCATAAAAAAATATTAATCTGTTTATTTAATATTTAATAATTAAATGATATTAAAAAGTCAAAAAGTACCTATATGAAGTAACTGAATGAATTTGTTTTTCAAATCATCATTAGGGGGTCTTCTTAAGGAAGGAAATCAGTGTGACAGCTACGAAAAGAGGCTATTTTTTTATTCAGAGCTGCCATTGGAATGCTAGGCTGACGCCCATTTTTCTTCTACTCTTTCTGGGCCGTTCACGTCATTAGTTACTCTGAATTTTATATAAAATTTGGGGAAAAACTAGTTTAAAATACATACATTCTTTTGCCAATGACGAAGTTCTAAAAAACTTTTACTTTGTCAAAAGAAAAGCTCCCGAAAGTAGTCTTCTTTCTTAGTCGTCACACTGGTTTCCCTCTTACAGTAAATTAATTCAGTTGGCATGAATAGATAATGGACTGAAATTCGTCTGACAGTGTTTGTGTAAAAACTGCAATATTTCAAAACCAAATTTTAAGTTCGTTCGGTGAACCGTTATTTGATCAAATAACCGATCGCACGATTATTCGATCATGGAAAGCATTCAGTTCAACTGCTTGCAATTATCGAATTGTTTTAGGGGAATCAAATGTACAAAACGGCCTTTGTTGCCTTTTTCCAAGGAGAACAATTGAAGAGCCGTATCAGGAAGGTCTGCAGTGGTTTCCACGCTTCTTTGTATCCCTGTCCGCATAGTCACGCGGAACGCGAAGACATGGTCAAAGGCGTCCGCACTAGACTCGAGGATCTAAACTTGGTGAGACTGTTAAACGTGTTTAATTTTTATTGTGACAGAATTACGATTTACAGTAGTCTCCGCTTAACAGACGCATTTTTTCCCGCTTAATTTACGCGACTTGTGCTTAGTTATGTTAAGCGTAGTTTGGATTAGGTTTGGGTTAGGTGTTGTTAGATATGTGCAAGATCAAGGTTCCATTATATAGCAGATCTGTATTATATATTTATATTGCACGCTACAGGTGTGAAACAATTTTTTGTATTATCTTTTCCCGTAGGTTCTAAATCAAACACAAGATCATCGCCAACGTGTGTTGCATACTGTCGCCAAAGAATTGCCCAACTGGACCATCATGGTTAAAAAGATGAAGGCCATTTATCACATAATGAATCTATTCAACATGGACGTTTCGAAAAAGTGCCTTATTGGAGAATGCTGGGTTCCAATGGATGATTTTAATATCGTCAGGAACTGCTTGACCGAAGGATCGGTTAGTTTTCGCATGAAGTTATTAATAGTATTTTTTATTTTCTAAGGAGAAATTCCAATACATTTCAATGATTAATTTACTGCATAATTTCTGTAAATTTTATGTTCTTAACATTCTACTGTATTTAGCGTCTCTGTGGTAGTTCGATACCATCTTTTCTGAATGTAATCTACACAGACGAGAGCCCACCGACATTTATCAGGACAAACAAGTTTACCAGAGGTTTTCAAAACTTGATCGACGCATATGCCGTGGCGTCGTATCGTGAAGCTAACCCAGCGCTATACACGATTATCACTTTTCCTTTCTTATTTAGTGTCATGTTCGGTGATGCTGGCCATGGTAAGTAAATAGAAATATTAAGGTCTCTGATAGAAACTAATAAGACTGTGAAATAAAGTGTAGAAATTGTAGAATAGTGTTTCGAGAAATGCTCATTGCTAGGTCCTTTAACCACTTGAGTGCTGTAGTTCATGGCAGAAATCAGTTCGACATGTGCCAAGCGATAGGATCGTGTATCTTGTATCGAAGTGTAAGGTTTCTAATAACCTTTGGTAGTTGATGTGACATAAAGGAATGGGTGAAAAAGAAAACAATTTCTTACGTTTATAGTCGTAGTTACACTTCCCTAACTGATTAGGTAACATTCCTACACTTAGCGTTTAATAATTTCAAACTACCATTTAAGTGTTTATGTTCTGATAGCACTTTCTGTGGCACAAAGTCCTAATCTAGATTTAATCAGGACCAAAATAAGGAAGTGGGCTTAGAACAAATAAGGATCAAAAGCATGCTTCAGAAGATGTCCCTACCCAGTTCTACGTTTTGAGCATCTATTGAGGCTGTCATATATTTTTAACAGTGCACTAAAAATATTATAAACTTCTCGATTGCAAACAAGTGTAGAACATCGTGTAGACGGATATTATATAAAAATACTTATTCTTTAATATATGGTCGGTTAGAAAAGAATTAATACATATACAATGAGTAATAAAACGGTATTACTTCATATTACAGTAAAATATATGTATAAATGTCAAAAATAAAATAAACTGTTGATTTAGTACATACAGTTTCTTATACAATAGAAGAGTGAATTGTGATGCCGTGAAAATATTCGGGCATTTGTTATGGTTAAAAACGTTTTAATGCTATTTCTAATTCTTAAAAACTTGGGGAACAGTGTTTGCGAAGACAGTGCTGAATTGTCGTCTAAAGATGTTAGGAGCTGAATATTCCTTGGTATCATTTCGACTCTGTGTAGAATGAGTCCTAAAAGTAAGAACACACATGTCGAAATACCGCAATTAATAATATTTCATTATGAAAAAGAGTGAGTACGGGAAATAGCAAGTCTCTTGAAGCTATCCAAGAGTACAGTATGTTACATCGTTAAACGATATCCAGATGAAAATAGAATTGACTTTCTAATGGCTGCCTGAAAATGCTTAACGTTCGTGATGGATGTTCAACTATTGAAGAAATTAAGAAGGATCCTCAATTATGTCGTCCGAAGAGTATTCAACGTCAGAGGACTACCATGGACAAATAGTTTGGAAAAATCCATCTATTAATACGGTGAACAGGATAAGGAGACTTTAGTTTCTAAAAGACTAGCTATCGAATGGAAGTGAATGGTGGGGCAATGTTATATTTGCAGATAAATGTAACTTTAATGTCTATGACGCTGATGCGAGAGTGGGGCAAAAACGAAAAGAAGAACTTAATCCGAAGGACTTACAAACATAAGTGAAATACATATACCTGCGGATCAGTCACAGGGCTACGTATCAGTCATGGTGTCGGAATGTATATCTAGTTTTGGTGTACTTATGGACAAGTGAACCTGTAGGTGACTCATATATTAAGGATATTGTTGACAAAATTAAATATTTAAACATTTAAAAAAAAATTTAACATAAAGTGCCACCAATGTGGGGATAAGGGAGATTAAAATTTTATGAAGATAACGATCCCAAACCCTAGGAGCCGATAGTGCAAGAAGTTTTGCTTTATCATTGTGCAAAAGTCCTACATCCATCTCCACAATTACCTGACTTTAACTCCATTGCGAATCTATAGGATGAACTAAATCGTAGATTTCGCAAAACAACGATGAACACAAAAGAATAATTGAGAAAATGTCTAGCAAAAGAATAGCAATAAATTTGCATTGTAACAGTCGCGTTGTCGGTAAAAAGGTGACGACGCGACGCAGCGGAGACAGACGGAAAGAACGGTGACGGAAAAACTTATGAAGACACTCAGTATTTCTTGTTTCTGGATCGGAGTAGCAAGGACCCTTTTCCTAAGAAAGTGTAAATATTTTACTCTTGGAGTTTAGAAAGAAAGACTTGGAGTTAGAAGGTTCGACGAGTTCGGGGACGAAGTTTTGGTTGTTAGTCTCTGCCCACAGGATAAGGCATTTGGGGGTAAAACTGGGGTGTGCTCCTCTCGTTATAGTCAGTGGCACCTATAGCGTGGTCGTAAATTAAAGCATTAAGCGGCGGCACCCATTGATGTAGCCGCACCCAGGGCCGTGCGTGTCTTCCAGAAGTTCGCTCCTGCTCATAAGTATTAGGACACTTATCGAATATGCAATAAAACCATTTATTTGTTTGTAACAACAAAGCATTACGAATTTGTTGAAAGCGTGACATAAATATTGTTTAGGGGATATTAAATTTCGATGAACAACGGTTATGCTACGATGCAGTAATAAACGTGACTTGAAATATAGAATTTTCACAAATCTCATTCCTTTCATTTCATTTTCTTCATACAAACTAGGTGTCCTAATACTGATGAGCAGTAGTGTATGTATTTACCTTGACTCGTAGGCCTCAAAAGTCATTTAAATTTTCCGCTTACATTCCTTGCTGAATAACAATTGCTCTATTAGTAACAACAAAGCTATAGTTGTTAAGGATTAGGACGCATACGGTTTGCTGAGTTGACATCGTACGGCCCTAAACGTGGTTTCAACTTCTTATGTCCCCCTAACTGTTGTTTCATACATTCGAAACATGTAAAGTTTCATGCCTGACAGATTTTACGACCAGGCTGTATGAGTTCCGTCTACTACTATATCTGCACCGTCGAGTGTACTAAACTGTTAATATTATGTATACGTAGACTTGTTTTAGAATATTTAAAAACTCAAGCTACAGCGTCGACTGATTAAACAAAAAAAAAGTCTAACATGCCAAACCGTTTGAAACATGTTATTGATTATAGTATGATGTATTCAACCAAGGATTAATCTTTGTAAATAAATTAACAGTATTTTTATTTTTGACATCTATAGAATATACTGTACCGTATGGCGTATTACCACTTTTATTATTCGTTGCCTATTTATATACATATTTATTTAAGATATATTATTTAAAATGTAGAGCGTAGAAGTCAAAATTATATCAATGACTGAATATTTTTCTGACCAACTGTATGTACGTTTATAGTAAACGTGAATTGTACTGGAATATTTAAGAAATTATTGAACAGTGAGATAATGTAATTTTATTCTAAACATAAATTTTTAATTCAGGTTTGATTATGACCTTGTTTGGTCTATTTATGATTCTGATGGAGAAGAAGTTTTTGGCGCAGAAGTCGACGTCTGAAATTTGGAATATATTTTTTGCCGGTCGTTATATTATACTTCTGATGGGTATATTTTCTATTTATACCGGCTTTATCTACAACGACGTGTTCTCAAAATCACTTAACATATTCGGATCTAGCTGGAACATAGTGTATAATAAGAGCACCATACTGGACAATGATTTCCTTCAGTTGGACCCTAAAGTTGATTATAAACAAGTTCCATATCTATTCGGTATGGATCCACTTTGGGCACAAGCCGAGAACAAGATTATATTCTTGAATTCGTACAAAATGAAATTGTCGATCATTTTTGGTGTCGTGCACATGATCTTTGGCGTCTGCATGAGTGTTGTCAATATTATGTAAGTTTGGCTACTAGAATTACAATGTGTACAGTTGTAATTCATATTGTTACCAGGTTAATGTTTCTAGCATCTTCTGAGCTATAGGAATATTATTATTCTAAAATTTAGATATCCTCAACATTCTGTACATACATGTATATGTATAGTATTAGGTCTACCGGAAAGTTCTGTCCGTTTTTGAATTAAAAGAAAATAATACATTTTCAACACATTTATTAATATTTATTGAACAATATAATTTCCATCGTTTAATCATTCTGTACAATGGTAGAAGGGGGCAGCCATATTTGTTTCAAACGAACACATTATCGGACAGAACTTTCCGTTAGACCTAATATATACCCACTTGTGAACATTACTGATCTAGATATAACTTCAACCTAATTTACCCATAATCAGATTCAATTTTTGCTAAGCTTGAATCTAACTCAGATCTAGTCCATATGAATTTTTATTCAAAAAAATTCTAGAACCTATCTTTTCTCCTTTTCTTACATATGTTTGATTTAGTATTCTAATGGGATGAAAACATTGTATTTTCATTCTATTCTTTCTGGGCAGTATTAATTCGTAACTTTGATTTTAGTCTCTTATATGAAATTAGAATTGATATTTGCATCAATTTTAAAGATTATTTAACTTTGTAACAAATAAAGACTTGCAGAATGTATTAACACTCTTCATTTCTCTTCAGGAATTTCAAGAAGTATTCAAAATTCTTCCTCGAATTTTTGCCACAGCTGCTCTTTCTCATTCTATTGTTTTTCTATCTGGTAGTTCTGATGTTTGTCAAATGGGTCTTATATGATGCTGCTTCTCCAGGTATATACTTTAAACTTACGTGCTTAATTAACTTTTCAATTTAGGTAATATGACAACTAATTACAATATAATTCTAATCATACTTCAATAAGTATAATAAATTGAATTGTAATGTTTATATTTTAAATGTATGTTGAAATAACACTGCCTTATTTTTCCTTAAAAATTCACGGAAAGGACAACTTATTATCTCGATTTCACAATTTGCAGACAAAGCGTATTCTCCAACATGCGCTCCTTCAGTTTTGATTACATTCATTAACATGATACTGCAAGGTCACGCCACTATGCCAAAGGGGTGTTCAGAGTACATGTTCCCAGGTCAGGCCATACTTCAAAATGTCTGTGTTGTACTCGCGGTATTGTGTATACCCGTGATGCTCCTCGGAAGACCTATTCTCTTTTTAATAACGAAGAGGAACAAATCACCAGTAATTCATGTAAGCACATACATATAATACAAAGTATTATACATTGTAATAAATACATAGTGTGTCATAAAATTTGTAATCACTTTATACATAATAAAGACAGCAAAACTTTATGTCGGGTAAGCATTGATATAGTAAGGACAGATGCAACTATAATACATACTCTGTGGCAGAGTTGGGCAGAATTTTATTCGAATAATACACAGTGAAAAGCAGCAGTATCTAAGGGTGTCATCTTGAGCTTTAAACAGTTAATGAGATTAAATAATTGTTCGACAAATGTCGATTCATTCATAAAGAAGTATTATTTTATTATAAAAATTGAAATTTTCACATTTAAACAATTACAAATGACGAAATACTTTTTTTTATCTTTTATTCGTTATTCGAAACTTTTTATCTAGATAATGAGTTTGCCCATCTTTGATCTGTGGTTGCTGTAGGGAGAGCAACATGGGAATAAGCAGTGTATTAATCTGTAGAGTTATATCTTTGTCAGTATAATTTCTTCATTCTTTCCTTATAGAGCAATGGAACAACCCAAGAGACCGATTTGCAGTCACCTATTCCACAAGCGATACCTACGACCAGTGAATCAGCCACAGGTGGTCATGATCATGAAAACGAATCTTTCGGTGAAGTTATGATTCTCCAAGCCATCCACACCATAGAATATGTTCTTTCAACGATATCGCACACGGCTTCTTATTTACGTTTATGGGCTCTGTCACTGGCCCACGGACAGTTGTCAGATGTACTATGGACAATGGTGTTAAGGAGGGGTCTAATGGCCAGTGAGAATAACTACGTAATGAGTGTAGTTTTATTCGTTATATTCGCCGTTTGGGCATTCTTCACCCTTGCCGTCCTGGTTATGATGGAAGGCTTGTCCGCTTTTCTCCACACTCTTCGACTTCATTGGTAAGTGCAAATCAAATTTGGCGTCTTATTTTGTGCGTGCGGATGTTGGAACGAATTTTCTTGAACATCAATTGAAATTTAAATTTCGGCGACAAAATTCAAAATTTATACAGATCTAACTTGAAAAAATTATATTAGGAAATATCGTTTGAAACAATATTTTCTAACAGTGGGAACTCACTTCAGGAGACACAGAAACAATTAAAAATGTTTATATACATGTACCCCATTTGATTTTGTAACCGATGTATAACCATTATTGTGCATCAATGACTATTAATGCCAAATTGAGCTATGCAGTATACATGTAAGATTATTATTTGCGAGGGAGTAGTTTAGGTAATTTCGCTGAAGCAAAATTCTCTCTTCCGTTAAGCAGTTGCACGTTAATTGAAGTATAAAAATGGAGTACAAAAATGGGTATAACTCAGGAAGAAAGTCAAGTAGGACACCTGAGTCTCTGAACTTTTTTCATTGTTCTCGTGTTCTCCGTCCACCACTGAAGTAGGTTTCACTTTTATAGAGGGAGTTAATAAAAATGTGGGACACTTTCACAAGATGGATTCTATATGCAAAACTAAAATGAAAATCAAGAATGACAACGTTGCGTTCGATGCTTCATTTCTGAGTTACGAATTGTTGAAAATACGGGCGAAATACGCGTAAAATATCTCTGAAGAGTATCAATATCATTTTCGTTCATCAAAGTTTATTTTACATGAAAACATGAAATGACATTGTCGTTCGTTATGTTTAGTAATATTAGTTGAATAAAGAACAGTAGGACAATCGTTTATAATAATTTATTCCATAAGAAGTTCAAGAGCTTTTGAACGTTACCCACGTATTTTCTATAGGGTGGAATTTATGAGCAAGTTCTACGATGGACAGGGCCACCCTTTTCAGCCATTTTGTTTCAAGACTATTTTAGACGGCGAGGACATCGAAGAGTAGGCCATCTCTGGTCAACAACAAATCTACTTAGACACGTCTGTTATATTACGCGGAAACACTCATTTCTGTTTTGTAATTAATTCATCAGTATAGAAAACAACATATTGAAAAAAGAATTAAAAATCATTTCAGCGCGGTATTTTTCGCGGAATTCAATTGTTAAGTGAATACTTTTTGTATAAAATATTGTTCCTTGTAAAATTGTAAGGCAGCAGTATATCTTATACTGTCAAAACTCATATTTAAGCAATGCTTCTGACATCCTTTTCGGATATTTTCAGTCATCGTCTTCAATGGTCTGTCAATCATTGTTGTGTTTAAAAACGATACTGTGTTCGAAAATATATTTGGTGCACATGAATCTTACATCCAAATTTTAAAATCATATTTTGAGTCAATTATTAGTAGGTTAACTACTTAAAGGAAAAATTATTTCATCCGCTAATATGTGATTTTTGTATGGTTGTATTATAGTTCATTTGATAAGGCAAATGAATATTTATACCGTGTATCGTATAAAATTCTTGTTAAATTATTAAATATTGTTAAATATTAAATTTTATACCGTTCGTATTAAACATTTTAAAACCATGCACGGATAAAAATTTTTCAATTTTACAGAAACTAGATTATATTAATCAACCAGACATATAAGCAATCTTTTTCATGTAAATGTGTACCATGTTTCTGTTATTAAATAAACTTATATAGATGGAAAATAAACACTGAATACGTGCACAGCGTAACAGAACAGAAACTGACTGTGTTATACATATACCAGTTCTTTTAAGAAATTGGATATACAAATCTGAAAAGTATAGAATGTACATACAACATTGTTAGAGTACAAATTATTCATAGTGATTGGTAGAAAGTATTTCATTCCTTTACAAATAAACAAATGACATCCTTAGAAATGTATCCAATACAGGTCAATTATATTACTATAATGTCAAGGAAGAGTGATACAAATATATATAATTATATTTTAACAATACTGTTGCATTGAATTGATTGAATTCCCGTCACCATTTTATATTTTTTACTGTTACTAATGAATATCGTTTATCTCCAGGTACAATATGAATCGTTAAATTGCGAATATTTATCGAAAACACACATTGTTATAAATGTTTCTTCGAAAATCAGAATCAAAGGAAATAATAATTTATTTTATAGGGGGGTTTTCAATGTGAAATTAAAAGTTCGAGGCAACATCTTTTGTACTGATCACAGCTAAGCTGATTTCATACTCAGAACAATTGGATTTTCCACAGATTTATATGAATACATTCTTGAATCAAGCATCCAAAATGACACGAGGCACAGTCTTCGTTCGACCTCCAAAGGTTTCCCATCAGACTAATTGTAAGACACAGACTAAGTTGACGCGTGTACGGACTATCACTGCTTCAATTTAAAGACGAACATTTACCTGAAAATCGACTGACACTTATCTATTAGATAAAATTTTATGAAGGTTAATTTTAAGTGATTGTTCATGGTGAACTAAGTTATGTAAAAATTACTTTTATAACAAATACTTTACACAATTCAAATAACAATACTTCGTTTTTAAAAGAAAAATTCACTATTGTCATAGTTATTTTCGAATTTCATCACGAAATATACAGATTATATTATACTGCTTATTCAACGAATTTCTGTATAGTCAATTCTCTTTTATTACTCTTCGTCGGCTTCTTCATTTCAAAATTTCGTAAACCTTTTCTTTCTTCTTTCCTTTCATTCAAAAATTCCAAAATCAGTAATCTGATTGTAAAATAAACGGTCTGATCTTAACTAACTGTAATTTCGCAGAAATAAAATATTTATGCTTACGATAGACGTGTTCGAATTTTTCTGGTGTTCAACGTGGTCACCTGGCGATGTATGTGAAAGTAAGATAAGTATCCAGGATGACCCATTTAAAAAAGTAAGGACCTGTTTTCGGGAAAATCATCTTTGAAAATTTATCCGATACGGATGCGTTCACATTTGCACTGCCACGTCATCCAAATTTGGATAGCACGTACATTTCAAAGAAGCTGGATGGTTTAAATACAGTTACAAAAATTTGCGTAAAATTGATACCGTAATATAATTTAAAATAAGACCAACAGCGTCTATCAACTAAACACGCATTTATTTTAGACGATTTATGACTTAAAAATGAAACAACGTGTGTCTGGTTACGTACGACCTTTTTCACTGTGGCAGTCAACGTGTCAATGCTTATAATAAGTAGAACCACCAAGCAATGAATAGACACGCAAACTAAGAAGGGAACATATCGAACATACAAGCTGATTTTGATGCCATTTATATAAAATATAGTTTATGGAAAAATATTTGACATGTATTTTTTTATATGGGCAATTGTCCATATTGCAGGGGTGAAAATCAAAACCAGTAATTATGAATAAAAAAAGTCAGTTATACAGAAGAAATAATAGATATATGAACAGCAAATACACAGGTACAATATGTTTGTACCTAACTACAGAATGTCCGCTGAGAGGTATAAGGAAATTTAAGGGATGATTCTACACAATGAAATCAGACAAGAATCAAAAATAATAAAATTGTCATTAAGAATTCCTTTCCTTAGTTACAAGTATCTAAAAATTAGGATCAAAACTGCCTGAAACTAGGCAACACAGATAACAGGCAAGCACATGGCTACTAAAGAAAGGAGCATACAGTCATCATAAGAATGTCAGCAGGCACCAGAAACATACCTCGTATAAAATGTGGGAAATTCGACTATATGTGTCGGTGCTACACGAATTTGGGTCACTTTGAAAATTTGTACGTAACATTACACCTACAGTGGGTAAAAAAAGTATACGCACACCCTTTAAATCAGAACAGCTTTTTCAAAATTGCACCAAGTGACTTGAGTTTTTTGTCTGAAGTTAGAAGAATTCGTGTATTAAATAATGTGTAAACAAAATTTTGAAAATATTGCAATTGGTCGGAATCGTGAAGAAAATTGTGAAGGTCACTTTTTTCAATTTTTTTCAAAATTTAAAACATACATTTCTTAGATTTATGTTAGTTATATGCATGCTGTTATGAGATACAAACGGTTAAAAATGTTGAAAATCGCAGTTTTTCGCGAATTTGATCTACAATTAAAGTAAATCTAAGGATTCTTACATCTTTCGATGCCCGTTGCTCATTTCTGTATTAACCGATTTCAATAAAAGTTCCATCACGTACATAACTAAAATAAACCTTCGAAATGTATTTATTAAATTTTCATTACAGTCTCAGACAACGAAGTTGTAAAAAATGACCTTTACTATTTTCTTCAACATTCCGACGAGTCACAAATTTTTCAAAATCTTTTTAACACATCATCTGGTAAACTAAGCTTTCTAACTTCACAAAGAAACTCAAGTTACTTGGTCCAATTTCAAAAAAGTTGTTTTGTTTTAAAGAATGTGCGAATACTTTTTTTACTCACTGTACCTACTCCATAAAATCCTCACGGGCCAGAATCCAAAAAATTCGTACTCACATAGCGTCACCAAATGATTTAAAAAATTCACAGCGAGTATGCATTAAAAAGTTTACTCATATAATGGTTTAGTAGAAAATTGATATACAGAATCAATCAATTTTTAACCAACTGTGGATTAGAAAAGTTAACACTTTCCTTTTTATTTATTCGTTTTTGAATATACAATAGTATTAATTAATGTTAATTTTATTAGTGTTTGATAATAAATCATTTCGAACTCAAATGTCCAAAAACTTCCGTTAATATTACTGCTTTAATTACTACAGAGGATTACCTTTTACTATGATATTCAACATACTTAATTCTGCTGTTTAGATTGGTTTATTGATTTTTGTCAATTATAATTCACACCTAACTGATGAACACTATTCACACTTTTAAATATAATACCATCTGAGTTTTAAATGACTTTTATTGTGCAACAGAAATACAAATAACATTACTTGGTACCGTTGTATTTTTGAAAAAGAATAAATGATATATGGTTCCATCAATGAAAAACGATTACTGTAAAACTGTCAATTACTGTGATTTATGTATGCATGTCCGACTAAGTAATGCCACTTTTAAAGTTGTTGTAAGTGATTTAACCCTTTATAAGGCAGTGGCAATCATGTTGCCATCAACGTTTTATTTTTTTTTCTGTTCACCTTATAAGTATTACATTTGCTCGAGAAACAGGTTATTTTACGAAAGTGAGACAAATCTAGCTCGGCTTTAGAAAGGGTTAAGGTTATATGGTTATCGTTACGACGAACACCCTACATGTCGATTGAATTCATAAATTCCATTTTACATGACAAATTTCTAATATGTAGCAATTAAAAATGAACTAAATAAATTTATGAAGTACAGATGACAAAAGATTTGGCCCTTTCAATTTATCTTTAAACTTCCCGCCACAGTGGTTGCTTGTATCCTTCTCCGTGTTTTCCTTTTCATTTTCTCGACGTTCCCGAATATCTTCACCGATTAGCATCCAGTTTCGTGTCGTCGTTGTTTTTCTGGCACGGGAAACCGGGGGAGAGACAGGATATACATGTATATAGTTGCGCGCGCTTGTGCAACGATTTTCTGCGCTTCGAATCGAGAGACCGTGTTCCGTTTGCTAGTCCGCGTTCGTCAATGCTACGTGGTGGTGGTCTTGTGCGCGTTTTTCCGAGCGTTCCACCGCGTGTTTCACCTCCTACAGGTGAGTACACACTATCACGCGTGTCCGTGTCGGAATTCAGGGAAGGCCAGCGCAGAATTTCACTGACTGGTTCAAGCTGGAAACTGGAAACTCAAGTCCCCGTTCGATTATATGCGTATGCTTTTTATCAACTTCGAGCGTTTCCAAGTTTTTATTGTACACAGAGTAAAGGAGGTGCGGGGCGAGGGAGGGGGAGAAAAATTACAAATATTTGTGTCAACTGTTTCTTTTTTTTTTTCATATGATAATTTATCCTATGAAGATGCAATCTTATGTTCATCGAGTATATGCGCCTCATTGCTAGATTAATGTTGGTTTTTATGAAAAATTAATCCATTAAATTATATTCCAGTTTAGTGTGTATAGTTTTTTATACATACTTCTTTTATTATCCGTGTTATTTCATATTGTGGGTATAGTTAAAAGAAAGTGTAAATTCGATTTTTTTTTTTCGTGGAAATATTTTGTGTTGTGTAGATGCGCTTTAAAGGAAACCGATATGTTCCCGATGTTCGGTATGATTGTTGAAGAGCATCGTTTATGGGGCGATAAGATAGCATTTTAAAGAGTATAACAGTTTTTCGTAGATATGGTTTGTATTACTAATGTAAAATATCGATGCATATTTAAATATTTCTTTATTGTCTCCCTTAATCTTGGTGATGTGATAGTTTAATAGTAATAGTAATATAATATTGTTATTGTGTAGGTACTGTATTAATAAAAATCTTCTTTTAAAAGCTTCTGCTGAAAATTATACGCGTTCCATAAACGTGGCCCTTTCTCGGAATCATATTAATATAATATTAATTATAATGTAAAAATGTGACGAATTTTTGTATTAAATGAAAGTTGCCTTAATCCTGTGTAACTATTGATTTAAATTTCATTGGCACATACTCAATATTTTGATTATTGTAGTAACCATTGTAATGTTACTTCTTTGTATTTCGACGATGTATTCACAAGAAGACGTAGTCTGATTAAAAATTTTTTTTTTATTATAGATACATTGCTTTGTAAGCATAGTTCTCATTACTATCGTTTAATAGTTTCATTAAAGGGTATGTATGTCATACAGCCTGTACTATAAAATTAATCTTAATTTTTAATTAATTAATAACGTTCAAATGTACACAATAATTAAAAATGATAATAATTTGTTTAATTAACGCATAACAAATTATTTACGAATAAATATTCATTACTTGAATATTACTAACCTGCGATTGTTAATACAGTCGCGTAAAATGACATGAAACAAAAACTTTAATGATAGCCAAGAGCATTGTCTCAATTATTGAAAAATACGAAGATCTCGTGGATAAAAATGTTTATGTTCTAAGTAATGTTCGTTAAGACGTAGATTGGGAATATTGTAAAATATATTTCGTTATGTTGTTGCGTTGGAGTTCATTCGCTCAGATGATGCTCTGCGGCATTCCTCATTAATTGCATCTGCCATATTTTCAGCGCGGCATCCGAGATTCAGGTATATAATACCGCGAAAGTTACTAGCCTTTAAAAACGAAAACATGAGTCGTTCATTTTTAAAGACACCTTCCAACGAAAAATTCCATTTCCTGGCACAGGCGGTGAGGACAAAAACTTCAAATGTCTACGTCAAATCATAAATTGTCACCTGAAAGCTGAGGATGGGTAAAATGAAAGGACATAGCCCCGTAAATAAATAATTCTTGTTATTAAAACGTGTTTTTCAAAACGGATAATTAATACATTGTTGATTCTAGTAGTCTTGTTTATAATTAAGTGTTAAATGTTTTCATATCGTGCATTCGTTAATTATTATGTAAAATAGATTTCCGGCTGAAACGTTTCGATCACTTAAGTATTTTTCACAGATTTGTGGTTTAATGAAAAATGAAGCGGCAAATTTGTATAATTTTTAACAGTTAAATGTACGTAAATAAAATTAAGTAAAAAAAATAAACAAATGCAATAATGCTTTAAGTAAGCAATTTAAGCTTGATGGCTAATAAGCAGTTAAAATAAAATATGAAACTAACAATAAAAAATTTAGGGGTCCAAAAAATTTTTTGTATCATATGAACGATATTACAAACTTTTGAAAATTGCGGGCATATAATGCCAGTGATACAAATTTTATTATATTACATGGAAATGTACCTGAACCCATAAATCGTATACATATAAGCGATAAATTTCTTTCATTATTTTTTACTGTTTTAATGCTTGCTTTAATTAGATGAAGGATATTTAGTCCATAAGCCGTGGGGTATAAGTTTTTTTTCTCTTTACACCTTTTTTTGGTTGGCTGCAAGTTTTGAACACGAAGATTGCGAATATCTGGCAAGCTATTCGTCAAACTTTGTGATTGGTAAAACGTTTAGGTCACCCGCAACAAGACGACCAACTTTTTCTATTATCTTTGAGGAAAGCAAAGCAATTGTTCTCAAGCTTATCCCACTGATCGCATAGAAGAGCTCCTACTGAAATTGGGTTCATGTGATTTAGGGTCCATACGTATGTGCTTCTAGAGCTTTTTTGTGTATTAACCCCAGCTACCTTTCGTTACAAACTGAATCCTACTTTTATGTTGTATATATCATTTGAAAAAACAACACTTCATAAAAATTAACTTCAACTAGGCCTAATTTAGATCTATTTTGAATAAATGCATACACACTGGGTGTCTATTTTAATTGGATACGATGACTTATTTCGTAAGAAACTGAACGAATCAAAAAAATGTTCTTGCAAAAGTTGTTTAGAGTGAAGGGGGGCATAATGTGGTATAAATACTTTCTTGTAGGTAGAGTAGTGGAGGAGATTTCAATGTCAAGTTAATTTGTTTAAATGAAATGCTATATTTCTTTATAGATAACATGATAGTGTTTGTTGAGACAAATTCAACGATGTGCTACATGAAATCATAAGTTTGTGAGATTCGAAGGAGTCAGATGAACGTGATCACAAGGGGTGATCCTTATTTTTCAACATCCGATTTCTTTTGCTCTCGCCTCCTAGTATGGTTCCATTTTTTAAAAAAATTGTTCCTGAAAAAGTTTATCATAATCGGACAGCATAAAAGGTTCTTACCTAAATATCCACCAAACCGACGGTGTAGAATCCAGCTATGGTAGCCGCGACATGTTATTTCTGGACACCCTGCATACTTGGAAGGTCATAAGTTGCCGACGAAACAAATTCGCCGCACCGCCTTTAGTCACACGTATTGTCGTCGTTGGCTGAGTCAGTTACAACGACAAGTCTATTGCTTGACAAAAGTCGCCAAGGAGATGCATTGAAACAGAATGCGATAGAGCGATAAATCGATTGCATTGGCGTAGACGTAAACAAGTAAAGAGTAATCTTCAGGTGTAATGCTGACTTCTCAACGAGGTTTGGCAAAGTGATAGAGCTTGGAATTCTAGAGCCAATGATACGTGTTTCAGCCGCATACGATAATTAGTTTGTGAGATATTTAATGTTAAAGTCTGTCATCTGCGACGAATGCGTAGCGTAGGTAAGGTGTTTGCCTACGAAATTGCTAAAAAACTTACGTTTTTTTGTCATTGTATTAATATTTTATATTTTACATACAGTTTATAAATTAATTTTAGCATTATATACGCTTTAGCTGCAATAAAGTTTGAAAGTGAAAAAAAATATTTCCGTTACCGGGATCCGATCTCAGGACCCCCAGCTTATCAGCCACACAACCGTCCCACTTTGTTTTTTGTTTTTTAAATAAGTTTATTAGTTACCAGTTTGTACAGTCATACAGTATCCTTGGTACTAAAAAAACTTAAAAATAAAAATAACCAAGCAGTCTTAAGAAATATTCCTAATTGGTCGCACGCATACGACTCTCTGAAGAAAACAAAGTGATATTATAATTAATTACAAAAATATATAGTTACGTATCCACTAATTAATCCAAGTCATTACAAAATGTGACTTGTATCATGGGGGAAGAAAATGAGACAGAAAAAACCCCTACCGTCTCACTTTGACAACGGAATTTGGATGGCTGTAATTTGTATTCCTAGTATATCTTCAAGAAGAAGCAGTTTTGCATTCCTGAGAAAACTGTCGCATGAAAAGCAAAATGTCAGGGAAGAAGATTGATCTAGGAACGAAATATTAATGATTTAATTGATGTTTATGAAGAAAACTCGGGATTATGGAATACAACAGGTACAAAATTTCGCAACACAGAGAGAGAGGAAAGCCAAAGCGTTACTGTGAGGAAGAAATACAGCGTAAAAAATGACTGTTCATGCTCAAATTCCTGTTCATAGAAAATCATTTTTTTTAATGGATACGTTGCTATGAATTACTATTGCTATAGTTTATGAAAAAGAATGAAAATTTGCTTTAATAACATATTTAACCCCTTTAGTGCCAGGCGAAAAAGAGGTGCCTATGCGAAAATAACCGGCCGAATTTCACGGTTTTACTAGGGTTTGGGAAAATGGTCATAAAAACCAAACAATAAACAATATTTACATGATTCAAAAAGCAATATATTAAGGACGAAATAGAGAACAAAACAATGACACTAGTTTTTCTACATTCATTGAAAATTATATAAGTAACAAAGGTATAAAAGATCATAAAGAAAGTAAAAGTCCAGTTCTCTCTTACAAAACGTATTTGCACATACAAAAAGTCATCTTTTCATCATAATTTTATATAGACCATTTATTACAAAGTATATACTTTGCATTTCCGATATATTTTGTAACAAGATAAATAATATTACATAACAAACATAAAAAATAACTCGAAGGTACATGGTAAGCGCCGGACGGATTATCTCTTCCGAAATACGTAATTGTTATAGGTAATATAACATTGCTGAATAAAACAAAATTGTTTGACACTAGCGGAAAACAACGGCGATAACAAAAATGACGCTTTCACACTGTCACTGGGACAAAACGAAATATACTGCTCACGATAACGATCGAAGAAAAACTAACTGATCCACGTCTCGCTGCGGCAATGCGATCTTATTTCGTGAGAGTCTTCAAACAGTTGTTTATAAAACGCTGTCGACATGTTCCGATAAGGGCCCAACGCCACGAGCGGCGACCATCGGTGTTTATGTTAGATTTCGTTAGCTCCAAGCGATAGGAAAAAGTCGTCGTCCACAAAGAGTTAAAACGAAAAACTATTTTTTTTAATTCTCTCGTAATGAAATTAGACCATTCATAACGTATTATAAATTTATTTTGAGATAGAGTTCTCCCGCAATGCGAATAGTAAAGCGCTATAAGTCGCGGGCCGATATATCGGCTCTGGCACTTCTCGCCAGTGCAGCAAGAGCCGATATATCGGCCTTCGGCACTAAAAGGGTTAAGCAGAGAGAAAGTGCATTGCTCGGATGACCAGGGAGACGGCACAGAAGCAAGAGGAGCAGTTCGCTTGCCTTGCCTGACATCTTTCTTCGTCACGCGGTGTTGTATGGTCTGTTTGAGTGATGTCATCGCGCTGGCCATTATGGACAATACGTGTGCCCAATATGCTACGGTTCTGTGTAAAGAAGTTGGGCTTAGAGGAATATTATCAATCGGATTCCACGACGTTCTCTAAAGAATGCAATATTATTTTTATTGCCCCACGAATACGCAAATTCTATGCGTATGCAGTGTGACAGCTACTGGGGGATCCATGGAGGGGATTAGGTGGAGCAGACGACCACGTCTCTTGTCCTTATGTCGTTCAGTTTGGAGGAGCTCGGCAACTTAGCAGCTCCTAACTGGACTCAGACGGAACTCATCGACAGTTCAATTTATACACAAGGTAGATTACTCGACTGATATGTACTGGTTTTGAGTAAAACTTGGTAGACGAAAATATTCGTCACTTATTTTTTTATAGGCGGAGAGTCACGTTTAGCGGGTGAAATATCCTTTTAAGTCAAATAACTATAAAATAAACAGAGCTAGTAAAAATATTTAATCGTTGTTATACAATAAATGTCGATTTTGAACTGCAAAGTTTGAATAATTACTACTTCTCTTAAAACGAATTAAGATTTATTTGAATCGACACACTCTCATCAATAAGTTACAAGTTTCTTGATACAATGCTTAATAATTTTAGGATACATGAAATAAAACGTTGTAAAAAACTAATAGACATCAAATTTTGCTTAGGTTTCATAGGATTAGGTGGGTTCAATTACTTTAAATTAAGGTAAAACCTACACAAATCATAATCTAAATATAACACTATAGTAAATCATTGATGAGTGTTCGAAGGCTCCTCGGCACTGACAATGAAATATTTCATAAATTAATGGCCGTATGCTGTTGAAACAAAGATCATTGGCTTCAGAATTCAAAACTCTATCATTGTACTAAATCTCATTAAAAAGTTAGCGTTACACGTGGGGACGTCTCTATAACTTATACGGTTAACTCAAAGTTAACCAAAAGTATTCGATTGAAAGTATTGATCAGGACATAGAAAAAGTTATTTAGATTACAATTAACAATTCAAGAAAAGTATATTAGAGAAAATTATTTATTAGTGTCAAGGGATTAAAAATCAAGAAGTTGCGCACAGTTAATACTATATGTATATTGAACAACACAAATCCTTACCATCATGAACAAGTTTTCAGACAGTTGTATCATAGAATATACTAACAACGTACATACGAACGAAACGGTGCTCAATTATACTAGGAACATAGACATATTATATAGTGTATTTCTTTTATTTTTAAAATATGAAAACATTGTGTGACGTAAGTAGTTTTTTGTATATGTAACTGTGAGATTTCAAGGTCAACAGTTTGTAAATTATCGCGTATTATTCATAAGGTATTATTCATAATACGGTAACGTTTGTTAAGACGAGTTGCTACGTACGGCCACTCAATGTAGTAAAATATCATAAATTACACCGAGATGCTAAGTAGTCAGATACATAAATGCGAATCGCGGGGTTTGGTTCGACTTTGTACCACGTTTACGTAGGGTTTGGTAGTATACAGGGTGACTGGAAACTGAGCTAAGCTGCTATAGCTCTGTTCCAAGTGAAGGTAAAAAAAAACATAGAGGAACATTTTGCACTGTTTAACAATCGCTATAATCCGACTATATGATTTTTTGGTAAATATTTAGAATAAGGGCGGCAGCTTCGATGACCTTGACCATATTATATTTTTTTTTTTTTTACCAGTAAATAAATTATGGAGTTAATTGTACACCTTTATACTGTGAAAACTATTTGTTAATAACTTTTTAACAAATAAAGAGCGACGGCAAAAGCTTTCTTAAGATCACTCAGGAGGGTGACTTTCACTACATATGTCAAGGTCAAGGTCATTGTAGCCCTTTAATAGTTCTGACTATAATAACTGCTGCATTTTGCAGACTTGTTTTGTTTATAACTTTTTAATAAAAAACGAGCGACGGCCAAAACTTTCTGACTGTCACTGAGGAAGGTGACCTTGACAACATATGTCAAGGTCAAAGTCATCGGAGCTGCCTCCCCTATTTTAAATATCAACCGATTTTTTTTTCATTCATCAGAGCACTCGCAAAATGCAATTGCCCTTTTTTAAAATGGAACACCACAATTTTTTTGTATAAGTTGATTCCTAGTGTCATTTTGCGTATAAAACGTCGGATCCCTTCGAACCTCACTAATTTATGACCTTGTGCTACACATAATGATCTTATGTGACACATCGTTGTACTCGTTTTAACAAACGCTATCATATTATGAATGGTATATAATATTCCACTTAAAAGAATAATTTGACGTTGAGATCATTCCTGCAATTGTATGATTACATACATATCATGTAGGTACAAAAAACTACACGATATAATATCCCCCTCTATACCAAACAATTTTCATACTGAGAATTTCTTCATACCTTTAACGGTCTACGAGATATTCCAGCGTTTACAGTTAAAAGGAACACACTGTATAAAACAATATCATATAACGAACTAAATATACTACTACAAGTTAAACGTTTATTCCATTTACCTAAACGTATTCTTTGTTTATTCTAAATTAATTATATGCTTCCGTATGTTTAATAGCATAAGGGAAAATAAATGTCGGTTCGAGAAAATATTATTATAAGAATATACGTACAGCCATTGTGCGTCTCTTTGTTTAAATAACCAGTTGCATATAATTCATCTATGTTGAACAGTGAGTCACGAATGTGTTCAAACGTTTTTGAAAAATAAGTGTACAGCTTAAAAAAACTTACGTTGTACTGAATATATCAATGTGTCATTGTTATTTGAAGTAAGTGTCAGGGATAAAGCTAAGTGTGAAGAATGTGTGACACTGTAAACGGTATTTATAACAATTCTTTTCTGGTACTATGTAAAAGTATGTACTTCAACGACGTAGGATTTTCAATGTAAGTATTGTTTATTACGTGATATTTTAGCTTCTGAATGGTTAAAAAAATATATTCTTGAGACATCATAGCGATGTAAAATTTCCTATTTGAACTCGTAATGTGATCACATATAATACATTTTGCATATAATTCATAGATATAGACGCTGTATGGAATTGTTGTTATCGTCATAATAAGAAAATTTGAAGTTATTTCCTTTTAGATTCTGATCTCGTTATTTACTTTTATGCGTTAATGTCCGTGTTTATGACACATTTAATTTTATTTAATATAATATGGGCTAATAGACAGAGAAATATAAGTCAGTTTTTACTTTTCACACAATTCCATCTAATACAACCGAAGGTTTTTCGAATTCGTACACGTGATTAAATGTACGCATAAATTATCCATAGGCAGGACTGCTTCGCTGCAATGATCGTATTACGATCGTAATCGTAAACCCCCCGTATGTAAGTACATACATATGTTAGCTATCGTAATCGTATACTACTGCACCATATTACAAAATAATTTTGCAACAAATATAGCTCGTTATCGGACACAATGGTTCTCAATGAATCGTGTTATTACTTGTGGTAATTATATGAGAATTTCATTCATTCACATAACTAGATTTACCTTATATGTATGATAAAGTAACTAACATTAATACATTTCAAACAATTTGTACAATACAATTGTTCAAAAATCAAGTTACTAATAGAATTATCATAGTTGGTTGATCCGATAATATAGTTACCATTGAAAATCTGAATATTTATGTTTAAAACGCACATATACATATCTTACAAATAACCATGTTATGAACTAATTGAGTTGAATTAACGTATGCATCTCCAATTTACTAATTCGGAGATAAACGTACGAACGTATGTTTTTAATGATTGAAGTTAAATTTATAATTTATTAATTGAATCAATATATGCATTTATTATTATTTCTAATCAAAGATTATTTATTTTTTATTTCGAAGTCTATACTTCATTTATCCCGTTCAATTCACTCACAGTATGGATTTAATTCATATAGATTAAAGTACTAAATTGAATTAGTAGTTCTGTTCTATTGTCAATAATCTCCATTGAGAACCACTGCAGCATCACCTAGAATTTCTCATCATCTTCACAGTCCACTGTCATTAAAAATCTATCCGCAAATTCACTTTGCAACCTCAACTTGATTAAGCCTTTCCTTCTCATCCCTCTCCCCCAGCTGGTTCATCGTCACTTCATAGCTAGCACTAGTTTTCCTCCTCGATCCACAACATGTCGTGAAACAAGTATCACCCTTGCCAAAGTTCTCACCGTCTTCAATTGTCTCAGGCATTGGCTGATTAACAGTCTCGGGCAGATACAACGATAAGAATCCAGACACCAATGCCACAAATCCAAACAAAACCGCAGGAACTTTGGGATTAAATGAGTCCAACAACATGATCATCGGTGTCAAAGCTCCACTGAGCCTAGCACACATAGATCCAATTCCTAGCGCGGTGTTCCTGACCACAGTAGGGAATAACTCTGCGGTATAATTATAAATAACAGCAAAAGAGCCAGCTATACAGGCTTTCCCAAACAAAACAATGAACACAATTGTAGAAGCAGCTGCACTGGTTCCGGTCGGTACACTAGACGCAATAATACAACAGAGTCCACCAATCAACATGAAAGTACTGAGAATGCACCTCCTCCCAGTTCTGTCCATTAAACAGCACATTAGAACGTAAGATGGTATCTCAACAAGACCACTAAGGAACAACATCAGAAAAGGATTGCCAACCAGATTTCCGGCGTTCAGAGACAATCCGTAGTAGACAATGGAGTTGGCAAACCAGTTCAAGCAGACGTTTAACGTCTTCTTTCTCAAGTTAGGTGTCCTGACAAGATCTAGAGCTCCGTAGGATCTGTCTTCGTGTCTGACGTGCCGAACCTTCGCTTCACTGATCAGTTTAGCTGCATCGATGTCCACGTTGTTACCATTCATCTTCAAACCTTTTCGAACTATCACTAGAGCTTCACTGACTCGACCTTGAGCCCAAAGCCATCTTGGTGATTCGTCCATGAGCCACCAGTGACCGATTAAGAGGGCACTGTGTAATCCGTAGACGATTTGTAACCACATTCTGTCCTTGATTATGGCTCCCCAAACAGCCACCAGCATGAATCCAACTGCAAACGCTAACTGGAACATCACTCCGCAGACTGTTCTTTTGGATGCTCCAACTAGCTCCATGGTCAACACGAATCCTGTGATGTAGGCGCCAGCCGATCCAAAGATTCCATAGAGGAATCTCAGAAATAGGAAAATATAGTATTTGTCCACCAAGGCTACGGTCACTCCGAGGATCAGTTGGGCTACCGATGATATATAGAAGATAATCTTGCGGCCATACTTGTCTGCCAAGCTGCCCAGGGTCACTGCACCGATAAAAACGCCGAACATGTAGGTTGCCTGGGCTACTGAGCCCATCCAACGTTGGGAACAGACGAAATTCCACTCCATTCCTCGGGATGATTGGAAGTACTGAGTGTCGTAGGTCCAAGATTCACATTCTTGTATGGTATTCGAGGCGTCCAAGTAGTGACAAGCGTCTACAGCTCGAGGGCTCCATTCGGTGAGTAATGACGAGTTCCATGCTGTTGTTGAAAAGTTTGAAGTTTCCGATGAGTTCGGGACATTGCATGTGTGGGGAGGAACAGCTGCTACTGTTAACAGTGTTAGCATGTGAAGCCCTGCTGTTAGGGCACCGATGATGTGTAAGGAGAATTGCCAGCATTGGTATTTGCCAAACTCGCCCAGGTGAGACATTAGCTCTTCGAGATTTCTGTCGACGTTGGCCATGATTTACTCTGGGTGGCAGATGTGAGGATAAAAGTAATGGAGGGTTTACGTGAGCTTATACTCGGATTAGATACGAGAGATTTCTTTAGGTTTCCATAGATTAAGGACTACCTATTACATGTCTATGCGCGAGAGTCTTTTTCTTAAAGTATAGTTTTGGAATGAGATTCTGGTATTCCTTGAGATTTTTTTCTGCTAGGTTCGATCTGTTCTTTTTATCTTTTAGCTTCTGTAAACTTTTGACTATAATCGTGCATTTATTTCTTCTTCTTCTATCATCTTCGGATGAAAGTTTTTCTTGTGTCTACTTCATCCAAGAATCAGTTCTCTGCTGATAATTTTTATAGAATAAGAACGATAAGAACTCTTTTCTCGTCTATTGCATTGTTTTATCGTATATTTCTCGTTTTTTTTTGTAGCAATATCTTATTGTCTTCTCTTACTTATAGTCTTCTTCTTCCTTTTTTACTTTCTTCTGCTGATGCTCGCCTGTTCGCTCTGCCACTGCTAGTCACACTCGGAAAATAGTCCTCTAGAAAGGTTTATGAGGCGAAACGAATTGATAACGAAGTTGGAAGTAACGGGACGCGCGAACGTACGTATGAAGTGGCCTGTTCCAGTGCCCACGGAGAACTGGATCACTCACTGAAGCTGGTACTCTGTACAGTGACTGGATGGATTCTTCGAACACCGAGAATACATTGGATGTACTTTTTACGAAATTTGTTGGCGGCCTTGAATCTTCATCGTCTGTATTGCTTGTTAGACTTTTTATAATGGTGTGACTCCTCGCGGTTAGTTGATGGTGGGAGTTTCGTTGAACGTCTTCGATGATGTTTGGTCTGAAAAAATACATATAATAATTACAGGTAAATATTATATATGAAATATATTAGACCTAGTGCAGCATAATACAAATAGTAGTAGGCTTGTAGTACAGTTCTGTTAGATAATAGTTTTCGAAAATCAGTGATATAGGTTTCACATGATCCTCTAGTTACGATAAAAGATCAAAATTGATAGACTATTTCATTGCAGTTAATGAAAAATTTCAATAATTACGGTTTTATTCAATAATTTCAGCTGGTAAGTGTTTTTATTCGGACTCTATTAACGAAAGCTGTATATATTTTTCAAAATTCTGATTATTTAGTGATACAATTAATAGAAGGTGTAAAATTCAGTCATTTGCACACAAAGTAAACCACATAACGTTCGTTTTAAGAAATTGATACATGTTTTTTTTCGATGATGAGTGTGTATGAAAAAATCTTCGTTCAAATACCCTAGATGTGTGTTGTCACTAAGAAAGATTCATAAACGAAGGGTAATTTTGAACCTTAAATTAATAATGTATAAAATACACGTATGAATCCATTACACTAAAAAAGTATACCGGGTCTTTTAATTCTGGATTTAATTTAGTTCTGGGTTAGGTTCAGAGTAATAAAAAGAATTTTCTGATATTTTGTCTAAATAAAAGGGATATTGAATGTTTTACAGTCTGTGTTAATGGTTTCCTGCGACTTTATCAATTCTACAATATTAATGTACTATTTTATTTAATCTATTGTCCTCTATTCTGTCTAAATTTCATCAAACACGAAATTTGCAGTAAGCCGTTAAAAATAAAACCTTTTGTTTTGAAATGTTGAATTCCACTACTTCTTATCCTTGCTCGTACGAAACAGTCTATTTAGCAACGTTTCCGGAAGTTATCACGAAACGTTCGGTATTCGACTGAACCACTCCGCAATCTTCATACAAGCGTGTGTAACTTGTTATCACGTGTACACCGTATAGTTATCAGCGATTTCCGTAGTCACCGACTGGAACTACGGTCGATTACCCTAATTTCATAAAAGTTCGTGTATCCGATAACTTTTTCTCCCGATTGATAAACTTCGTCGATGCAAAATGTCAAAAGAGTTCAGGCATTAACGATGTCTTATACTATCCATTGTTATTTTATATACTTTATAACACACACGGCCTTGCTTTCCGTCGCGGTTATGACCTTCGGCGGTTGCAAACGAAACTCGCGCTACATTTTAAAGTAAAAGTACTATTCTTCGTCAGATAAATAATTTAAAGAGCTGTGCAAACAATATCAAATTACGGAATACAGAATATTAAGCTGCATATAAAAAAATTAATTCCGGGTTGAACTTTTTAAACAGTTATTACTATTGCATTATATGTTTCCCTTGATACCATGAAACTTTTGTCTAAAATACTATTTCATACAACCAGTAATTTATGAGTAATCGAGGTGGTTACGTTAGGTAAATCACTCTGTATATAAAATCATTTTGGTTACATGATGAAGAATTATTTTGTTACGTAACTTGCTGCTAGATTTGTCTCATCAATAAATCTCCGGTAATATCATTTTGTTAATAAATCCCGTGTATCATTTTCATTCTGTATTCCTAATTACCTTTACTAGTGTGTACTGTTTATTTATTAGTAGTTTGAACTTCGTAATAAATTATTTTATCAACAATTTCTAAGAATAATTTACCCATTTTATTGCTTTAATAGGCTATTAATTGTTTAACTTAACTTACAAGTCCTATTGTTTTTTTTTTGTTAAGAAGAATTTGATTTTAGTGTATTAATTATTATTGCTTTTTAATAATCAGAATTTGCATCAAATGAGTACCTACTTCTACCGTTTTTATTTTCATTCTTGCAAACAGGAATGGTGTTTAAATTGGTGAGGTCGAGAGTAATAAACAATATGGGAAACAGTTTGTTTTGTTCAATAATTCATTTGAAAGAATCGTGTTTTTTGTGAATACTAATCGACTTGACAGGTTTGGTATATACATATATGTGTGTGGTTTATCATGCAGCAAATTGAATGAACTGATATCATGCAATTAATGCATTGGTGTCAGTTGTAACTGTGTAGTCAATAATGTATGTATGAAAAAATTATTCCTGATACTGAATATCATGTCAGTCTACAACCATAACTTTCAAATATGTAAATTGTATTTTTGAATTTTTGTATTCATAACTTGGATTTATTTTATTGCAAACAATTTTATTGTGACTTTTTAGTTATTTTTTATTCCGTTCAGAAGTTTTTGCATGTTATTCCTTTTTGTTTTAATTGTTTACCTTCTCTATTAAATTTCCTGTACTAAAAATTCAAATACTATTTCTTCAATTACACTTATTTCCAATAATTTCACCAACTAACATATTTACATAAAACTCTGTTTTCTTTAAAATTTATTTATAAGTTTTATTAGGTAAATGTTTGCTAATTACATACTAAAATGGTTTTGTACAAAATTTGTTTATGACTTTGTGAAGTACACGTTTAATTAAGAATAATTTTGTTAATGACAAATACACAGTCGAATGTACATACATGAATATTCGAATGTCAATAAAATAACGAATAATAAAATCCTTATTTCAAATTCCTCCTTAAATTTCACGTGTACGTATGAATATATGTATATGTATATGTATAATACAACCTATTCATAAATTATACTTTCCTATAAAAGAATTAGCATAATTGAACTTGTGAATTATAAGCTTTATAGACTTTTTTAATATTCTTCGTTTTAATTATTAAATTTCAGCTACTTATTTAACAGATTGAATGTTACCTTTTTCTTACTGAAATTGGTGATTAAAATTAATGTAACTACTGTAAACAAAAGATATTATTAGGATATTTTCGACAAAGGTATTAGTTATTTAAACAAATTATTCCCAAGTTATTCTACATTACACTAGTCTAGATTTTTGCATTAGACTATGAAACATATAATGATAATGCTAGTTGAAAATTTACGATTGAATGATTCGTGATAATAGATCAATCGAAGATTTACAGAAGAATTTTTTTCTTAAAACTAAAAAATCCCGTTGCTGTTCTCAAAATAATGTGATCTTGCAAAATGATTTAGATTCATTCATGTAAATGCAAAACGTATTTCTTCCAAAAAGCTGTCAAGTAATTGTAAACTAAACATATAATCCCGAAATTATGTCCAATTACTTTGAGAACATTGCGTACCTCAGACACCATCGACCGTTTTCCTCCTTAATTCACTTCAGAATAACCGGTTACCATCCATCTGAATTTTCGGGATCTATTTTTACATTTCTCACGTAACGAAATTCTCGTCTATATGGGTTCCATTCGCGTTCTCTCCAGTTTAACGCACGTCCAACCTCACTGTTTCACGCTCCGTGAATGGCTTGGCGGGTATCAATCAGCCATCTTGCGCGATCACTTTCACACGATATTCCTTTCGACACACCGCGGTGTGTTCTCCCTGAAGGAATCACTGTGTCCCATACCTAGTCCTTATATCCCTCATGAGTGTACCAAGCGAAACGTTTCAATGGCAATGAACTCGCATCGGTGGAAGTGGAAACGAAACGAGTCTAAAGTCACGCGTATAATCATTGGCCTTATCTACATAAATTATTGTTTGCCTATGTATAATGCACTGACAAATGTATTCGAGCAAACAGTTTCGTTGCCCCCCGCCTCCCCGCCGTTTGCGTCGACAATTTATGCGGACTGTGTTCTTCACACATTCACGGCTATTGTGGTTACTATTTTACAAGTAACAAACTTCAAGTGGATCTTAATTAATAATTGGACGTAAAGATGGGAAAATTCATATTTTTAAAATCTGTTTTGATGTTGAGAAAAAAGTCTCCAGGCAGAGTGAAAGTTTTAGGTCAAGTTAAAATTTTAAGGTCACTAAGTTTACGTTTAACGAAATTGCGTTCTTTTTATTGTACATATGTTTAATTCACATTGGAGCGAATTCAGCGATCGCAGTTACTTTATGCTGAACATAGTTGAATAACTATAGTTACCGAAGGTGCCTGAATGCGAATTACACTTGTGCATACTGGAAAACACACAGTAACCAGTAACGTTAAGAAGGTGAGGACTATGGAATTTCCGTGACATCTTTCTCACAAGAAGGTAAATTACGTGGAACGTTTGCATCGAAAGTCTACTTGAATTTACGCAGTAATATTTTTCGATGTCCTCAATGTTTTTAAGAATACTCAGTTGTCGTGTTTTATATGCATCACTCTTATGTACAAATCATTTAAAAGTTTCGGATTATGTATTCTATTAGAAAGGGATTGCAACATTTTATTAGACATTTGGATTGATAAATGAAATTATATAAATGTAGAATATAAAAATTTCATAATAAATTCTTCAATAAAATTATAAATATCATGACTACGATATTATTAATTATAAATGCGTAATTTTAGGTCATTTGCTTTTATTAAGAGTTTAATTAAAATAAACATAGAATCAAAATTGTTTTAAACTGTATGCTTTGCAAATTCCCAAGTGCAATAAATGTATAAATTTACGTTGTTTCATATTGTCATTCTTGAAGAATGAAAGTTTATTTTGCTCTATTACTGTTTCATTAGATCCCGTTGACATACTTGGGAAAAAAAGTTATAAGAAATACCCATTTATTTTCAATTATTGCTCCACTAATTTTTTGAACGAATTCATTGAATCGGTTAGACTAAAAATTTTGTCGTCAGAAATCGCGATCAACGTTACCCGATTGACGAAATTAATCGTATGAAGCAACGGGCTATTAAAATGTCATTTATGATTGGTACGATTTAGAAGTGATACGTATAATCGAAGTTAAAAATTTATATCAATGCAAGTTACACACGTTACATTCGAAGTTAGGATGCTTATTTGGCACATTACATGGTTAGAATACTTTGTTTATAATACTCATTCCCCGTTTTCAAAAACATGCAAGCATTGCTTGTTGGATGTTTCAATTTGCATTAGAGTATGAATAATTGGATATTCATATTGAAAGTTTTACGCTAACATATTGTGAGTGAACAGGTTTATCCTGGTAATACAAGTTGTTAGCATCGTAGTGAAACTGTCTTACAATTAGAATTTGATCACTATTTTTAAATATGTAACCTTATAAAATATTCTTCTTTTAGGGTAAACGAAGGAGGTAAGGAATAGGGTAAACGTACCAATGAATGAACACTTGAGAGAGTTTTTAAATAGTAAAGTCACATTTTACATAATAATAATATTAATAAATATTTGGCACATGAAACTTATAATTTTTAACATCTATACGTTCTTTTAATGTATAAATTTCAATTTGAAAAATTGGAAAAGTGTCATTAATTAAATTAAAAAGATAAAAACAGATTTCACCAATGAATGAACAATATTAAGTAAATGAACATATCTAACCAATGGCGGGAATATTGAAGAAGTTGAAAAAAAATGAACATCTAACCATTTGCCTATTTTAATGACTTAATTTACTCGTTTTTGTATATAATATTCATATTGGGCGGCGGGGAAGGGGGGGGGGGGGTATTCATTCCCTGCTTAGGTCAAACTATATATGAGAGTTCAATCGGTTCAATATTAGAATAACATTTGTGTTTTTACTAAAATGTTTAACAAAGGTGCGTTAAATTGTATATGAAAAATATTACTAGGCAACTCGTAGATTATTCACCACATGAAAGTGTCGGCTTTTCGTGTTCCTTATACTGTGACCTTCGCAAGCATTTGTCACGTGTTTTCAGTAAACATATAAGTAATTTAAACTTCCTCACCATATTAAATAAAAAAACTGAATTGTTACATTTGCTTATCCTTCACAATTCGCGAAACAATGTTAAATAGAGTCTTTTGTTTTATGTTCAAGTGTTGAATCTTTTCTGACTCGTTTCTCACGTGATGGATTTTATCGTGTATTTACGAATAATAAAAACTTGTTTTAGAAACTTACATCTTGAAATTCGCTTCTGAAGGCCTGTAAGAAGGTTCGGTTCCTATATACGCTTGTCGTTTACTGAGAGAACCGAAGTCGAATACAGTAGTCAATTACAAGATCAGCAGCGCCGCTACTTTTATAAACTCGTTGAGTCCCCTTGGCCAATTATCAAACGTTCCCAATTCGAACCTCGGAATTAACAGATCGAAACGTGAAGGTAGCTCATCGTCCAGCGACGATCAGCCGCTTGATTGTTCGGCGGAGAACGTTGAACATTACTGATCTGTCAAACGCACGATAAACTGGAGCAAACTGTCACGGCATGTGTAGGTAGGAGCAACACGTGTAATTGGTCTCTGAGCTTCGAGTACTTGACAGATACGAATAAGTATATTTGTCTGATGTAATCTATAAGTACCGTCGGTGTATCAGTTAACACGCTAAGCGAGAAGTTAATTATGGTCGATATTTCGTTTCGTCTGCGCGTAAACATAGAAAATGCGTCTGTTTATGAGCAAAAGATAAATTTGATGCTGTCGGTCTCCAGGGACCAACATAGCGCTTGACGTCTTAACTTCTTTGTAAGCCTTTCTTCGAGTCTTTTCTTTCAATTATAAGGAAATTAATGAAAGCAGAATAACCGGAGAATTAGATAACTTTTTCGGTTATTATTATTAATTTGTTCATTTATTATTAGTTAATTTGAATGCATGTAAGAAGTATTGGAACATATAATGCAGGGTGTCTCATTGCATGTGGGAAGTACAGCAGGGGTGCATTCAGCATACTGAAATAAGAAAAAAAGTTCATATAAGCATATGTCCGATATGAGCTTTCTTTCGAGTTACAGCTCCTCTTGTGTTGTAACAATCTATGTCGCATATAGGTAGATACTATACGGGGTGTTCTGTATTGTGTGGACAGTATTGTAGGGGTGGATTGTCCTCTACGCGTCCAGCTGCGAAAAAACTACTTACACCAAATGATTCGCCATATAAACGTTTTTCGGTGTCATCAACAGTTTCAAAGATATCCAAGTGGATCGATTTAAATGACTTAGCCTATATATTAGTCAAATTAGTTAAATTTTGTTTACTTTGAGTGAATATTCTTCAAAGATGGTATACGTTCATTCGTGATTCACTTTTTGTACTTGTTGTCTGAGGTTCGCACAGAGATCTTCCGTTTTCTTAGATACGAGTACTTAATCGATTAGAAAGGAACAGTTACAAAACACGTTTTCAGCGTATGCAGCAATAATTCTTAGAAGAGAAAGTCATTGTTCGGTCCCTGTTCATTGATTGCTTACGCGACATTATTTTATCGTAATTTGACACTGTCGGGAATTCCGAAGGTAGTCACTTGCATTTTTGAAGTGCAACATCATTTTGACTAAATACTGCTTAGGAATGAATTTTCCTTAAAGTAGTTTCTAAAGCTTTCTAATAAATAGAAATTAATTTAATTCAGTCATGAAGGGTAATACTGTTACACTATCTATATTAACACTAGAACCACCAAACCCGTAAAAATGACGGATTACAAATTTTTTATTTTTCAATTACTAAAATCATAATGGCGCTTTTGGCGGAATTCATTTGATTTATAATTAACTAGATATTTTATATTATACTATATTATGTCATTATACTGTATCATATATTGTACAATACTATTATATCATTGAATTTAATTTAATATACATTAATGCTGGTAGTTCTAATGTTTACAAAACTTTATGTAAAAATGTAATATAATGTTAATAATAACAGCAACAAAGTATTCAATTTACCACTAAAACTATCTGCGTTGAATCTACACTAAATGAAATTATATAATATAACATAGCGTAATCTAAAATTGTGTAATAAATTAAGTCAATGTAAATTCCAACACTTTTACGATTTCAGTAACAGTAAAATAAGGTCCGTCGTTTTCACATGTTTCATAGTTCTAGTGTTAATACTAAATAATGATAACTATAATTTAATAATAAACAGTAAGGTATCTATGTCATTAATAAAATTTTCAATTATCGATATAAACTTCGTATGGCAGCTACACAACAGAATTCTACAATCATAAATATTCGTGTAATTTTGTTGGAATAAAGGATTAACTTATATAAAGTTAATAATAAAAATGAAATGTTCTAAGTACTTATGTGAGAACAAAGTAAAATGTTCAAACAAACATGCACACATCGGTACTCCAGAATATTCACATTCATTAATGTATACTAATTGTGATCACTCGTGGACAGGAATTTGATGCACAATCAGCGATTGTCAATCACATGTCGATCGCACGATATCGTGAAAGTCTGAGATTCGCTGATATCGAAACAGTAGCGTAAACTGCAGGAACATTGATAGCACTGGCTAACATTGGGAGGTATACTGTTTGGGTGACGATTACATTGTAGTTAAGATGCAAGTAATTAAGATGTTATCTTTAATTAAGATGTAAATAAGTAAGTAAGAGTTTGGATCATAATAATTAAGCAATTTATGTCTTTAGTTATATCAATACACTTATTAATTTAAAAATAAACGAATAACCTAAATAATGAATAACCTATTTTATTAAGTATTTGCGATAAATAATAACTGTCGTATTTAAGCTGGTTTTTTGATCTTAATTTATTTTATAGATGAGAAATTAAATTTTTTTCCAGTAAAACGTCAGAAAGTTCTAGGAAATAAGAGAATTTGCTTCAAACACAACAGTTCTTACTTTTTCATACACTTAATTCAATATTTTACACATTTTTTTTACTTTCTGTGATCCTTACAATACATTGCTAACAAAAATTATATATAAATGTATCTCCTAATAGACCTATCCCAGACCTCGTTTTTTAAATCTTTTGTTGTCTATAGTTAACATTATTCATTCTTGTTTATAGGATCAGGCAATAACATATGAACACACGAAAAATAATGTAATATAGTCAATTTTTGTATTATTTATGTAGATAAAGAATTATTATTAATTACTTAAGAAGTGTTATTTTTTTGTTGCATTAAGATACACGCTTACTGTACGTATAGAGATACAATGTGCTTGATTACGAATCATAATAAACAGTATTTTTATTATTCATTTTTACTTCACTACGGTTAATCAGTTCTTACGTTTTCATGAATTTCCTTATCGACTTTAATTAATTTCTTTGCACGTACTTGCAGTTACTGTACTCAATCCTTGAATTCGTAAAAATTTTCCTTATTTTTACTCAAATATCAAGAATTTCAAATATTATGGATGATTTAAAAATTGCAATGTTACGGTCCAGAAGCCACTTTTTGTTTGTTCTCAGTATGGTGGATAACAGCAGTATTTTGTAGGAATTTGTATGAACATGTGTCATATTTTTGTATACAGTGAATCAAAAGAATGAATATATCAGTTTTTGAAATTGTTTGTTATTAAACTTGCAGAAATGAAAGCAAGAAGAAACCGTCAAAAATAGAAATTGGAGTAAGGTGGTCTAGAAACAAATTTGGTTTACTTTCAACAGCTAATAATTATTTTTAAATAATTAAAATATCTAACTAATTAAAAAATTATTGTAACTGGTAGTGGTCATTCTTAAGGGAGGAATTGAGTTTCTTGTAGTACAAAATTTCAGTGGAATGTTACAGGGATCACACAGTGCTGTTGATGAGTTCACCAAAACGTTCACTTTGATTGAAACTAATCAACGATAATACCCAGAACTGTATAGATTATGTTGACTCCATGACACACTACAATATGATACGTTTACGTTCAAACTATACCAAGTGAATGTATTGTACAAGTGAAAAAATGTACATACTTGTTAAAACAAGGGATGTATCATTTCACTGCAAAAAACATAAATGATATCCTAAAAGTGTTGAGTTTTCGGTTTCTTTGAATAATGGATTGAATTATTCAAGATGAACAAATTTGAATCGGTCTACTATAAACGCCAGAAATTGGCTTTTAGGGAATATTAACTTTTATGAATTTTGTCACCATTAACTTTGAGATACCTTATATAAAATGCAATGCCATTGAACTTTGAAACCTTGTTCTTATTACTTATTAACATTTTATAAAATTACTAATAGTTATAGTGACATTTCCTTGTCGTTCTTTGTATTTACGTAATGTTTCGCAAAACGGTGTAGTAATTTCTGATAACCTCTGCTCATGCACATTTTCTACTTGGTATGTATGATAGTTGAGTTAGAATGTCTAATTTTTACTGTGAAAAATTTTCATTTTCATTTAAAGGAATTTTACGAATGTATGATCGTTAGAAAGAAGCGAATAATACATAACTATTTCTACTATATAATTCAATTAAAATTTTTCTATGACATTTTTATATAATATATTGTATTTCAAATTATAATTCCAAATACAGAATTTGTATTGGAAATAGTTTATGTGAGTTTTTTTATTCACTTATAACATTTCGTAATTAGTCACAATATTACTCAATTCATTTAGATTTAGTAATCACTTTTTTCGTAAAAAATTAATTGAGATAATTTATCAGGGAGAAAAAAATTAATTTAAATTTTAGGTACACCTAGGTTAGACTACTTGACTGATAAATTAATGCTTACTTAATTTTCCAAGTTCTTTGGTTATTTTGAATAACATCAGAGTAGAGGTTAGACGTAAACTATAACAGATGAAATGAAAATTGAACTCAGCAATGCAATTATTATTCCAATTTGATATTATGTTTTAATTAGCGAAATTGACATATAAATAGTTACTTTTAACCATGTTATTATATTCGTATTTTTGGGGCGCTATTTACTTGGTATTTAAAATTAGGCAACAGTGGTTATCAAAAGATTGAAAATTAATACTATTATTTTAATTATTTAATTATAATTGGTTTAATTATCATGTAGCTATAGTACGACTGTGTCCAATATTTTAAGATTATCGCCATTTTTTATGTTATTTGTATAATTATTTACTGATGAAATAGTGAAACGATACATGAATAAATAATATATCACATCTGTGAAAATGACAATTCCAAACAATGAAAACATGAAGGTTTCTATTAAGCTGCGTCTCCATTGTGTCGCGCGTCCTCTTGGCACGTACTGATGATATGTACATGTATCCCCATATGTTCGGTATTGCCGATTGGAAAAATTAAAATAATATTTAGTATACGATTCAAAGTAAAGTTATATATTTTAGTTTAACTAAGTTTTTATATTAATTTTAATGACTATGAAATTGATTTATACTTAATTTATATATTTTTAAAATTAATTTATATTATTTTGGTATTGCCATTATTTAATATTAACCTTTCCTAAACATTATCACAATTACAATTTTCAAATTCAGGTGTACTAAAGGCCAAATATTCCCATTCCCTACGATCGGTTTTAGTTTCCTTCGAATGGTATTTCTATTACGCTTCGTCTAACGTGTGAAGGTTACAGTGTAAACACAATTCTTTAAACTAGTTTTTTCGTCAATATTATACTATAAAATTGGCAAATCATAAATATACAAGATTCGAAATGTACACATCGTTAGCATGGGACTCATGATTTTGTTATTTCAGTACTTCCAATAATATATGTATAATCTCTCGTATTGTAGTATAAAGTGTATTAGAAACACATAGTGCCATAAGTTTAACCGACAGTTGTACAAATAACGTCATGCTTGATCTCTTTTTAATCAGGAAAATGTCAGTAATTCGATAGTGAATACTCCATCAAAATATAGTTAAAGATAAAGAAATTCAGCATTTTTCTTTAGAAGAGAACAACGTGTACGCTGTTCGACATCAGAAGCCGTACTTATCTCTCTGGCTTATTCGATATGTTTCGGTTTTTACTGACATCGGAATGCACGTGGTGAGGCTTGAGACTGGTATAAGAAATGATCGTTATCTGATCAAAAACAGTTGCAAGCTACGAATTCCTTGACCAACTTAGACGAAATATTTCCAGATTATCTAGGTAATATATGTGTGTAAATCAAAGAATACAAGTAAACTATACAATAATATTGTCATTACAGTCGTATTATTCTTCTTATTCTTATTCGTATAAAAATGAAATACGCACTCTGCACTGTGTATTATTTTCACCGTTTTATCTGACTTATGTTTTTAGCACAAATTAATTATTAAAATAATAAGGGACTCAAAGACTAGTTGTATTCATTTTTATCACCACATTCTGATGGTTTAAACTGTTCTTCTTTCACGAGAACGCTAATATAGCATCCAGGATGTTTTCCATTGCCTCAGGACTACGAAAGGACAATGAGTCTGTCATTAGCAAGATCGTTGCCTTAATGAAAACGATTCTAAACAGAATATTGGATTTTTAAGCGAGACCTCCCACGGACGGTGACTCCAATCACTCTGATCCAATATAGTTAAATGGATTTCTAGACTCCATTGCGTCGTGAGACCATGAAATATTATGTGGCATTGAGTTCATGTCTATTCAGCGTATCATCATCGACCTAGTAGATATTTAACTGAAAAAATCCACCAGCAGACTAAACAAAATTGTTTGAAATTTCACTTTAATCTCTTCGAAACACTTCACTTCCTATAACGTCATCGCCAGTTTTGTGTATCACGCTTGCTACACGCAAGTGTAGTTTGTACTAGTTGTTTGTGTAAATGTTTAACACTTTTGTGATATGTTATTAATGAGTAATATATTATTGTGGCGTTCAAGAATGATTAAATGATTTTTTTACGGTGTCTCGTGGTGTAATGAAGGATTTAGGGTGACGTTGAGTCCTTAATGGCGTAGTCGGAGTGATAATGTGAGTGACAATAAATATATACATACCTCGAATATGACGGTTGTACGAGGAAATTATAAATCGAAAAGTGATTGTTAGTGATTATTGAGGCACTAAATGACTGACAGCCGAAACAAGGCAACCGTCTGCGACCTGATGAAAGTGAACGAAGCGCTCTGGCGAACAAATCGTGTACTTCTTATTGGTAGGAGATAATGAAGTGATGGCGATGTTAAAAGAAAAATTCCCTGACGGATGGAGCTTTGGTAGCTTTGCTGCGTTTTTAAACAAATTTATGACTGATGAACGGGTTGTTAATTGCCATGTAACTGTGGCGTGGTTATCTTTATTTATTCGTTCGTTATGTTATCGAGCAAAGCGTCGCAGAAGACGATAGACTCATTTGAATAATGACTGATTTTTGTAATCGTTTATTTATACTTCGGAAGTTTATGTTGAAGTATTTTAATGCGATTTATTGTCAGTTGAACATAATTTTGCAGAAACATACAATAGAACATAAATTTATAAAATAAAATCAAATTTACAATATAATTATATGATATTATTAAAGATTAATGAACTGCTAAATTTTAAAATTTTGTAAACTTTGTTATTTAAAGTATTATCCAAGTATTTAATGCACTTGATTGAATTAATTTAATGTTATTGTAATAACACACTATCGGCCGGTGACGTTCTGCGCAGACTCCTGTTTACGGCCGGCCAGTTTTCGAGGTTCGAACGACTTTTCTGCTGTCTACGGCCGGCATCACTTTACATTTTAAAGTAAAATGTTACACAAGTATTTTTATATATTTACAAAAGTAATTAATATTTATATTTATATAAGTAATGTAATATTATACACTTTTAATAAAGCTCAGAAAGTTTATGTCTTGTCCGTATTTAAGAAAATTTTATTACTGATAAACTAATCTATAAGTTATTAATGTCTATTTTTAGACGACCGGCCGTTTACGGAAGTTTTCCAAACAGCTAAATTTTGTCGATCACATGATAGTGTATTAAGAAGTGACAGGAAATAACGATATTACAAAAAAATTTTCGTCTTGAGTAAAATTTTTCGTTCACATGAATTTAAGTTAAATATTCGTTTGCAGAATATTGTTTATTAAATTTATTACTTCATGAACGCTACTTTACAAAACTGAAGAGATATGTAACTTTTGTTTTAAATTAATCACTTTTCAATTATGCAAAAAAAATTGTATAAAAATCGGTGTGACAAAAATTTAAATGAAACTCTCTAACAAATCGGTTTAATCCGTTTTTGAGTAACTGCAATTCAATTGATGTTTTCTTTTATTCAAGCAAAAATTGCTCAAATAGTTTGCGAAGGAAGTGACTTGTTCTGTAATTAAATCGGAATCACATATATTTTGTATTTGTTCGTATTAACGGGCTATGTGTCGTTGACCTATCCGACCGTACAAAATAGATAAGTGGTCAAGTGGATGGTTCTCTATGCTAACTGGTATTCCTCGATGAAGATAATATCAATACCTGATATATAGAAAATAACGGTTTATATTAGAATTTATCTAGTGAGGTACAGCAGAGAAGTTGTGGAAAGTTCTTACTATGAACTAACATTACGAAAACATGCTATGTACTCCTGACATTAAAATGTCCGGAATATACTATTTGTGTTAATCTCATTATAAGAAATTTCATATTCTAGGAATAACATATACCTACGAAATTTTTATTTATATTTATATTTAACTACAAATATTTAAAGTCGTCTAAAATTACTAACTGCTATACAATACATCTAAAATGGTCAAATGATACATATGTTATGAAATTACATTTTACACTTCATGTACAGAATTACTTTAGTTTATTGAAAGTTCTTCTTTATCTTGAAGTCCTCAGTAAAAGTTTGATTGTCACATTTTCTATAAAATTTAACACAACATCCTCAAATTATAAGTATTTTAAATATTCTACCTCGATTGATAAAATAGATGTAACCCAGACCAAATGGAGATCTGATGCACTATTCCAGGCCAATACAGAATATGTTGAATAATAAGCACTAGTCAGATTAAACTAAACTATTTCAACTTACTTTTAATTCAAGTGAAGTTCATGGTAACGAACAAGATACACAGGTAGGTATATTAGTTCTTGGCACAATTTGTTTATGCACTTTTCTACATGCATTGGCAACATCAAGATTACCAGCTGAAACTTTGAATTTCGAAGATTACTTTCTAGATGCTACACCATCGGACTGTTATTTGTTTCTATATCTACGAAATTTTTCGTATCGGAAAAAATTAAAAAATGAAGACAACGCGAATAATGCACTGTCAGAATATTTTCGTTAAAAAGTTACCCATTAAATGGAGAGAAATTGTAGGTAATAATGTCCAACATGATGTTAATTAAATAAATTCTTTTTCAAAATTATATCATTTTTAATATTATGTAAGAATACGACGGAAACTATGCAACTACTTCATAAAACAGAATCAACTTTTTATTCGAAGATGATACAAAATACAAATATCTCTTACATAATTGCATATCGAATGCCTTACATGCTAATCACAGGAATATTTAACATTTCACAGTGTCATTGAGTACATAATACAGGTGAATATGAGTATGTGATCATCAAAGAGTTCAAAAGGCCGGATTATTCGTCACTGGATCTATACATATATTCGATATGGATACAGCAGAACGTCGATTTTCCGAACTAATAGGAAGACAAATTCATTCTGATAATAATAATTAATTGGTACAGGAGAACCAAAGTATCGTATGTATCGTGTGCGACATATAATAATACTGTATATTTATCGGGTTATTTCAGAAGTCCTTACGTATTTTCGTGTGAAATTTATTACGAAAAAAAACATACAAATATTAAGTTTCATTTATTGTTATAACTTGGTTTTAATTATAGCCTATAAACAGTCGCTGTTGATATTTGATGGGAGTCCGTAGCGGTCCCGATCTTTCAGATTAAAGTCACCATTATGAAATCTGGAAAACCAATATGTATTGGCAGTTCCTCCCTGTTACTGCATTCGGTATCTTGTGCAGCAGTTACGCCGTTGTTATATTCATGAATCATAATACGATATTGTAATGCCTTCTGTGCATTTTATCACCGTTGATTGTTGGAACTAAAACTATCAATTGCTTGCTCTAAATTCGGTTTACTGGCAGAATATTGACACTACACTGATGCTCGAAACAGAAGACAAACGCTGAAGTGGTGTTAATAAAAGACAGACGCATAAAATCACGTTACAACTGCATCCCCAGAGATACGCAAAAATTTGTTAAATGATCTGTTACAGTATAATATAAATCATGTATAATAACACAAACAAATATCTGGGCGGCCTCTAATACATTTTCAGTTTCACAATGCAATGAGATAGTACATGGTTCCACCATTTCATTAGCAGTGGCATTATTTCCTTCAAGAAAAATAGATGAAACAATACGATGTTCGTCTATAATTTAATATCTTGGATTATATTTTTATCATCTTTACATATTTTTAATGATTCCTAAACCGCACCAATATTGCAATTTTTCAGATCTAGCACATTGTGTTGTCAATCAAAGCGTTGTGTACTTGACTAAGCTTGCTTGAATGTAATGTAGACAGTAAGTTCCCAGTATCTCGCCTAACATGCACATATGTACTATTCTCTAAACTAAATTTTCTATGAAATATTTGTAAGTCGTTCTGTGTTCCGATAATAGGTATTCGGAATGATTGGTGTTTCCCATAAGGTACATACATACATTCGTATGATTGTTGTCCAATTTTATTTAGTACTTTAGATATATTCCAAATAAGAGATCGTTCAAATGTGTCTGATTTTACTTTTTATTTTTTTTTTTAATTTAACTGCGTTAGTCGAGAAGTCCTAAGATATACGAAAGATGGAGTCAACAATGCGATTCATGTTTCATTACGTGTCTGATATCTTGGGCGGACATAAATTAACATGACATTTCTGTCCTGTTTCTGTCACAAAGAACTCACATCTGAGTTTCAACCAACTGTCGTGATGCTCCCACTATAAGAATCTCTTCAGATATCCTTCAATACACTGAAAAAAAAAAATAATAAAATGAAGGAAGTCAAAAAAGGGTCTGAGAATCGAGTTATCGTGTGTTATTCATTCAAGTCTCTCGTTATCCGATTATGCGATTTACTTTACGAGCACACGTATTATAATGCATGGAAGTAGGAGAGGAACGAACAGAGAGGCAAGTGGATAATGACGTGGGGTATGGTTATCAGTTATTCAGCGAACCGAGTGCATAGTGACATATAACTGACCTCCTCCACTCAGCTCGCACATGCCAGAAACTTGTTGGAACCTTCCGATGCATTTTCATAATCGCAAACACCACCCTGTCAGGATGTTGCTGGTGACTTTTTGTTTTTTTCTTCTTTTGTTTATTTTACTTCACGTAAGCGTACGGTAAACACAATTTTTAACGGTCAAACGAGATTTCGCTGATACCACGTCTTCGCTAAGAATGCAAAACGACCGAAGAAATATTATGGTAGTGCTAATGAAGGCTTTTACTGTTTGTTGCATGGGTCACGGAGTGATAGGTATACGCACTGTTAACGGTATATCTGCATCGTCTTTTATTAACGAGACTTTTGTTCAATTAGTGGCTTAAGTGCTGAATATCATTTCGTAATGTACATTATTTGCTAGTGAATATTTTTCTTCTAACGGAAAATTCGGAATTTGTAATAATGACAAGACTTTAACAACAGATGGAATTTGACCTAACCCAAACGTAACTTAACCCTGCTACGATCTTCAGTCCAACTATACACTACCGTTCAAAAGTTTGGAAGCAGTCAACTACAATCTTAAAAAGTCTAGTTAGACATTTTTTATTACAGAGGCATGTATGCATATTTATTATAGAATCTTTGCCTCACCAAAATGGCTACCTTTATTTTAAATAACTCCTAATCAAATTCTGGGCACATTATTTATTAATACCTTAAAATATTCTTTATCCAAATTATTCTAATCTGCTTTAAAATATTTCCATAATTGTGTGGCACACACACAAATAACAGAACATTCACACAAGCAGAATATGAAACAATAAAGAATTTTTTAGGCAAATGTGAATAGAAAAACGAGTTTTTTCTGCAGACTGGTCAGAATATGAAATACATCATTTTACAGGCGGCTATTTTCAACAAATTAACAATGGACGGTTTGTTTAACTAAAAAATAAGACTGCTTCCAAACTTTTGAAGGGTAGTGTACATTCGAAATAATGACGAGGAAAGAGAAGCTTCAATACGCAAGTCAGTAACAAATTCCTTGCATATTTCGCAAACCTACGAAAATGTCCGAACAGATGAAATTAACGTGAATGGAATTTAGAAAACGTGATTGGGTCGAAATAGACCCCAAGACCGTAGCAGGGTTAAATCACACGGAAATTCAATTAATATGCACTTTAGGCCTAACTCCACTTTCAAGAAATTTCTCGATGCCAGTGCTTCTTATTATATCTACTTTTCAGTATCTAACATGTTGCAGTATCAAACGTACACTTTAAATGATATATTACATAATTTTTGTTTGTTTTTCGCTAAAGCGTTAAAATGTATTTAACGATGTGTTAGTTATCATTAGTTTTCATTACTTTTTATAGTGTTGACTTGATCAGGTTGGCGTTTCAATGACGTAATTGACTTCAGTTTGACCTAGTAGATAATGTAAAAAAATTAGCGTTGAGATGTAAACAAAAAATAGAATAGAAATCCACTTTCGTACATTTAGTGAAAAGTATAATTTTTTGAGTTTATGGTATAAAGTAAAATTTTTCGTGTATATTTGTATTCTATCGCCTTATTCGTAATATTATTAAGTTGCTGTATAAATTATATTCCTTAATTTTGTGTGAAGTAAATGGGGGATCAGTATTCATTTCGCCAAACGATTCATCCAATTATGATTTCAAAAACATACAAATTATGTAATAAATGTAAACTTCCACTCTGATTCTCAATATACACTTTCTTTATAAAATTAAATTTTGCAATCATAGATTTATAATAAGTATCACAAATTTTGCAGCAACCTGATGTTTAATCTAATTTTGAACCACACATTTATTTCTGTATTTTAGAAATTTATACAAAAATGAATGGTGAACAGTATTTTCAAAATACTTCTAAAAGTCACGTTGTAACATTTTTGTTACATTTATGGTAACGTTAACGTTAAATATTATCATTTATTCTAATATACGAGTGACTGAGTGATTAGCAGAATTTCTTAAATGTATATTTATCAAGATGTAATTTTATATTTTCAGTTTTATACTCTAAGACATACCTATTTCAATACACGTTGTTACGCTTTAGTCATTTTATAAATATGTAACCAAAATAATTTTCAGCTGATTGTTTACACAATTTTGTGTAGAGTGAATTAATGTTTCACTAATCTCAAAATTGTCAGAATTTTCAGAGATTGGAAAGTTTTCGAATATAGTTTGTGAATACATATTTTTCAGGCCCCAAATAATGATTCACGAACTCAATACTTATTGTACTTAAAAAATCGAGAAGCTTCTACAGAAATTTAGTTAATTTAAGAGAATATGCTAAAATTTGTCAATTTAAAAATTTTATAATTATTAAATTTATAATTCTTATTCTCCTTACGTTGTTAATTACAGTTACATATATATTTTGTCTTTTATCAGACACTACGAGATACAGTAATTTGCTTTATTAAGAATACAATTCGGTAATAACTTAAATACCTCGAACAAAATTAATTTGCAAATTCTAGACTCTGCGATTTTCTTAAATTTATTTAAGAAATCTTATGTATTATTTACTTTTTAGATGCTAAAATAAATTCATATCTAACTACCGTCTGTTAGACTAACAATTATAGTAATGAAAGTCAAGTTATAAGGTATTCACTGCCTTAATCGTAATCATAATTATAATGAAGTTGTTTGACTAACTGTTCAATAACAACGAAGAAATCCTGTTCTTGTTCCAGTTTAATTAAAAATAGACTGTATTCTCGTTGATATATGTATATGTATAATCGAGTTTTTGGGACTGTGGGACATCAAATTTCTTCTCGGGGAGCTCGCGAGAAGTGGATAGGGGCGAATCGAAAATCCAGTGCGTATGTACACGTAATTCGACCCTAGGTGCAAAACGTGCTCCATCTACATAGGAACAGGTTGGGTTACAGTTCATTGTGGTGTACTCTTACGGAACAGAACACCGCCATGTACCATTGTAACGAACGCGAGCTGAGTAGACGAAGGAGATTCGTCCTACCGCCACAAACTTGAAATTCGGTGGGCTTCTTCCGGTCGAAAATAAGGTCCTTGGCAAGAGGATCGAAGTCTCCTTTTGTACAGATTGTTTCTTATCCAATTAGTTTCCTTCCATCTATAAATTTCATTTTGTTAGGCAGAGTTTGGTACCTTGTTTTCTTAGTGGTCATAAGAAAATTAAGGATTTTTCAAATTTAGTTTATAAGCTTTACTTTCGTTGCAAGTTCTATTAAGTACCAATAGTTATATTTGCATAAATATCCACGGTCTATTAGAGCATGAATTCTTACTGTTATTCTTTACATAATCCAAATCTGACCAAGTCCTAAGGGACATTTTACTTATTACAACTGAGATCTAATTACATATTAACTTAGGAAATGAGCCATATATAAATTATGTTTCAGGTATAACATGAAAGTCGGTCAATTATAATTGTATGTAACTCACGAGAAAATTTAACAATGATCCGTTTGACACATGATCTAGACTTAGGTATAAAGGAAGTTAGATTAGTTCTGGGTCATTAACCCCAAAACGACATTGTTGCTTTTTCGATGTACGTGGCACTGTGAGATCGTAGGCAACTCAAAATAAAATCTAAATATTTCAGCTATTACTGAACATTTCAGAAAAATTCTGTTTCTATTCTTTCTTTTCATGGGAAAATTCTCTTATCTAATTAAAGTATTGTATTTATATATATAAATGAAGAAAATTGATTCGGTACAAAAAAAAGGAAGTAATCTATCATCATGCGATTACATATGTATGGAAGTATGTCTGTGTATGAATATTTAGTCCGCCAGAAGATCTGTCGTTTTTTGTGTCTCTCATTTGATTTGTAACAGAATATGTTTAACATTAATCTAAAACATAATGGCTAACATTTAAATGAACAACAATTCTTTATTATTATAACAATTTGTCAATGTTATTTATACAAAATTGAGTATTTTGTCATTAAAATATAAATGAAAGACGCACAGTACTTTCCAATAACAGTAAGAGTTAATGTAGGTATATATTTCATTTATACAAATATGTGTATGCATCACTGGTAACAGCTGTCAGGAATATTCGGTGTTAATTTCAATATGGCGATTTCATGCGACGATTCATGTATTACGAAACGCTCGGGTAGCATAGATGATTTTAATCAATTAAGGACCCGCGCCTAAAACAATTATATACCCACCTCCTGGCGATTTAGAGGATTATTGGGTACTTAGTAACTAAACTACAATCTTGTGCCGTTACTCGGTCAGTAACAGACTGAACCTCACGTGTTTACTTACTGTAAATTTCATATTTGACGAAAGTAAATTACACCTGAACAAATTGTAATGATCGAAGTAATAAATATCGACTCGATCGATACTAATTCTAACAATATGATAACGTAAATTAGAGGATTTATTAATTAATTTTGGTTATGTATAGTCATATTCCCTTTAATAAGTTTCATTCAAAACAAAGTTAGTAACTTACTTTATTAGTTATAAAGTGAAATGAACTATTTGTTGTTTAGTATTGAATAGGTAGTGTTATGTATGCCATTAATGCAATTTAATAGGAAAAAATTGAAAGGTAGGGCAGTTACACACTTAGAGATTAAATATAAAATCGTATTTTATAGTTAATTATCGACCCGTATAAATTGTCATGTAGAGATAAAGGATCTGTAATAGTATTCGCAGAACTTGTATCCTTCAAATATTCGGATTTTCATAAAATGAACAAAATGTAAATCATTCATAAAACGTTCAAGTGACTGAGACTTTAAATAAAATTTGAGGCAGTATATTGACGTTATGAAAACCTTAATATTAATATTCACATAAATAATAAAATATTTTAGTTCCATCAATTTATCACATATTTCATTTTTTAAGTTAATTGGACTGAATATAATTATAGTTAACACTAAAATATGAATACAATAATATAATTCTGTTAAATACGAAAATTTTTAATTGACTAATATGAATGCATTCCTTAAAAATTTTTAGTTTAATAATACGTTTTATTGAAAAGTAATTTCGGCTGCAAAAGTTTAAAATTCGATAAGAACTATAGAGGTTTGTAAATATGAGCACTTGGATCGTCACTCGTTCATGTAAACTTTCCTTGTGCGTGTGCAAAGAACGACACTTCTCACTGAATTTCAAGGCCACTTTAATTATTTTGGTACGCAGCGTCTTGGGAACGATCGTTTTTATGGCGACGTCCAGCACGCAGATAAAACGTTTAGCGTCATTTTCCAAGCAATCAAGCTTTTATCACTGATGAAAAACGTTCATCATTTTTGTTCACGCGGGCAATTGAATTTCGACCTAACCTTACGATCTCATTATGAATAGGTTACCTTCTGGATAAAAATTGAAAAATGAATTGATTTTGTATGACATAGGGAAAAAAGAGGAATCGTTCAACTATGAATTTGGAGCATCATAATCGTTTAATAAGAATAAGTAGTATTACAGAAAACTAACGTGAAACTTTGATTTAATATGAACAAAAGTAAAATTATTTGTAAATATATTAGAAACACCTGAACAAAGTTTACGAACATGAAAATACAAAACTCAACTTAATGACATTAGTAATCTATATTTCAAGAGCATCTTTATATACATGTATTGGTCTAATACTGAATTAATTAATGTCTAACACAGTTGAGACAATTTTCATAGAGATATGTTTTTATGAAATGAAAAGACCTACACTGTTTTTAGTCTTCTTATCTATCTAAGATTCAGTTTGACATTGAAAAAGGAAAGGAAGAAAATTATAAATGAAAAGTTAAAATCAAAACGACTACCTCTAATGATCAGATGAGCTAATTTTATGATTATGCTGCGAATGTGTTTTACACAAACCAGATTAATGGGGGGGTTCTTTAATTGAAAATTAAAGTAAGAAGTTTACTTACCTTGGTTACTTCCATTTTGATTCATTGTAAGGAATCCGCAGTATCTATATGACAAACCACGATGGGGATGATTCATCGATCCATCTAATAATAACAGATCTAGGAATTGTGATTGGAAGTGAATCATACCATAACGGATGACAAATCTGCATTCTACAAGGATAATTCGGATTTTCGAATGTGTTGTCAATTCTTATATATATTCTTTTTAAGATGAATTAGTCAAGCAATATGAATGTGGTTAAAATGAAGATCTTTGGAGGAATGAAAATATTTACATTCAAATAGTCATACTTGATTTTATAAACCATGTCTGTTTGTATTTGACAAGGTTATATTTTGAAACAATGGACTGTCTGACCTTTCACACATTACATTTTTATTTCTTATTACATTATTCCTGTATATACCAATATCATTCCAATGTCTAGTAAAGAAATATTATTAATGTTACAATTATATTACGCTGAATTTTTCAAATTTTACGGTATACACCACAATGTCAATTAATTCTGTTTATTTAATAGAACTATTCACACTCACATCGCAACTCTTCGGTAATAAAACTAACACTTCCATTCCTAAATGTATCGTATAGTATCCAGTATAAAATTTTATCGTACCATAGAACGCCGATTTATCCGAACTAAAAGGAAGGACAAATGTGTTCGGATAATCGGTGAAGGAGAACCAAAGTCTCTATACATATCATAAAATGATTGGAAATGTAATAATTTTGAAAGATGTATGTTTATTGCATTGAGGATCATATGTATAATAGGGGAAGGTTGCCGAATTTGGACCACCTTCTAGGTCGGACCACTACTGTAACTTGTCACGTGTAAGTAATTGTCATTATACGATAGACAATATCTGTTGCTTATATACCAAGTTAGTTAATGCAATCATCACTATCGTACACATATTGTCTATCATACGGCGGAAATTGCTTACACCTGACAAGTCACAGTAGTGGTAGGCAATGGTCTAAATCTAGCAACCGTCCCCTATTATATGATCCTCCATGCAATAAACATCCATTTTTCCCAATATTTAGACGGCAGCCAACAACAATTTCTTCAACCTTATCATTATTTCCATCAACCAAAATCAATGAAATAATATCATCTTCGTTTACAATTTTATACGTTGGATTATCCTTATGTACTTCAAATCCAGTATACGTTGTATCTTATATCAATTAAATCGTTGCATAATTCACTTTAACCTCGTTCGAGATTAAGGGATAGTATGCTTTTCCCGTACATCCTGTAAACTAATATCTTTCAGGAAATATTCGTGACTCCTTCTGTGTTCTCATTATATTTATAACGTCCGATTTTTCCGATAATTCCAATTCGAATAAATCGGCGGTCTGCTTTATTTGCATTCTATCGTGGGCTATCGATCAGTCACGGTTAACAAGTAAATAACACGCGATATTAAAACGAAGGGACATATCGAACAGCGAATGATGATGATAATATTAGGATTCATTGATCCTGGGCGGCATCCTGTCGATCGTACGGTTTCACGTGGTGGATCCGGAAGACAGCATGCAGGTGGAAGGATGTAAGGTGAAGGAAGGTGATACGAGGCTGGTCGAGTGGGAGACGGGCCGGACAGGAAGCTCGGATGGCATGGAGAGGATGGAGGAAGTTACGAAGCCGGAATGCGACGAGGTCCTTGTCAGTCGCGCGGTAACCACCGGCTCGAGCGGGACCTCGTGCCAATTCGTCTTGAGATCTCTCCTTCTCGGTCGTTCCACGGTGCTATTGCTACATCGAAGACTGACGCTTCGATAACGTGTTCTTCTTAAACGTTCAGTGGTTGTTGGTTTTCTTGTTTTGTTGAAGATTGTTTAATATTCTTCGGCTGATCTTCGACACGTCGAGTCGCGGAAGGCGTCAGGTCACTGTGTATGGTACGTAGAAGAATATATTGTTGCTAGAGAAACAATTCTGAAAAATGGAATTTTTATTCTCTTTACAGCGTTTAAGTAACCGCTTACGTTAATCTTGGATTAAATTGGGTTGAATTGATGTGGCCATAAGTACGGTATAGTGTATTACTTTGTTTTACAGTGGTGGTCATGGAAAAGTTGAAACGAGAAACGAATTAATAGAATGGGGCATAATTTTTCAGGGAGAAAGGAGATTTTAGAATAATAGTCAATTTATCGTAAAGATATATGTATACTATCGCTCATAAGTGTTGGGACACCTGGTTTGTATGAGGAAAACGGGATGTTTCGTACAAATAATATATTTCAGGCCATGTTTATTACTTTATAGTAACATAAGCGTTGTCCATTGAGCTTTAATATCTCCTAAACAGAGTTTATTGCAGACTTTTAGCAATTTTTTATTGCCTTGTAACATTTACTGCATGTTCGATAAGTGTTCTAATACTTGTGAGCGGGAGTGTACATTATACGAAGTCAAGATAATAATGAGTATCTATAGGAAAATGAAGTATGTTGTTTATTTATATAAGTAAGAATGAACACAGAAGAAAATTACTTCAGCAAACATGCGTTTAAAGAAAATTTCTCATTACTGCATTTTATTACACCACATATTATAGTATCTACTATCCTACATACATATAGGTACTGTTAATATAAACATGTTAGGGATAATTTTAATAAATTTATTATTCTTGAATATTATTGTCACAAAAGAAGCTCTAAATATATGCTTCCCTCCATCGCATGTTATGTCACTAAATAAATATCAGTCACAGAGAATGAATATGACTTCTTTCGGGAAAGTTAGTTCTGTGGAAATGGTATTTCTTAGTGAATACGATGTAGTTAACACATACGTCTATAACAACATGAATTTCCCACTGTGTATGTACAATTACAATGCGATAAGAGAAGATGTTTCAAAATAAAATTGTAGAGAGAGTGTAATATAATGTAAATGCAAAAGCTTTCAAACTAACAGACGTAATCGTTGTTACGACACTTTGCGCGCCAGAGAATTCTTGAAAAGTTTTCATGGTAATTGTCACGCCGTAGGCATGTATGGGTATGTTCAGATGCCAGGCCGGGAAAACACATTGGCAATCGATTTGTCTTCCACCTGCACAAATCGTATGGTCGCTTGATTATATTGAAATCATTTCATTTCTGTAAGTTGAATATAACAATGAAATACTACCTCTTGTTTCAATAGTTTATGTTAACAAGAATGAAAAATAACAAGTAATATAGATAAGATTTACATATGTACTTAGGGGAGTCCGGGGTAACCTATTAAGTGAAAATAAGTGTAACTTTTTTGTTCCTTAAATACAAAAAAAAATGATATTTTATCATAACAATCTTATATGTTATAGTAACCACAAAAAAATTTATATATATATATATACAAAAAGGAATAATTTTACAGTTATCTTTGGTATAAAATTAAAAACTAATTTGTGAATAAATTCGCCATCTTACTCGACCTTAGAGGATTATATAAATTTAATGAATACAATTTTTACATGTAAATAACCCAGCCCTTGGATACTTAATGCAAGATTCATGCCACCAGTTTTAGCACTTGTAGCACTGTATCCAGTTTTCCAAAGATGGATCTGCATACAATTTAATGAAGCATTAATGCAAGATTGCCCTTCTTTCATTTTCTGTATTGCAGATAATAAAGGATCCTGTGAGCATACTTGTCTGTTTCATTTTTTTAATGTAATTTCGTGGCATTATAGTGGATAACTGTAGAACGTATGAATTATACAGCGAATGAATTATTCTGGGGAGATGACGAGATTACCACCTTACCTCCGCCATCCTACCCCATGTATGTTATGTGGATAAATAATATCAAAATAAATTTGAGACATCAAATTTATTTTAAACCACTGTGTGATATTCAATTCTACACTTTTATAAACGCCAAAATATACGTCCCATGCAAAACCTACCTTTATTTAAGCTTGTATTCACTAATTTATGATGTCAAACTGTTATAAGCCACACGCGTGAAATCGTGGTTATGTTCTAACTTTCTATTGCATCATCTAATGTCTACTTTACCATGCAAAACTATATTGTCGACTGATATGCAAAGATAGCGTAACAAAGAAAGTCGGTATGTACTAGCAATAGAAGCAAAAAATAACATCTGCCATCTTACCAGACCAATCATCTTACTCCGAGCTTTTCTACACTGATTTATAACACGATGACATAAACATAATTTATTTCTTCATTAAGGATTTCATTCAGTTAGGAAACGTGTGATTAACTTTCTTAAATATTACGAAAGTCTTTCTTTTTACTGTATTATGCATATTGACGTATTCTACAAATGCATGAAATCTGCGATCTAGTAATTACTAAATTTAATATTGGAGTAGAATATGTGATGGATTCTATGATTTTTATTCATATGTATTAATTACTCATCATCCTCTACGACCAGGCTCGGATTAATATTTTTTGTGGCTTAGGGTCATGAAACCTTCAACACCATGGTTGAAAAGCGGGGGCGGGGGGGGGGGGCACAAAATTTTTGTAATGCAACATACAATAAAATACATAAATCTTTATATATTGAAATTTATTCTCACTAAAATCGAATATCATTTAATCCTAACGAACGCTTGATTATAACGAACAATGCTTTGTTATATTTTAACAACTTTGTTTCTACATTCAGTACAATTTCTAATTATTTTAAAAGGGAAACAGTATACAAAATTTAATTCAAGTATTTTTTGACATAAATGGAAGGCTTAGATCGGGACTGCCCTATCGAATACTTCGTAAGATTACTATAACTGACAAGATTAACTAAATTACAATTAAATGAAAGTAATTATGGAAATACGTAGCTTCAATAGTAATTCTTGCTTTTAACTAGTAGAACGAAATAGATTTAAAAGCTAAAGTAAATGTAATTTATAGTTTCTCTTACAAAATAGGAGTGACTATCAGCGAGTGAATCAATCGATGCCACCATAGATTGATTCTATCGAGGTCGCAATTCCTATTTAATTGTTTCGTTGCCAATGAGAGGCGACGAGTAATTGCAAGGATCCTTTCTGGACATTTAAAGCTTCTTTCCTTGACGCGTTCGCTGTGAACGTGAAATTACTCTTAATTATCGGTTGCCTTCACCCTGTTTACTCAACGCAGGAAGTTTCTTCAGGACAATGATCCAATGACAACCTTCATGTATTTCGTCACGAATGCTAATGCTGTTTACCTGTGCCCGAAGGATGATCCACAGTGGTTAGATAAGATGTTTTCATGGAACTAAATATCCAAGCAAATAGAAACACTTTGTGAAATTACTTCATTTACAACCAAGTGCCTGCAAATTCTAATTAATATGTAAGTTATTTAATCTATTTACGGTTTAATAAGAAAACGACCAAGTTACACTGTTGAACATGTAAAATACCTCAGAAACGTTAATAGGCGTTTCTGATAAATTTTTATGAATTGAATATGAATCTGCAAACCGTTATTTTCCAGCACGTCCAGTTTTTGAGAAAAGTAATTGTAAAAATATTCCAAATTTTCAAATTTTGAGGTGTCCTTTACTTTTACAGTAATAGTTATTGACTTGTTTTTGACACGAAATTATTCTCTGGACTCTACTGAATAAGATGATGTCTATAATATAATAACAATTTACATCTAAATATGTTTAAATAATGACCAAAGTGAAAGGGACACCGAAAACGCACCAATTTTTGCTAATATTCTTCAATTTATTTCAAAAACTAAGGGTCTATGAGAAAATCTAACCATAATATGCGATAGAGCAGACCTTTCTGTTATGGAAATATTATTACTGCAAAAACAGAACACACCTCCAAAATTGAAATTTTTCAATTAAAAAGGAATGATTTTTTCAAAAACTGGATGTGCTGGGAAGTCGTCAATCTTGAGTATTTAAAATTTCAATAGGTCCTGAAGGTTTTGACAAGCTTTGAAAATTATAAAGACCTTTGGTGACGAATTGAAATTTTAAAGACTTAAGATTCAAATTTATTAACATTTTCAAGAGTTTTAAGCATCGAATCACATTCGAAGTGATTCAAATTATCACAGTATTGAATTTCGAATCGTTATAAAATTGAAATTCACCGCCATGGTATCTAATTTTATAAGTCCAGTGACACTGGTAGCATGTATTATTAGATTAAAAATTTGTGTTAAATATAGTAATCGTGTAATTATTTTACTGTACGTCTGAGAAATAATTTATTACTATTACACTTCAATATGACTGATTGTGGGTGGCAAACCGGTACTTATGCCAAATAGAAATTTACGAAACGAATATGACTTAGGGAAAACCGGTATCCACTTATGCCAAACAGAAATTTACGAAACGAGAATGTACTATGAAATAATATGTATACAGTAAGACCTTGATTAACCAGATCGCGATTATCCATAGTCACGATCAACTGGGGTGTTGGTTATCCGGAATCTCGTATTCAGTAATAACGAACGATCATTTCTTACGACCCTCCATTGTTTTTGCAAACTTCCTCTTCCATTCCGTGGCAAAGCACATACAAGTCCAACATTAATAATATGATTATATTGTAAAAAGGAGTGCAACTTCTGTCATATAAAGAGCTTATTTTGCATGTAAAATACATCATCAGTAATTTCTCACCAGATCTCGGTTATCCGGTAAGTTTCGATTTATTCGGGCTGATTGTCTCCCGAGTAAGCCGGTTAATCGAGGTCGTACAGTACATAAAATGAATGGAAACGAATAAAAAGAGAAAAGACAAAGGGAATTTACAAGAACGCCGAAGCAACGGAACATGCAAGCATTTATCATACTACAAGCGAATTTGAACCCTCAGGAGCAAATTCGGTTTCCGTTAGGGGAGAAAGCAGTGTAGGGGAAGGACGTCCTGCCATTTGGTAAATTTATTTCAAGTACTGAAATAAATGTTAAACTAAATGTTAATTTGGCATAAATTTCAGTAACTCCCGTGATCAAGTGGTAAGAGACCTTTCCCCTACTCCGCCTTTTTTCCTAGTGGAAGCAGAGTTTGCTCGTGAGTGAGACGATTTTAAATTACTCTCAAGTTATTTGCTATACGAAAAAATGTTAAAAAAATTGTATTGTGCCAAAGGGGACATACGTTAGAATAATGATTTCTTTTCTACATTGTTCACGCGTAAGGCTTTGAAGGTCACCTTAGTTTTTAAAAATAAAACATCCTATATTTCTCTACGCCGATTAAATGAGCATTAAAAATTGAATAAATAGATATTATTACTACTATTCGCTTGTTGTTATTTTATGATTCAAGTAAATATGTATTTTTATGGCGCCTTCATGACAGACAATAACTGATATACATATACATCTTTCGTTATAATACGAATTTACATCAAGGAATCTGGAAATAAGAATTTGAACTTGACACGATTATGTTTTGATAATTGCAGGTTTACACATGATATGACCCAGTCCCGCGAAGTTTTAGCAATGATGGACGCTCACACGACAACCTTCGGCCGGAAACGGGGATGCACGGTGTCACCTTGCGGTGGTTTCCTGTTGGGTGCTGCATTCCTCTTATCCCTGGTAGTGACGGGGCTGTTGGTCTATCATTTCGCCCCGTGCCTCGAGGAAAAGCTCGTTAAATCGTGCAATGATCCCAGGAAATCAGTATTCGAGCCGCGCGGCATGTTCCCCACGGGCTCAAACCAGGAGAAACTGGACGTCAGATTACCCAGATCGGTGGTACCGGACAGTTACGAGCTGAGGTTGATACCATTTATATGGGAGGGAAACTTCACTTACCATGGCGAGGTATGTACTTCTTTTTTTTTTAAACATTCTGTTTTAGATAAAGGAAAGTATCGCCTCTATTAATTCCCGTGGCCAATATCTATCAATACGATTGTATTTTTTGCTAATAGATAGTGAATCAAATCCATACCAAGGCCAGTTTTTGAGAATCTGATATGTACGGTGTTTGAAAAGGTCGGGCTAAACTTATATTATGTGTTAACGAGGCCAAGTAGATAAAAAATATATAAATTTATGTTCGAAAATGATTTACTGAAAGGTTATAAATATCCAATTATTACGCGGGGTGGGGGATACGAAAATATGATAAAAACAGGAGACCAGCTTTGAGAATGTATTCAGTATGCATTATTATTTCTAATATAGTAGGAATATTCGGAAGATCTCGACGAATGGAAGCCTATATTCTTGCAGATGGAGGAAATTTCGAACATTTATTGTAACTGTCGTAACAATTGATGAAAATTTTTGAACGCTTATGACTTTTCAATAAAGCATTTTCGGAGATAAGTTTATACGAATCGTAAGTTATATCTCATTAACATGTAGTAGAAGTTTGGCTCTGATCTTTTTGGACAGCCTTTATATGAACATATTGAACGGAACATGGTAAATCTTTAATATTCTGACCCATATAAACGAGAATCCGTATTGCGTGTAGCTGCTGCAGATAATTTCTGCCAGCACCATCGTATTCGATTTATTAGGTTTCAACGATTTAATAGGTGTCAACACCAAATGTACATACAGGATGGTTTACCCAATTTGACCACTCGAAATTACTCATAAAATATTTCTTGTACGAAAAAATGATCGAACACCTTTTTTGGTATTGTGAAATCAAAAAAGTATTATATGTATAAATTTTAAAGTGGCATTAATAATAGCAGTAATAAGATTACTATACTTAGTCTTGTTAAAATCAGTAGTATTATTATTAACACACTGTATATCATTATTAGTTTTAATTTTGTTGTCTTTATTCCAGTATTTATTATTTCCAGGATGGTCTACATTGATCTATTCATATAACTTAATATACATATAGTATATGTACATATATTGTCTCTACTTATTGTATAGATTAAGAATGTATTCATATTTTGTTCATTGTTTGAATACATAGGTATCAAGTAAGGTGGCTCGTAGAACATTACACAAATGATTTTGTCATAATAAATGATTTTGTCATAATAAAGGTTTTACAGCAACCCGTAAGGATTACCTTTGCAATTTATTATATTATTAGAATTCATGCAATAAAAAGTTATTTACACTCTTTATTTCCCTCGATTCATCTCATGGATATGTGATATAAATAAATTTTTCCACTTTCAAATCAGGATTTCTGTTTACCCTTGCAGGAATAAATTTCTACGCATAAATGTTTGATAACGAGTGGTCAAAATATTTCCTGTAAAGGGACATATCCGCACCGATTTTCCATTATAATTGGTGAGATTTTTTACATGAATTATAGAAGAATGGAACAATAAGGAGAATTATTCTCGATCGTTCGTTGTTTTCCTTCTATTTTTTAACCGAGAAACGAGAAAATCAATCGTCCTAATAGTTGAGAAGTGCTTTGCTTCAAAAGATACGGGCCAAGTGGCGAATAATTAAGTCTTTGAGGGTATTTTTACCTTTTATTAAGTTTTTGCGGGTGTAATACTGCTTCCATTATCTAATCGATTTTGGATTAATGCAGTTTTTCTTCTATCGATTGAATTTGTTTCGAAAGCAAGTGACTATTATAATCACTGATCGTTAGTAATCACTCCTTTATCTTTTTCCTGTTGACTAACATTTACATAATTTTCTTCAAAGTGCTGCGGAAACAAATATAACGAAAATGATGACCATGATTACGTATTCGTTCGAAATGGTGAAAGTATGTGAACTTGTTCAGTAAGTGATTGTAGCTGGAAAGTTTTAAATATCCCGTCGTTCCGATACATGTTTTTATATAGATCCAGAAAAAAGTAAACGGAAGGAGAAGTAGATTAAAAACTGACGCCAGAAGTTTCTTGGACGAAAATACTTTTACTTTCGCTTTTAGCGACAGAACATTATTCCAATTTTTAAATGGAAAGTTAATGGACTGGATTATACAGAAATAACTTTCGTTTCGTTTATTTAAATTGATTTCTGTTTAACACATTTATCCGTTTTGACTGATTTTTGGAATATTCAATTAATACTGAGTCGATTATACAATAACTCACATATTCGTTTATATATTTTCGAAATAACAATTCAATGTAAACATTTTTATACAATTCCTTTTTAAATATCCTCGTTATCTTTAATTTTATTATCTTTTTGTGATAAACTTTTCTTAACTTAGATATAAAATTTGAAGTTTAGTATGTAATTTGGTCAAATACCTCTGATAGACTTCCATGAACAAATTGAATTACTGTATATAGGTATTGTCTAGTATGTAGTATTAATCTATTAGAACCCAACGTTGCTTCAATGCAACATTTCACTCCCATTTTTTCCAGTGAATTCATATTTTTGAATTCTGTTTTCCATGTTGCCGTTACGAAAGAGGGTTTTATAGATTAGCTTAATATTTTTTTCGTCCCTATTTTTCCTTCTACGTAGATCGTACGAGGTTTTAAAGTTTCAAGAAATTGAAGTATGTATAGCATTATGAAAAATCAGTTTTTTCTTAAATCATGATTTATGTTTTTCAATAAAAAGTTGTCCGAAGTTGCATAGACGCAATATTTTGTTACATAAACAGTACCGATTCAAACACTTTTTGGATGGCATTTCTTTCTTATAAACTTCTATAAGTAATAAATAATTATATGTGTAAAAATTGCCTTATTTCACTGCTTGGGTCTTAGTGGGTTAAACTAATTAATTATTATCCTCGTTGCCAGTATCAAGTAACTGCTAAATTATTGAATTAAATCAGTGTGTAATTATATTATAAATGTCGCTTCGATGCATACAATTTTGGTCTGCAGTTTTCAGTATACAAGGTGTCTCGCAGTGAGTGGTGTATAGGAGGAAGAAGCGATAATGCGCAAAAAAATACATAAATCGAAAACGTATAAGATTGTTTCACACGAAGCTTCGTTCCTGAAAAAATCCAATTTGAAAATTCTTTGAATCCCATGTTGTAGAATATGATTGATTAATATCTCTGTCTGTTACTTTCATTTATGTTTGTAATAAATAGGACAGTAGTAAATAAGAATAAAAATAGTAATAACTACTCTATTCTTCCGCAATCGGAGCTGCATAACAAAATATTTTATTCTACATTTTCGATTCGTTTTTGTACATGGAATCACCTCCTCTTCGGTTGTACCAATCATTGCAGGACACACATACGAGTGTTGTGTGCAAAATCTGCTCAGTTGAGCTTGATACAGTAGTATATTATAGATAGGCTATGGTATATTATCTCTATTACAAATAAACACGACAAGAAAAACAATAGAATCGTGTGGTTTTTAGGTGAAGATTCTTGTGAACGTGACCGAAGACACGAGAAATGTTACTTTACACGCGACCAGCATGGATATCGATGAAACTTTCACGAATATCAAAGAGTATTCAGCTACAAACAACAACACCAAAGCAATTGGGATCATTGAGCAAAGGAACGACACTCAACGGGAGTTCTTTGTGATTAAGACCGCAGACACGTTGAAAGGGGGCAAGCAGTACCTGGTGCATCTCAAGTTTGTTGGCCATTTGAACGACTACATGGAAGGCTTTTACAGAAGCTCCTACACTGTTGGCAGTCAGACCAGGTATAATTGAGTAAAGGTCAACCAATATCTCTAGTAATTTCGTTCCACAGATCTACCATTTTACAATTCGTTGAAATTCAGTTGAAGATCCATTGTTGCATTAAACTTTCACATTCAATTGTGAAGTGTTTTTAAATCACAAAAATCTTTGGTCGCCGCATAAATAGAATTCGTAAATACTTAAATATTAATATTTCAACCCTTAACTGGTTAGTTGGAGATCTCATCAGTTCTTATTTATTACAGAAATCTTATACATAAATCTTATTACACAATTAGCTGTGTTGCATTTTCACGTAAGGAAACTACAGAATAGACAAGTATCTTTTTGACAGACTATTGAATAAAATGTTCTCAAAATATTTATAGGGTTCTTTACACCTCACCTTACCAGTTAAGGGTTAACTCGAATAAAAACTCAGTCGTGTGTTTCATAATATTCTGATTTTGGAAAAAGTAAATGCTTGTTAGAATGTTCAGATAATCTTTTTCCTTTGAATACACCATTTCTTTGTCAATTACAATAATTCTAAGGTGACTCCTCTGTAATCAATTTTTAGACCGCGTTTTTTCGGTTCGTCTCGAAATTTTTAAAAGGACTGAGACTCTATCCCCAGCGTTCCGTGTAGACAAAACTTCCACTCTAGACGGGGTTTCTTCTCGGTTGTACGGGACATCCGTGAATTTACACAGCTCGACATCATTTCCTTAAGCGTCTCCGCTGAATAGAAGAGTGCCTCCGTGATTCTCGTCCCAGATAACTATAGCTTAGGGGTGTCGTCATGGGAGGGGAGTTGGGACAGAGCGTCCGTGGAAGTGCAAACAAGGGTTCTCTTTCAATTGCTGTTTACCGAAGTTGCTCCCGGTTTTGTATTACAGATGGATCGCCACGACTCAATTCCAAGCGACAGACGCGAGACGTGCCTTTCCTTGCTTCGACGAGCCGGCATTGAAGGCTCGTTTCCAGATCAGCATCGCCAGACCCAGGAACATGACGTCTATCTCGAATATGCCTAGAAAAGGGGAGCCTATGCCTGTGTAAGTGATCAACGTTCGCGCAAAGAGACTTCTTTCTATGTAGTCAACCAGACACCACTGTTGTCAGATCACGAGGAAATTTGCATTATTCTAATCAAGCATTCTCACGAATGTATACATTATTGAGTTGTCAGGCTCCACGGATTGTTCCCATATGAGTGGATGCCAACTGATAAGTTTTCCAAATAAAAATCATCTCAGTTTTCAGTGGTTGGAGTAACGCTGAAATAATAACTGCAAAAAATTGAGTAAACGAGTTTTGAATTTCAAACTTGCTTGAAAGAGAACAAAGACAGATCGAATATATTTTTGTTTACAAAATGAACAAAAATATGTATCGGGCGGGTATAGGAAATTGTTCAATTTATTATTTTTTAACGTTGAGGTGAATTTATTAAATGTGAAGCAAACTATTTTTTAAATTAAAACCATATAGTTTAAAAGTTTTAGATTGGACTAACACGAGCCTTCATAATTCTTGTAGGTCGTTAATAATCTGTTCATAATCGAAATTATGAGTATTTTTTCCTTTGATATACTGTTCATCATTGCTCTCATTTATCATATTCTATCTTAACTAATTAAATATTAATATGGTCATTCATTTTTGAAGTTTGAGAAGTAAAGTTAAAAATTCTCGCCCGTAAGTTGGGACACTTATAGAGTCTGACATAAATTGAATGAAACATTAGGAAATTATTGAAGTTTTTACATAAATATTACCTTAAATATTAAGAATGTTGGAAATCATTGGATCATGAATAATTATAATAAAAACAATGCCACAGAGGTGTAAAACATTTTTCTGGAATACATCCAGTGTTCTAAGACAATGGATTCCGCTTATTTGGGCCACATGTTAATCGAGGTAGCAGTTTATTTGGGACAAAGCTCAAAAAATAAAACCTTATCAAATGCATTGTGATACTTTGTATAATCGGGACAACCGCATACTCGGGCCAAAGGATGCTAGTCTCGATGAGTCTTAAATAACCAGAATCCACTATACTTATGAATGACAATGTACATATCTACCTGTTTGAGTTTGTGTATAAGTTCTTATATGTATATGATGGAACATCCGAGCCATATTGGACCTGAAAATGTTAATAAATTTTGGGACAAAATATTTTAAACAAAAGTTTTATAGGAATAATTCGATTATTTGAAAATAAAAATGATGAATTAATCATCTGATATATGTCTGATAGAATACCAGAGCTTCATGATTGACGATTTAGTGTTAAATGAATATGACACACGCGATGTTTGGGCAAATAAATGGACGAGTTTATTTCTAGAAGTAGCAAAGTGCGTATAATCAAATTGTTTGTGTAAGATGAATCGTCCAAGTTAATTGTTCTGCGCAGCTTCTTCGTTGTTAGATCCAATAACGCAGAAAATTCCGTTGGCTGTCGGGAACGGACAAATTAACTTGAAGCAATAATAGAATTCGAAATAGAGATGATATAACATTGATGTTTCAAATTGGTGTGCAATTAATTTTTAATGAAAAGGGAATTATCTTATCGACAGGTTCAAATGTTTAAAAATCATCTTCGATTATACTCTCAATCCTTTCGAAACGAACAAGAATTCAGTTATTAGTGCGAGTTTCAGATGACTAAGTATCAATGCAGATTTTGTTGTTTATTTACTTTTTTAAGCACTGAACAACAAATTAGAAGTAGTAATTACCAGAACTTAAAATTTACCACTGTTTCGGAACTTCCATCAATTTACATGTATGTATAAATTCAGTCTATTAAGTTTTCTCTGTAGAATTTTAGTTTAACTGTTTCTATTAAGTATTACGTAACAGGTTAATACTTTAAAGTAAACATTTCAATAATTACTGAAGCAAAACGTTTAGAAATTAAATTTAATTTTGAATTGTTCCAAATAACTGTTTGTGGCGGCACTACCTTCCTTCCTACATTCGCCATCAGAGGTCTACCGAGTTGACACCTTTCCCCCAACTACCTGAATCCTTCCTCGATCGTATACATATACATACGTCCTTAACCGACCATCGTATATCCCCGCGTCTAAGGCAGGGTCTGCTAGGTAGCCTTACGGACGAGTCCACTAGCAGGCCCAGGACGAAACGCTCCCTCTCCTTTCCTTTTCATATTTTTCCAGTCAACAGATTGCCGCCAAATGTTCAGTAATATTAATATAATTATTTTAAATTTACTTGAATTCCAAGAATTCTACATAATTTCTAATTATTCTCACTTTTCACACATTCATAGTAACTTAGTGAACTTTCAATATCTTCAAATTCAATGTTGTGAATGTGTTTCTAAAATTCATTCCTTAGTCTATATTTAACAGACAAAAGGAAGAATAAGATTATATAAACTATCATACGTCTTATGCAGTTACTTTACCCTAATTTAATAGGCTTAAATGTCCTGAACATATAACACATTACAAATGTGTATTATACACATATAATACATTATAAATGTGTTTCAATTCTGTATAAAATGAAATTTAATTTATAACTTTGTATAATGAACTATATATAATGAAAACTAATTCATTTAGTTGATTCATATGCCCTTAAAATATTTTTTAAGTTATATCACGTGTAATATGGAATGCATTTTATTGTTTCCAATTAGTCCAGGGTTACCATCCTACTTGTGGGACCATTACGAACGTTCGGTACCAATGTCTACCTATTTGGTAGCCTTCATAGTTTCCGATTTCGAAATGATGAAATCGGAATCAGGAAACTTTAGAGTCTGGGCACGAGCCGAGGCGATCAACCAGGCACGTTACTGCTTGAAGATTGGCCCGAGCATTCTTCAGCATTACGAGGATTACTTCAAAATTAAATTTCCACTACCAAAGACTGACAACGTCGCGTTGCCTGACTTCGCTGCGGGCGCCATGGAGAACTGGGGTTTAATTACTTACAGGTGATTCGAAATAATATAATCTTTATGTCAGTTGAAAAGATGAATTTTTTTTATATAAAATACATGCGAACTAACAGTTTAATATAGAATTGCTATATATTGGTATATTTTATTGAATCCCTAACGGGGTTACTAGAACTTTCGTTCTATGATCATAATGATTTACGTATACCTTAAACATGTCTACTATTTAGCGTGGTCCATTTATGATTTGAATTTAAAATATCTCCACTACTTTTATCATTAGAATAGAGTGGCTTAAATGGAATTATTTATTTCAGTGGTGTGCATATTGAGTGTTACAAGGAATGTTCCATGAGCAAATCAATCAATTCTGTAAGATAGTTAATGATTGCCGATGTTTGCTATTAATGTGTGTATTTTAACTGCTCAATTGTATGTCCACAAGTATCCGCAGTGTATGGTACGGTAGGCGTTAATGGGGTATCACTTTCGCTTTTCCAATCATAGATATCGGGATTACTAATTTTCTATGCTCGTTTCTGCCTCTTGAAGATCTTTTTATATTTAAGGACGAGGTGGTTAGACACAGAGGAGAGATATATTAGTTCAGACACTTTTCAGAGATCACCGAGAGTTAAATTAAAAGTAAAAGTTAGATCAGGAAAACTTTCAGCAATTAGGTTGCAGCAAAACTTGGACAAACAGATTCAAGTGTGGTTACTAAGAACAATGAGACTCCTAGCATTAGTAACAAGCTATCAGGTTCTTAATTTGAATGCAGTTCAGTACCCAGAAGAATTTAGGTGGTCCTGTGAGTTATCTGAGATGGCACTTATGATTAATCCAAACACCTTCAAGGTCACCGTTTTCTAAATTCCAAGGTTATTGATGTTTATGGCTCAATAAGACCCATTTATTATTACACGCATAGTATTATAGGAAACTTGAATAAGTTCCCAAATTATTAAGCAACCTGTATTTTTATGATTCTTAAATGACCTTAATAGCAAAAATGCTATGAAAAGTTATATATACTGTATAATTCCATCTAACACATTATATTCTACTCATAAAAACAACCCAGGTATTGTAGGTGCCAGAGGTAGTCAGACTTTCCTGTATATAATCTTATATCTATATCTATTAAAACCGGTACTTTATGTTATGTCCATTACATTATTTCCCTTTCTTTTTTTATTCTTCTTTTTTGTATTTCATCGACGCGTTTTATCCATCTTTCTTTTCCCTCTTCTATTTATCTGCCAGCATTTCTTCTGTCGTCTTATTTATAACTCACATTCCATACATTTTTTTGAACATATAGTTCCACGTTTGTTCCCTTCCCTCGATATCATCTGCATAACTTTTCTTGCATGTACTCTCAGTAGGCTTAAGCCTACTCACGCTATTTCTAAACCAGTTGTTTTTATTTTTCTCTTTTTTCCATTCTTTGTTCAAATATTCTCATACCTATCGTACACTAATTAATTTGTATTACTGTTAGGTGGTAGAAAATATCATTCGGTTTGCATCTTCGTATTCCTTTTATCGAAGTTTAGGTATAATTTTCCTGCAGTATATATTATTTTTTTAAAAGGAATTCGTAAATTACTCAAAATCATTTACGAAATCTGGTATTAATGAACGTAGTTTGAGAAAAAAGCCCGGAGAATATTTCCTAACACCTAACAATTGTTCATCTTGAGCTGTTGGTCTTTAATTTGGTTTTCCTCTCAACCTCCTTCTGACTAATTCATCACTCTGCTCATTTATTTTCTCCATCACCGTTATTTTAACTGCTACCTTCATGTCTCTCCTTTTTTCCAAATCACCTAAAAGGACTCTTCACTTTAAATCCCTTTTTTATTAATGTAATTTATTGTTTTTTAATCTCAACTAGTCTACCTGAAAGTACAAATATTAAATTTCAAAAAATGCTTCTCCGACTGTTTTTTAAAAGTCCACAGTTTAGGAGATATTTCGAGTTTTAAATCACTTGGGGACACTCGTCCCCAATGTGCCTTCTAAGAACTTCTAGGATATGTGCAATCGAAGTGGTAGTATTTAACCATTTTTACTATTTTAGAACTAAATAAAATATAACATTTAATATCATAGTAAATTTTATGATCTAATCAATTTTTATACTATAATGATATAAAAACTTCTTTTATAGGGAGACCGCCATGTTGTACCAAGAAGAGGTCTCGACCAGCAGCAACCAGCACCGAGTGGCCACTGTAGTTGCTCACGAACTTGCTCACCAATGGTTTGGAAACTTGGTAACGCCAAGTTGGTGGACGGATCTTTGGTTGAATGAAGGCTTTGCCACTTACGTGTCATACGTTGGTATGAACGCGGTAAGTTCGGGAGCTTGGAGTGTTGTAATTAAAAATTGTTACATTAGTTATTATAATCTGTGCTCTCCTGTTTTAATATGTAGGTAGAACCAACGTGGAGGGTTTTGGAGCAGTTTGTAGTTCATGAAATCCAAAGTGTTTTCGGATTAGACTCTTTGGAATCTTCACATCCTATATCGATCGAAGTTGGCCATCCGGATGAGATTAGCGAGATCTTCGACAAGATTTCATATAAAAAAGGTATTAAATAATCGTATACCATGTAACGCACAAAAGTAAAAGTTAGTTAAGTTTTTAAAACATAACTTATTACTATGTTCACAAAATTATACTAATAAATTATAACGCCATTCTCCATTGGTGTAGGTGCTAGCATACTCAGAATGATGGATCATTTCCTGACTACGAAAGTTTTCAAACAAGGTTTAACGAATTATTTGAATGGAAAGTGAGTACGCATATTCTATAATACTTTCATATGGATACATCTCCATATTTGCTTTACATCTCTATTCAATTATTAACTCTAATTGTAAGTAAAAATTCTATCCAGTCTTTTTCCTCTATAATCTCGCCTTGTGGACTAGCGTATTATGGTATTGCTATCCTCTTCCTATTATTGGCTTCTATTCTGCCTCGTTTACTCATCAATACGCCTCTTTTTCTGTAATTAACAAAATCAGTAAATTAGCGACATTGTATCCAATGTTTTCAGAAACTGCGTTATATGAATTGAATGTTGCGATTACGTGGGGGAGTTTTATACACGTACATACATTGATTAAGCTCGTATTTTAAGTGCTATGACAGCCTATAAATTAGAGAGATACAAGAAAATACGAGACACATTTTTAATGCAAACTTCATGCAAATAAACTGTAGACGCGTGTTTACTTCAACGCTGTGATACGAATCCTCAAAGTGAATTTAGTAACTATATTCAAGCTACTTTACAGCAAATCAGGATAAACGTACATACTGAAATCTGAGTTAACCCACGTACACACGAGAACAGAGTCCATAGTGAATGAGTATCAAAATACAAATTCAACCCTAATTCAACCCACATCTATAAGACGGGATAGTTTTAAATAAATCAAGATTAAAATAAAAATTTTTTATCATTTTTTATGATTAGGGGTTAATCAAGGTTAAAATATAAACTCAGCGGATATGGTCTAATTCAAGAGACTTGAGGTCAATAAAAATCGAGATACAAACTTACCACGTGGATAGCTTATACATAAATGAAATAAGGCACGGTCATAATCGTATATAATCCATATGAAATAAAGTTCTTATAAACTCCCGATTGAGCCCTAACCCAGGCCGAACTCCGTTTTATCCAAAGTTGGTTTAAGCTAGACTAAAACAGACCCAAGGCAACGTACCTATTGTTTAAAATGATTTTAAAACAAATTCATATTAATCTCGTAATTTATAAATTTATATTAGGGCATATCAAAGCGCTAACCAGAACGACTTATGGGACGCTCTAACGAAACAAGCGCACGCGGACAACGTTTTAGCTCAAGGTATAACAATAAAGCAAATTATGGATACATGGACTCTTCAGACTGGATTCCCTGTGGTCACAGTTACACGAAATTATAAAAATGGTTCTGTAACACTAACGCAGGTTCGTCGAATATACAATATTTACACGTCATCGTTTATAAGTGTTTATAAACATTTGATGACGTATACGTCTAATTTCAGGAACGTTTTCTGATGCGTAACGGCACTATGAGAACCACCTCTGAGGTTGAGCCACTGTGGTGGGTACCAATCACCTACACAACCGAGAAAGAGCTAGATTTTAACAGAACCCAACCCTCTGAGTGGATGAAAGCCCAGAAAACGATTACTTTGCCGAATGTGAAGCTGAATCCGAAAGAGTGGGTGATCTTCAATATTCAAGAAACCGGTAAGCTATGGAGTACTGCATTTTTGGGGACTTCCAAATATTTTATCGGGCAACAAAGCGATCTAGTGCAGTCCTAATTCATATCTAACTCAACTAAACCTGGTAAGGCTTACCAGGGAAATTACCCAGATGTTAAATTTGTTTTGTAAAAATAATAGTTGGAAATTATAAAACTTGACCTTGTAAGAATTGAAATAAGTGTCATTCATTCGAAAAATTCATTATTAGCTAGAAAAATGACATCAAAGTCCGTCATAAGTACTCTGAAAATGGATATAAATAATTTTCCTTTTATAATTTTTTGACTTTTTACGTTTCTTGGATACATGTCAATAAAATAACTAGAAACGCAACAAACATCAACATTGAACTGTTGGTCACCTCAACCGCAGTGTCCACGCTGTTGATCCAGCAACCTTTTAGTATCTTATGCGCTGCCAGGCTTGGATTTGGACCCCATGTTGGTATCTGTTTGTCTCATTTCTAGTTATTTCATTTACATATATCCAGAAAACATAAAAAGTGAAAAGAATTATAAAAAGTACGTCGTTTGTTCACATTACAGTATCTAAAAGCATAAGATACACATTTTTCTTAATTGCGGTAACTCAAGTTGACGGGGAAAACTATCGCTCGCAGTTCAAAGCTGAAAATTTGTCAAGTCAAATAACCAAAAAATAACAAGCAAACATGGGAGAAAATGTTGATATAAAAGTTGTTCGTCCTTTTAAGAGAAAATACTCCTATTGGATTTTTTTGGCATCTGTATAAGAGTCGTACAGCACTTAATAACGCCCGTTTGAAAAATGAGTCATGAACTTCATATTAAATATGCTATACAATTTTAATATTTGCTGTACTTTATACCAATATTAATAAAGGGACACCATTAATTTACTTATACATGTCAATCTTTTCCCTCTAGGATACTACAGAGTCAACTATGACAGAACGAATTGGCAGATGATAATTAATCAATTGAACAAGGACTCGTTTAGAGATATATCAACGAACAATCGAGCTCAACTGATCGATGATGCCTTGAATTTAGCTAAGGCCGACCAGCTGCATTATAGTACTGCGTTGGACGTCACATCTTACTTGGCTCATGAGACTGAATACCTGCCTTGGAAGGCTGCTTTCACTGCCATGCAGTTCCTAGATACCATGCTAATCAGGACGCCTAGTTACGACAAGTTTCGAGTAAATATATATTTTTCAATGCATACATGGTGTCTGTTTGAATTCGACCCATGGGAATATCTTCCAAGGAACTGAAGGTGTCAACAAAATTTTCTTACAAAAGTTGTTTTTATATGAAAGGACACATAATCTGGTATAAATAATTTTTTTGTAAGTTGTGGAGTGGGATTTTAAGATCAAGTTAATTTTCTTTTAATAGAATGCTGTATTTTTGAAGAGTTTAACGATGTGCTAGATAAGGTCATTGAGTACAGTACGAAATTTAAGCAAAGAAAATGTGGTAGATCATTTCTTGATACCTCCCGTTTTTTACAAGATGTTCCACTGGGTCCAATTGAAACAGACACTCTGTATAAAAGGATGTCAGAATTCAGTGTGACACAGTGCTAAAAGAAGCGTCGCGACGCAAGTGTTATAGATTTAGAATACGTTCCCTTTTCCCGCGTTGTATAGGCTTATACCTATCTAAAAATTAATAGTCACGTCGATTTAACAGTAGTTAATGGTTTTCTGTAAATGTTTCTTTTGCCATTTTTATGTTCTATGGAAATCTAATACACTACTGAAATAATTTTACAGGTATACATCTTGCAACTTCTTGACAACGCGTACAAGCAAGTTGGTTTCAAAGACAACCCCGGAGATCCTCAATTGACAGTGTTCACTCGTGTCGACGTATTGCTTTGGGCGTGTAATTTTGGTCACGAGGACTGCGTACAAAATGCTGTGAAACAGTTTCATAATTGGCGCAACACGCCCGACCCAAATAAAAATAATCAGTGAGTACTTTCTTGTTAGTAAGTGAGAAATTTCCCAGTCAGCCACATCTGCAAAGCCAAATGTTGTCCAATGCCTGTTATAAAGTTATGGCTATGAATTGGCTTGGGAAAATCTTGTTGGCAATATTTGTAATGTCATATTGATATTAAAAATTTAAAAAAGAAAAGTTCATTTGTCTCGGCCATGGGATCGGAAAATTGTTTACGGCCCGTTCAAAATGTGTTAAACTGTAAATGTTCAACTGATATCATAAGTTATTATACAATGAAACATGTTACATTATCTCTAGGAAAATAGTCTAGTTCGACCTCTTTCACAATTGTGCCGGTACACAAGAAAAACCCATCAAATAAGGTGTTGTACTGGAATGTCATTTGACCCTGAATATTACATATAAATCGACTTATTAGTTACCATTACCACGGTAAATATTTCAATATTCCCATGGTATCATAATGTCATTATTATGGATTTATCATATAGCATCGAGAAAATTTTGAGAATGAATATGTCAATAAAGTACTTCAAGCAATAAGGGTGGTTGTAGCGTGGAGGTCAAGTGTTCAGGATTTTGAAAACAGATTGAAACATACAGGGTGTTTCAGTTCGGGTAGGACAACCGGATAGGAGGTGATTCTAAAAGAAAAAATAGGTCGAAAAAGCAGAATATATTTTTTTATTTGAAGTTTCGTTTCCGAGAAAATTGGGTTTGATCATTTATCTAAAACGCGTGTATTCGTGCTGGCAATAAGTAGAAACAGCCTGTAATGAATAGACGCGTTAGCCAAGTTATGTCCTGTTGTCTGCGTATCCAACAAATTTTCCATTTTAATTATCTCGAAAATGAAGTAACATCCGAAAAGTTTTTAATCTTTTTTTGTCAACTTATTTTGTCTTATAGACAAAAACTCCTGCCCGGTTATATTTCCCGATCCGAGACACCTTATGTAGGTTTGAGTATTTTTACCAAAATTTAAAAAATTACGTGTAGTTTTATTTCTCTAGAAATACTGAACATGAAGAAGATATCCAAAGTGACGCACACGCAAATGTAGCATTCTGTATGCGAATGTGATATTTTAGTAGTATAGTGTCTTTTATGTATTTTTATATACAAGACGAGTCAGTAAGAATAAACATCCCGACTAGCGAAGCTGTAAAAAGATTTAATCTTAATTTTCAGAATTTCACCGAACTTGAAGTCTGTTGTTTACTGCACTGCCATTCGGGTTGGCGGACAAACCGAGTGGGACTTTGCCTGGCAGAGGTACCTGGACACGAACGTTGGTTCAGAAAAGGATCTGCTGTTAAGTGCGCTGGGCTGCACCAAAGAAACATGGCTACTTAGTCGATACTTGGAGTGGACGATCACTGAGAATTCGGGAATTAGAAAGCAGGATGTTGCTCGTGTACTTAGCTCGGTTTCCAACCACCCCATTGGGCAGACTTTGGCGTTCAACTTCCTCAGGAATAACTGGGCACGGCTCAGGGAATAGTAAGTTTGTGTACGAGGTTTGATCTAAAAATTCCAGGACTTATTTTTTTATAAATTTATTGAAAATTCGTACAAGTTATTCAACATTGTCCCTTTCAAAGTACTCTCAATGGCAAGCTATACATTTTTCCAACCGTTATTTCCATTGCAGGAAGCATAAGGAAAACGTCTCTTCTGAAATGCTGTTTAGTTCCATCAGCGATTTTTCTTGTATTTCGTCGATCGTATGAAATCTCTTTCCTTTCGGCGGGTACTTAAGTTTTGGAAACAGGAAAAAGTCCGCTGGGGCCAGATCGGGAGAGTAGGGGGGCTGGGGTAAGACTGTCATGCCGTTTTTTGTGCAAAAATCATGAATGAGCAGGGCCGAATGAGCGGGTGCACTGTCGTGATGCAAAAACCAGGCCCCGCTTTGCCAAAGTTCAGCTCTTTTTCTCCTCACTGGGTTTCGCGGTAACGAAAACGTAATTAATCGTTTCACCTTGCGGTTTTTTTATTTGAAAAGTTTCCGTGAATGTTTTTTTCAATTTCACACAAAATTTCTCACAAATGCGTTGTTCTTCCTCTTCATTCATCATAAAATCGCTGAACGCAAATATCTTGTTTCACTGAAACAGCTGTAGATTTGCAGCCAAGAAGGTTATCGCAATTTTGCAAACTCGGTCGTCCTCGGGTAGGTTAGGGCTAAACATTTAAAACAATTGCACCATGCTCCGGCCTTTCGTTGGCGCGCAGTTTAAACAGTCCTGGAATTTTTTGATCAGATCTCGTATATATCAAGTAGTAAAACAAAAGTCATTTTTACAATTTTTAGAATAATCAACAAGTATAATCAAGTCGATATTTTTAATTTTCTATTTTTTAATGTAACATAACTAATATGAAATCAATATAAATTCTATCAGATTACGCGATCAAAGTACTTTTTTATATCGCCAACAAATCACTCTGTTTTATTTAATGTCAGTTACAAGTTTATGGAAAAATATTTATGTTTACTTTTTCAATCTATGTTCCATAATGTAATAATTATAATTTTTAAATGAATTTTTGCATTGAAAGTTTAACGTTGTTTCATGTAATGTATATCGTTTTCAGTCTTGGATCATCCCTATTGACTATCAACAATGTAGTAAAAGCCACTACCACGGGCATAAACACTAAATATGAACTGAAAGATGTAAGTATGAAGCAAATAATTCATTTCTTCAAAATTATATGTTCATTTTATATTGCAAGCGGTTATTGAAATAACTGCCTCTTAACTAATGATTATTTACATTTTCATGCAATATACAGGCGTCAGTTTTTTTAATAGTAGAAACATTAAATATTACGTCATCCATTAATGCAATTATTTACACAATAGTTTTGCTCTGAATGGAATCAAATGCATAATTTTTTGGGTCACGCTATTTTACATGATTCGTTAAAAATTAAGTTTTACATTTATAATATGTACAATCGATTATTCTTTTCACATTCAGCTATTGGACTTCACAAATGAACACAGAGAAGAACTTGGCTCCGCAACCAGAACAATCCAACAAGTGATTGAACAGTCTGCAGCTAATATTCAGTGGTTGGAACGTAACCTTGTTACAATCCACGACTGGTTAAAACGAAACACCGCGTAATAATCTCAAAAGAATGAAAAAGTGGATATACACACAATAGACAAGTTCATAACGTTCGACGGAGAGTGGCTAGAACGTTCGAAAACGATAGTTTTAACGGTGTTGGAGTCGTTCGGTCGTGGAAGATAGTTGAATTGGAATTTTTATGGAAAATTATTAGGCCAGTCCATAAATTCGTGCGTATTTTTATTACATAAATACGAAACACAAGAATTTACGTTTTTTTTATTAAATAACAAAGAACTTAAAACTCCTACTTTTCATGGGTCTCTGTACTTTTTTTCGAATATCTACAATCGATGTTATAAAATCTTATGCACGAATTTATGAATTCGTTTAAGTGCAATGCTTTCCGTGTGGGAGGCGAGATGGTTTAAAAGTTTACAAAAGTATTAAATGTTTTTGTATGTTTTTGTATATACGCGCTGAAAATTAATATACAGGATGTACCGTAATAAGCGGAATCTATTTTCAATGGTTCAAGATAATAATATGAGTTCCTATAAACATACACCCGATTTTCTATAAATAATTCTAAGTCTAATATCTAAAATTAATATATAATGATAATATTGATAGTAATAATTTTTATCATTATTTAAAATCAAATTTGATAAACAGAAATAGTTTCGGTTACCTGTAAGAGGCACTTCAGACAATACGGATTTTTTTACCGATTCGGTAATTTTGCCGAATCCATAATAAAGCAGCGTTTATACGATTCCGTGTCTTCAGTGAAAATCCAACTCTGACTCCTCAAAATGATCGAATCGGTAAAAAAACCGTATCTTTTGAACTGGCTGTAACGAAGTTACACGGATATTGATTGATACGGCTCGACCGCTAGACCAAATAGGGTATACACTTATACATATACAGGGTGTCATGTAACTGGCGGTACAACGTAGGGCCGATTTTACGTGAAAAAATAAGTCGAAAATGTCAATAAAATCGTTTCATTTGATACTTTGTTTTCGAGACCATCAACTTTAAAAATCTCCTGGATGTGTGGTGCAACTTAATAGGACTTGGTTAGCACGTTTGTTCATTCCCAGTCAGCCAAACCTGCAAAGCCAAATTTTGTCCAATGCCTGTAATAAAGTTATGGCTACAAGTTTGATGCAAGATTTGCTATAAACAACTTGCAACATATGCAGCCAATTGGCTCGGGCAAACCTTGTTCCGGTTTTGCCCTCAATTTTACATAGGTCATGTTGCAAGACTTTTGGCCAATTTGCTTTACCATTTTGTCAGCTGGCGTTGCCTGCAAAATCCAAGTCAAATGCGGAACCAGATGACTATGATTTTTTTTTGGCAACTTTTGTCATTTATTGCTGGCAATTTGCTGGAAACTTGTACACAACTAGTTATCAAGTTTTCAATCACAAGTTTTCTATTCTATTCTTAAACCAAAAAGATACTTCAGGGAACAAAGAAATTCTCACCTTTGTTCTCGTCTTTAAGAATTACTTTATACAACATCATTTTGCATTAAATTCTACAGTCTATTCATTGCATTCCGTTTCTACCTACCACCGTGGGGAATACAAGCGTTTCAGATTAATTTTCAAAGTCAATTTTCTCGAAAACGAAGTCTCAAACGAAAAAATTGTATTATATATTTTCGACTTATTTTTTCACATAGAATCACCCCTTATTCGGTTATATCACCAGTTACATGATACTTTGTATATACATACATATGAACTTCTCTTACCATTTTGAACCGATAAATTTACATCTGCCACACGTTCACTTATTACGGGATGACCGGTATGTATAATGGAATACTTAGATGTTTAGGGCATAGATAATATGGGGCGATCCCTGCCATTATATGTTAGTACGCACCATATGATGATACGAAAGAAACGAGGTTAAATATTCTAGCGAACACCTCGATCGATCTCAAATTGTCTTATTCCCCGCGCAAAATATAATTTATGTAGAGTGGTCCATTAACTGGTGGCATTCGTTTAATTTTGTAACTACAGTGACTTATCTGTTCACGTATATTCATTATTAAAAATTATTTTGTTGACCTGTTTCCCCAATCGCGTTACATACGTATCTCCGGTGGGCGGGTAAAAGAGTATAAATCAGAATTATTAGTTTCGCACAAAAGCACTTACAATATTAAACATTATATTAAATATTACAGGTGTCACTCTGCAAAACTTCTGACTTATGCTCTTTTGCCCGCCCATCAGAGATATATTCTCGACATTTTTCTGTTACTTATTTTACTCGGTTGTAAATAATAAAATGAATAAATCGCGTAACTGTATGTGAACAAGTTTCGTGGGTTACTGCAGTGCTGTCCATGGGTGTGGCTCCCTCGAGCACATTCTAAGGTGCTTATTCACTGGCAAACAGTTCATGAACATTGTTCGCAAACAATGCTAGCAAGAAGTTCGCAAAGTTTTCATTACCACTGCACTTCACATAACTATATATTGCAAACACGTCATAAGAAACAAGTAGAACATCTAGGAAGAACAATTCGTTTATTGTTCCTAAACTGTTTGCGAACACCAGTGGAGACGCATCTTTACAGTTAGATCTCCGCAAATCGTTGCTAACAGAGAGTAGCGGAGAAACTAGAAGAGAGAGAACCGAAACATTCGTACGTTTGAACACAGATGGCAACTGCAGTGTTATGTTTTTGGTTTACCTGTCAATGGTAAGCTAGATCTACGTACGATAATAGCTTGGGCAGCGCTGGGTTTTCGTGTGTGTAACGATTAAGGATAAGTTGTTTCAAAAAAATGTTTCACTGTCCACGAGCACCAATCGAATGTGTAGGAAGCAGTGGAAATAATTCAAAGAACGAATCTAAATCTAACTTAGAGTTAAGTCAGAGACATTAGACCTATATCACTAAATAGAAGAATCAAGTTTATTTTTTAAAGTCAGTCAGGATCAAAATACAGTACAAGCTCGGTAAAAAATTATCGGGCAATGAATATGTTGATGATAAACAATCAATCTACGATCTTCGACGAACTGAATGCTTCTATTTACAAACAAGAAATCACTTAATGCACCACTACAAACACAATTGCTCCTGGACAGTATAACATTTCTTTGAATTCATTTGTCTTCGAATTGTTGAAGTTTTAGAAATACTTGACTGCTACACAATTATTGGTTCATTCTATTTTTTAATGTAAAAGATTTGAGACGTTTGCGATGAATGTAATTTCGAGCCGACGAACGCGATTGTTTGCTATTATTTATTAATTCGAAATTATGGCTGTTTCAAAATCTTTGATAGTAAACGAGAAACATTCACGAAATTATTTGTGAATGTAATTGTTATTGAAATATCGTTTAATTATTCATAATTAATCTATTAAACGTAGTTCACAAAATATTTATGTACAATTCAACGATTTCTGTATATTTCTGGTGAAAAATATATCCGACAAAAAGGTTTAATGTAAAAATTTTGATGTCGCCTGTTATACCCGAATAAATCAATTTCATATGTCTGTGGAAAATTTGTAAACAATAACAAAATAAAAATATAGGGTGTCCTTAAAATCGTGCTACATCCAGCCGGGTGGTGGTTCTGTAAGAAAAAATAAGCCGAAAAAAAGGGATACGTTTTTTTCGTTTGAGGTTTCGTTTTCGAGAAAATCAAATTCGATAATTAATCTGAAATGAGTGTAGTCGTCAAAGTGGAAACAGGATGCAATGAACAGACACGCTAGCTAAGTCCTATTCAATTGTACGTGTATACACCAGGTTTTCAAAGTCGATTTGCGACGCAGATTTGCATTCGTTAAAATAAACGCATGTACTGCTTGACCACAAGCGCCAAAAAACAAAATAACGACGGAAATTTGGCGGCAAATTGCCGCGAACCGCTCGTCTGTACCGGCCATAGCGTTTTACTGAATGGTAACATGCCATCTAGCAACAGCAACTCCTAAAACTTGCGTTTCGTGTGAAGTGCTTCATATAAATATACGCTTCGCTAAAACGCGACGGAAAACGATTGGAGGTTCTAGAATTTAGAAACTTCCCAATTTGTAATTAATTTTTTGTTGGTCCTGCCAATTGACCAATCAGTTCTTTAAAAGTTCAACCCGCGCTCCCTCTGTTACAGCTTTGGCGCAGTCTGTTTGGAGGGGGTGAGAAACAATGCTCCTTTCTACGTTCAGTGGACGGAGACTTTACAATAGTACGGAATTTCCGAAATATGGACTTCCACTTTTCATGGAGTTTTCAACGTTTATGAAATATGTGTTGGTTTTAAAGTGGAGCCTACTTCTCAAAAATATTGTAGCTGTGCCATATTTTCTTAAAAATGGCAGTGTCATATTTTCTGAAGAATAGCAGTGCCATATTTTCTCAAAAATAATAGTGCCATATTTTCTCAAAAATAGCAGTGCCATATTTTCTCAAAAATAGCTGTGCCATCTTTCTAGCCATGCCATAATCGCGCAGTTGGGAGCATCAACAGAAACTTTATATCAGGTAAGGACTACTCACTTCTTCCGAAAACAGGTCCTTTTCCATCCTGGTAAGTATCCTGTACAAGAGTACAAATCTATGACTCCTAGAGCTATAATCCTCTTTCTATGTGCTATAGATAGTCACATGTGAAACAAAAAATATGTACTGGTCCGCATTTTCGGTTAGAGAAATATAATAAATACAATTAGAATTATACAAATATTAACCATTTGAATTTACTGATATAATTTGCTATAACGTATAACATTTATTAACTTAATATATACGTGATTAATGTCATTATTGCCACAGAGATTATACTAAAATTGTTTGAAACAGCTACGTTCTTTGGGTCTTCATCGATAAGACGGCGTTCTAACCAGCGAATAATTGTATACTTGTGGTTCAAGTACCACGAAGCACTTTCTTCTGCGGCTGATACGGCTGCGTTAAGGGTAGATGAAATGTCTTTCATCAATTCCTTTTTAGATTCCACAAAGTCAGTGATCTGTAACAAAAAAAAATATGTGTGTTTCATAAAAATGCAAGTTTTAATTACACCCATGAATTGAAGAACATTTGACATCATCATAATTCGCCGTTAGTGAAATGAAAATTAGATTGACCGATAATTTGTAATTAAATGTAATCATAATAATTGCTTATTTTACAAAATTTCACAAAATTTAATACAATAATTGTGTGTAATAATTACAACTGAACCTAGATCTCAATAGCAACTAGATTAATTTATTTGTCATAGTTCATTTCTTGCAATTGTAAGATAAATGGATATTCATAAAACAGATAGACAAATATCTTCAATTAATTTATATAATTACAGTTTCTGAAATTTGCAAAACCAGTATGCTGTATTCCATCTCGCACTTTTCCGTTCTATTGGTATAGTCTTTGAATTTGGAATATTATATCAAAATAGGACATTATCAGTATACCAATCTTAATGATATGATTTATATTATTATTCAATATTAATATTAAAATATTAATTTACCTTTTTCAATTGATCTTCATTGGAAGTACGAGATGCTAATTTAGACAACAAGCTTCCGACACCTCCCCAGTTGCCGTAACTGAAAAAATGATAGCCGGTGTACGTTTGTAATATATGCTTTTAATAATGTGTAATTAAAAGAACCAAAATTAAAGAGAGAATTTTGTATTTTCAGTTAACATTAATCCTAATATACCATTATCTCTTTAAATGATAAATATTTGGATATTTACAATGCGTAAAGGGTTCCATAATCTTTTATCAAGAAGTCCAACATCACATTAAATCCTAACTGCCCACTGCTGTAAATAGAAGCTAGAACTGCGTTGACATCTTGCTTACGAATATCAGAAGTGTAATCGTGATTCAGTGCACGTAAAATATACCTATGATAAAAGAAAACGTGTCATACAAAGAAAATAACATACACAATTACATACTGTTTAAGTGATTTATGTTTGTATTCTAAATAATAGTTTTCAAGTAAAAGAAAGATTTTTACTTACGACTTCAAAAGAGTTCTATTCGTTGTACACCCAAGAGCATCCAGTATGATTTTCTTCTCTGTAGCAAACTCTGTTTTCAGATACCGTTGCCACAAGAATTCCCAATCTTCGTATGTTCCACTTCTGATCGCTGTACTGTAAACTGCTGCCCTCGCATTTGGTGAAATTCTATTCAATATTCTGTGAACGAAAGTCGTATACATTTTATAGTTTATTCACCTTTATTTCTCTTAGACGAATATTTATTTTTTGGTCTGGAAGAAATTATTTACAAACATGATAGACATTATACGTTGCTCGGTGAATTATATTTTACAATTAGCTATAATTGCATACGCACATAATGGACTTTCAAATTTGACTTCCACGAAAACTAAGCGTCGGATGAACAAGGTCTTGTCTAGATATTTTTTCGTATTTTTCCATAAGGAAGCACTAAGTGCCCGCTTGTAAATACTACTCGACCTCATGTATGTATGACTGTAACAATGCGAGAAACCTTACCCCTTCTGAGTCCTTGTCTTAAAATCCATAAACCACTCCTTCGCCATATTTACGCACTTCGGGTTGCCCATTTTGCACGCCCAAGTTAAAATCAGTTCTCTGTTCAGTTGCCTCGAGTGAGTTTCGGTGCTCCAATCTACGAAACCGAGTTCCTCAAACATATTCGATGTCAGAAGCACAATACGTCTTTGGAGCAGTTCATAACCGTCTTGTCCTTCGAATCGTTGAATTATATAACTCATTCCATTGAAAAATGCTTTCCATGGCAGATAATCCACCTCTTTGGTTAAATAAGCTATGCAATCGAACGCCGAATCATAGCTCATGTATTTAGCGCGGGCTAGGTTCAGAGCATCGTCGACGATTTGTGCACGGTTCGTCACGTGGATTTGACTGTGACCTGGCTTGTCCAACGCTATTCTTAAACGGTCCCACGAAGTGTAGTCGTAATTTACGCGGTAGTAACCGCTTTGTTGAACATTGACGACGAACCATTCCGTTGCATTTGGTAATTTAATGTTTATAATACCTTTTCCCATCCATATATTTGTTTCAGTAGTTATGAAGTCAGGGTTAGAGGCAAATGCTATTGTGATTGGTATCAAGAAATTAACCCCTAATCGATCGCTTCTACGAGAGGAGAAGCGTTTCTGAAAGAGATAGTTTCGGAGGATTACAAGTGGAACAGTAGTACTGGGACTTGGTTGTTATGTTTGCCTTACTTAGTTAATAGTAAATAAGTTTTCGAGTCAAATTTGTTGATTTTGATATACAGGACGTATCGTTTCATATATTAGGATACAAATATTAATTTAGAATTTGCTTCAATTATTTTGTTCACTTACGAAGAATGTTAGGAAAAGGTTTCTACCATCCGTATGAAGGGTGTTTAATTCGTGTTGATAATGCAACAAAAGACTAAATATTTTTAAAAACTTGACAAGTAAAAATTGGAGGGCCGAACACCAAATATTAATTAACACATACAAAGCAGTGATCCGTTCTAAGATGGACTACGGACCCATAGTGTACAGCTCTGCTAAACCCAACATTATTAAAATGATCGAACCAATCCAAAATTCAGGAGTTCGAATGAACATCCGCGCTTCCAAAACTAACCCAATAGTCGTAACACTGAGTGATGCCAATATATTACCATTATCCGTCAGAAGAAAACAGTTAAGCTTAACTACAGCTCTTCATTACTAGAAACACAAAAAAATTCGGCGCGCGAATTTTTAGATCCAAACAGAGAATCAGAACAAACACAAACGCAAATTGTTACATCCCTTCTACGCAAGAATACAGAAGTACTCGAAAGAAATTGAACTCACAACTCCTGATATAAGAACCAGAAAACAACTCAAGATTCCCCCTTGAATGATCCGACCACCTAAAACGGCATAAACCAACAGCACTCAGGAAGTCACAAACAAACTCAATGCAAGTTCAACCAAAATCCATACACTCGAGGAAACATCTAAACTCCTTATAACACACCATGTATGTACAATACGTTGCCCATCAACGAAATACTTAGAGAACAATTTTTTGACAGTAACATATGTATTTGTACAAAACATATCATTTCACGTGATTACTATTGTTAGCGCTCGTCGCTAACACAGGTGTATGGCACGGTCACGGATTTTTAAAATTGATTGGGAACCCTCGGAAGGAAACGTGTTCCTGACATGTGGCAACCAAATGTGCAGGAGATCCACCTTGGAAGTGTATGCATGACCATCGACGTATCATAAACCCCAGACTTCGGGACGGTACCTATGCGCGGGGACTTATCGGTTTCTCGGAACCGCGTGAAGAAAGTGGAACTGACAGAAAAGTCCGCGATGTTGCCGAACTGCCGTCCACCCCCATCGTCAGAGGGTTGCGACAACCCTCTCCTTTAAAGTATTGCGCCAAGGGCGCATGGAGGGGATGCACGGGCCCAGCAACCATATTTCCGGACAGTTTTTTGACACAGTTAGTCAGAGACATTTACAAGCAAACAGTCATTCAGTACAGTCACACCTACAGACAAATTTTGGAACGGTCCAACAATTAGGTTGGAGCTCTGAGTGAACAGTTAGGTTCATTGTTGTATTTATTTAATAGCACTCAGGCTCTTTCTGTACACCCACGAGCAAACTCGGCTTCCGTTAGGGGAAAAAGTGGCGCAAGAAAAGAGCTTCCTACCATTTAGCAAAATTTATTTCAGGTACCGAAATAAATGTTAAATTGAATGTTAATTTGATATACATTTCAATAATTCCCGAAACCAAATGGCAGGAGGTCCTTCCCTACGTCACTTTTTCCCCTAGTGGAAGCCGAGTTTGCTCGCGAGTGTACATACTGTAAATAAATATAGTTCAGTTATAAGACGACACCTTAGTGCAAATACCCGCGATCGCGACCAAAACAGAGTGTCGGGATCCTAACAACTATGAAATGATTCCAGGAAAAGGAAATCACTATCAACATGCGGTGTTGGACTAATCACTAAAAATTTAATTCAAACTACGAAATACCTGTGTTAAAGTTATTTTATTTGCGTATAACGATGCTGTCACAACAGGATATCCAGCTTCGTTGACCCAGCTACTCATTATTTCTTCCATACCGACATGCGGGTCCCCAACTTCTCTGGTTTCGTTGATTGCTTCATCGAAGGCTTTCCAAAGATCTTTTGGTGTCGCAGTACTGTACTGATGTTTTTTTAAATATCGGTTTATTGCATCCTTGAAGATGTTTGGTCCGAATGCACGATGTATCATACGTATGACACTGGAAGCTGTAATACGATTACTTTTGTAAAGTTGGATGTGAAATTTAAATATTTGATAACCACTTACCCTTTCCGTACGCAATACTGTCGAAGACGTTAGCTATTTCTGAAGGGTTACTGACAGGTTGGTTCATGGGGTGTGACGTCATGAAATCATCGTTCTGCATCGCATTTTGCAATTCGTGAACCACGAAGAGATCGTCGAAATCATGGGTAGGTCGAAACTGTAACAGGTTTGCTTAAACATAGTTACAAGTCAATAGCATTGAAACTGAAAAGTAACTGCAAGAACTCACTTGGTTAGAGACAACCCACTGCATATATTCAGCAAATCCTTCATTGAGCCAGGTGTATTCCCACCAATCACAGGTCACCAAATTTCCGAACCACATGTGAGATAATTCGTGGGCTATTATAGTTATTATATAATCAGTGTATGTAGCTGACGTTTTGTCTTTATCATAGTGAAGCGCATATTCTCTGTAAAGATGATTATTCAACTTGAAATTGTGCTAGACCTACGAGTGCTAGTACTTTTAGAAATTTTGTTATATTTTTACTATTATTATTATATTATATTTACCAGTGATGGTAACTACAAAGCTATATGATGTTTGAGCTATTTTGACGATTATGAAGCTATATGGTGCAAGAGTATGGCAAAACAATTAATGTAGAGATTTACTCACCTAAACGTAGCAAGCCCCCAGTTTTCCATTGCACCCATTGAAAAGTCAGGAATTGCTATCAAATCCAGTTTCGGTAGAGTGTACTTGAAGCCTGTTTCCAGGGATAAATAGTCAAGCATTCGTTGAGCAGCGTACTGTGCAAAATCGCCAGTTTCTGCCATTTTGGGTCTACTCCATACATTTACTGCTGTGGATTCCTTACTCACAGGTTTGAAAGTGGAAACGACAAACGCGACTAAATATGACGACATCTTCACAGTTTCTCGAAATGTTTCCCATACATAGCCTGAAATGCTAAAAGCATTATCGCTACTATTAGTAATCGATGGTAAACATAAAAACACCCGTAAATTACATGAATTTTGTTGGCAGTTGACAAAATTTATCACTAATTTTTTAATATGTAACACCTGATTGTTTTTTTTTTTCATTTTTGCTACCAGCGCTAGCGGTGCGCATTTTCGGGTGTATGGAATATTTTATGGTTTAGAAGTTAAGTAGCTTTATATACGGCAACCTCTCACAAGTTCGCAAGAACTCATTCGATAAGGTAAAACGCGTAAAATATTATATATTCAAAGCGTTGTGAAAACAATTTTTCAAATATGACACTTTTCTTTTATGGTAACGACATTAAAAGTAGTACGACAAAGGTAATAATACTAATTAGCTTTGAAAAACAAAAGACAATTTATTTCCAAGTGACCGTTTTATTTACTATGTATCATACCAGTGTTTAAGATGTATTTAAATTATGAAACCTGTGAGATTAGTGAAGTTAATTGTAATCAATAATAGTTTACTTACCTCGACGACGTCAACTTCAGACTTGGCATATTGCTAAGCGCTATGTAGTTTACGGGCCTTTGGATGTTAATTATGAAGGTAGCTTTATAAGCTGGTTCATCGAGGCAAGGAAACGCTTTCCTAGCATGAGTGGGTTGGAACTGCGTGGTCGCCAAGTACCTGTGAAACAATGTGTGCACATATGGGCCAGGATTATATGTATATGTCGATGTTTTGTACGCTAGAAGAATGGTTATATTAACTTTTTACTCACTGTATTGTTCCATTATCATTGCGATAATAGCTTCGATAAAAGCCTTGCATGTTTTCATTTAAGTATCCCGTATACTCGATCTCAACGATGATGCTTTCACTCTTTATGAATTTGTTCATGAATATCTTGAGCATTTGAGTCTCCTCGTTCGTGAAAAAACTGCTTACTACTAATTGTTCACCTTTGGTCAAGTTTCCTTTACTATTGTAAACTGATACTTTCGTCACGTTAAGCTCGTGACTATTAAGAACTATACGGGACGTGCTCACAAAACGTTTCATCTCTATCTGAACTGTTCCGAAGAATTGGAAATTCTTCGCTTCGAAGTATGGAGTAAGATAGATGTTGTATTTCAACGGAGTAAATGATTTTGGTAGACGGTAGTCATTTGTTTGATGATTTGTTTCTATCCATTCCTGTATCTTTGGAATGTTGTTTTCAGCCCAGGACCACTCTTGTTCCACGATACTTTTGTAAAAGCTCAACGAGTTCTTAAATATCAGATTCTGTGTAGCTAACCAAGTGATCAAATCGGTGTACTGCAATTACAGAGAATTCTTGTAACAATATTTTTAGTATTGTATACTTGAGAGTATAGCGTAAGAATTAGATAGTAGGAAATCATTTTTTGGTTTATAAATAACTGCTTTTAGAGCTTACTGCAATATTTTCGAAATAGGACAGCTAATGCACAGAATTTTCAAAATGATGACTATTACTTGGGTACATTAATCAAATGTATGTTAGATCTTTAAGTTCCTACTAGTCATGGAGTAAGAGTAAAATGCAATTTTTGTTTTTATAATATTCGTGAGACATGCATAGTGCGACTGAAATGGTAGTGGAAGTTGTCAAAATGTGTTCTATATGGAGAAATTAAGTAAAAGTGCAGAATACAATTTTTTCTCCGAGGCTTTGTTTTCAAGAAAATTGATTTTTTAAATCCGTTAGTCATTGGTTCAAATGATTAGGACTGGGCTAATATGTATTTCCGTTACGTATACTTCCTGTAGACATGAATGGACGCGTATCCGTACCTAAGCCCCGTACAAATAAAGTCTAGCATTTTTTAATTATATTCGTATAGGAAATTATCTGCAATCTGCTTGTACCACCAATTCGGTAGCACCCTGTATGTATTACTCTTAACACATACTATTGACAAACGTCATTTCCCATTAATTTCAGAAAAGTTTTATGTCCACCTGTTCATCATGTTTATGAAGTAAGTAGTGTAAAGTTTGATAACACTGTTCAACGAATTTAAATTTTTTTCGTTTTGTACCCTCCAATAGACGTTCATACTAGATTTTTATGAGCTGAATACGAATCTGCAAACCGTTTCTCTCCAGCACGTCCACTTTTTGAAAAAATCAATTTTCAAGAAAATTACAAATTTTAAACTTTTACGCTGTGTTGTGCTTTTGCAGTAATGATTATTCAGTTCCATTTGACATGAAACTCTTAGTTTTTGAAATAAATGGAAGAATATCAGTAAAAATAGGTGAGTTTTCGGTGTCATTTTCTCTTTGAACATTATTTAAACATATTTAGACGTTTATAATATAATAACAATTTATATCCTTCCATTCGGAGGAGTCCAGAGAATTATTTCCTGTCAAAAGAAATTGAATAAGTATTACTGCAAAAGCACAACACAGCTCTGAAGCTAAAAAATTTCAATTTAAAATAAAATTGATTTTTTCAAAAACTGGACGTGCTCGAAAGAAACGGTTTTCAGATGCTTATTCAGCTCAGAAAGATCTATTAGAAATGCTTATTGAAAATTGCAAAATTTTTTACGTGTCAAACAGTTTAATTTATCAGAAATTTATAAGATATTCATGAAATCATTTATGTTGTCATTTCATATTATTATACCAGAAGTCTCGTAATAATAGAAATCAAAATAAAATTGGATACAGTGTGTTAATAAAAATGTGGGACACTTTGGCAGAGTGGATTCTACATACTAAATTAAGACGAAAGTCATGAATGACGAAATTGCATTCGGGGCTTCGTTTCCGACTTATTAATTGTTGAAAATACGGGCAAAATACGCGTGAAACGCGTCTAGGTATCATAATTAGAGGGGTTATACTACTTAATTCAGATTCCATGCTGACACACGGGCTCAATCGATGATACAGGGCACTCGCGTTTATTGACTCATTGTTGATATGCAATTATTGTCCAGGCGTCATCATCAACACTGTGATGGGCAGGGGGGGGGAGCGAGGCCGTGGAACTCGGCAACCGCATACTTTGTTGCTGCGGCGCACTTGTTGGGAGCCCACAAAAAGGTTACATTCCCGGGTGTCGGTGAGACAATACGAATGCAACGATCAAACTTTTTTATTTTTGGTTGTTTATTAATGAAGCTTTTATAAACATATTGGTGAGATTCTTCTGATTAAAATGATACCAAACACGACATAATTTGGATCATATTTACTTATGATTTATCAGAAGCGATACTGAACGAATATGAACTATTAACACTTTCTACATGAATAAATATGATCCAAATTATGTTGTGTTTTGTATCATTTTAATCAGAAAACTCTCACCAATATACTAGTAAAAGTTTCAGCAACAACGAATCAAAAATAAAAAACTTTCATCCTTGCATTAGTGTTGTCTCCCCGATACCTGGGAATGTAATCTTTTTTGACTCGTGAATGGAAAGCCGTCTCAGCGCGCCGTGCAACAATGTATGCGCTCGATGGACTCGACGGACGGAGCGGGTGAACGTACACCGATTAGTCGAAGCGTTCAATCGTTACCGACTGCCTAGAGAGATGTCGACGAATTAAATGTAGCTGGATCACCTCCAGTCACATGTACTTTTATTAGTGGCCGAAACAGTACACACACAATGGGACTGTGAGGTCAGCTATAATGTAACCATCGGTCGACGAGAGGAAACGAAACTCTCTCTCTGTTTTTCACTGGCTTGTCCTTTTCTATGTTTCGAATGCTACAATGGCGAGTTGCCGAGGCTCGAGCTTCGGGAAAAAAACGTATTCACGAGGGTCAGAAGCGTTTCGTGTAATCCACGATTATCGTCCCCTCGCGGACCCGAGTTAGAGACTATAATCCCGAGAGCCCTGTATAATGAAACTAATGAATAAAATAAAATTAAATGAATGAAAGCAGCCCGTGAAACTGTTGAAAAGCGCGCCTGTCGTGTGAAATAACCCGTCGCATCAGACGTGCTATACACTTTTTTCGCCTGTATATTCAACGATTGATAATACGGAATCGAAACATCATACTCAATGTCATCTTCCTTAGTCATCGTTTTACAATTAATTTGGCATGTCGAATCGACATTTTGTGAAGGTTATTAAATGATATATCGTATCTCATCCTGAAGTTCAAAACACCTTGTGGAAGGAAAAACGTGTTTCTTACGAACTGTAATGGATATTAATCACCTTTGACAAGAGATTTTCAGTGGTCACTCTTTTGGCTAAAGCATTAATGATACTGTTGATTTGCGATGTTCCTCTGTAGCTGTTGAACAAAAATTATAGCATAAATATTATTACGTTTTACATGAGTCATTTTAAGTATTTCATAATAGGTAATTTACTTACTATTCGACTATGTCTATATAATTAGCTTTAATGAAATCCATTACGTAGTCAACGCCTTCTAGACTGGCTTCTATGACATTAGAAAATACACTAGTACTGTCCTCGCGTCTAATTCTACCATTGTCTTCAATGGCTGTATGAAGAAGCCTTTGGTGGAAAATAATAAACAATTATGTTTTTTATTTCGTGTTGCATAGAAATTAAAATTTGTAACAACCCACTTACTGGTACAACAATTGCTTATCGGTAGTACAAGCTAGAGATTGAAGGATCAACGACTTGTCTGAAGCCACTTTTGATTCCAAGTACAACGTCCATATAGTATACCATTTACCAAAGTCATTCAACTTAACAACTTCGCAATACACAGCACTGCGGAAGTTTGGCATTATTCTGCAAAATAAGTAAAATCCAATGTGTAAATCAGTTTCTCTGAAATCGTGTTTTTCTACTAAATTGTTCAATCACTGCAAACCTTTTAGAATATCCCATTTGCCAGTTATAAAACATTCGCAAGGCATTATCCTTACAGTCAGCGGCATCAATTTCGCATACCCACTTTCGTACTAGCATTGCTAATAGTTGCTTTTCATGCTTAGACAATTGAGCATTCGTGAGTCCGAACCAATCGTATATCGGGGTAGCAATTCTGGCCACGTATTGCTGTAACAAATAATTTTTTCGTGAGGATGAACCATTTACGTTTTCGTTGCAACCTTCTCTACTGTTTTATATGACAAATAATAACAATAGACAGTGGAATTTGGAAAATTCAGTAAAAAGATATTTTCAAAATATTCCGGGGAGGAATGAATCGAGTAAGTGTTTACATCAACATTAACATAGTAACACTCCCATAGTGGTTTTTCATGACCTTGCTATTTTCTCGAAATGGTTTATAGAAGACTGCCTTGCCCATTATGTCTAGAACAGTGAGAATTTTTACGGTAAATTTTACGTTTAGGAGAGGCAGCTCACTTTGATATATATGTATATGTTTTCAAGGACACTCTCCGGAGTACGTTCTTGAAGATTATAGCTGTCACTGGTTTTTTTAAAAAGTTATGGACAAGAAAATATGCTTGAGCTGTCCCCAATTAACTTCAGAGTTGATTAGGAACAGTTCAAGGTAAACAGTCGTTCAGAGTTGGTTAGACAGTTCAAGAAAAAAGGTATCATTATGGGTTAACAACTTTTGAACACACAATGAGCGATGACTGACACACACTGCGTGGCATAATTATAAAACCACCCTGAAATTTTCAATTCTAATGTAGTGTGGTCAGACTAAAAACAAACCAATTTTTGTCTAAGGAATATAATCTATCCTTTTCTGGAGAAACATTATTTCTCAAAACGATTTTAGATATTGCATTTCATAAAAATAATACTATACTTTGTAAGCGTCGTAAGCATCCCTGCCTTGAACGTGTCGCCGCAAGAAGGTTAAACCTTTGAAGAATGCTTTCCATGGGACATAATTAGTTTCATTGACCAAATACTGTGTTGCAGACAGCACGATCTCGTAGTCAACGTGACCTGCTCTACCGAAGTTCCATAAATCATCGATGATCGTGGCTCGGTTGATTTCATGTATCATTGTGTATTGTTTACTTTTCAAGAAGTCAATTATTCGTTTCCAATAATTGTTGTCGTAATTTGTACGATAGAAGCCTGGAATTAAGGTTAAATTGAAATCGTATTGAAATCATCGAAGGAAAGTTGAATTCCTTCATCAAATAATAACATATGTTTTATCTAGGAGCTTGAATGAAATTTCCCAGCTTTAGGTAACAATTGTTCGTAGTAAATTATTGTCATATAATTTGTAATATAATTCTAGACGATATAAACGTTTCGGGACATCCATTGTCATACTAGATTTAAAGCGGAGAAAGTTTAGATTGCTATGTTAAATCCCTTCGGTTCAAAATACATATTTCATTGAAATTAAAGTTGACGTTTTTTTTTTAATTTACCTGCTTGTTGGATATTAAATATGTATAAATCTTTAGCTTCATATGAAAGTGAGATGGTATCCTTTGCGATGTTCAGCCAGTATTTTGGTGTCGTATCATTAAAATCAGGTTTAGACAGAGATGTCCAAGTAATTGGAACGTACCACAAACTAGTATTAGAATTAGCCTTCCCTTGATCAATGAGAAATCTTTTCTGTTGTAATTGTATACGATTTTCTTGTATGCTAACGTGTACTACAGGATACCCTGGCTGTGTGGTCCACGAGTTCATGATATTGTAAGTCCTATTTTGAAGCTTAGGATCAGTGATTTCTTGTTTGAACGCATCAAACAAGTCTTGTGGCGTGGCTTCTCTGTTCTGTCTATAAAATGAAATTATTGCATGAGTTTCAGTCTTGTCGCCTTGTAATAAGTTCAGCTCTCGAGACGTGATCATGATGTTTGTACTTGCGATTCCAGATGCGTTTCCCATGTTCGAGAAATATGTCTAAATCGCTGTTTATTTGTGCTATTATCGACTTGGTTTGTGTATTTCTTGTAAGTGGTAAGTTACGTGTTCTGTGAATGGTGTACGTAAGTGCCCGTAGTTGGTCCTGACGTGGCTTTTTGAGTTGGAGTAGGATTGTATTGTTATAAATCTTGTGCTATTGTATATAAAAATACAGTGTGTACGAACGAGACTTTAAGGAAGTTGCTTTGTTCCTTCAAATCAGTGGTTATAAAACAATTAATTGGGCCGTGAATAGTTTTCCAGGCGCTTCGGTCTTTAGAAGTCGGTGATGTAAAACAGAACAACTACAAGTATTCTGAATGCTTATGCCTATAGTGCTTCATTCGCAAACGAATACACGTGTTCTCTAGTTCGGTCTTCATTACTGAGCATATAAATTAACTTTCTTAGATTCACGTGTCGGTCCCACAAATGAACGAAATCGGAATTCGCCTGTATTTTAGAAACAATTTACGCTGTCACCCTGCCGTTTCTTGTAGCTTCCTAAATAGTTCTGACACACCCGTCAGTAACCACATGTACACTTTTGAGAATTGCACGCGCCTGTAGGAGCGTTTTTCTGTCTGTGAGACCGACAGGAGTTATGTTGGAATTGCTACGTTTCGAATTTTGAAAAGAATTAGTTCTTATTTCTATAATGCCACACATTAAAATTTTTATGTTTTGTTGGATTTTTTTAGTTTATGAAAAGAAAGTTGATTTTTTGAATTTGTCAGTGATCAACGTACGCACATTGACAGACCTCCATCAATGATAAGGGACTGTTCCATATACATAGAACTATTGAAGGCACAGGCCTTTTAAACAATGCAATAAATACTTTACCATTCGAACAACACGTACCAGGATATCAATTTTGCGGGCCTGGTTCGCGAATGCCATAACGATTGGCGCGAGGGGATTATGGAATGAATCTTTTGAATGCTGCTTGTAGGGAGCACGATGTTGCATATTTTCAGCTTAAGATTTTGAGGTTAACATCTCACAGGTCCGCACGACGTCGACAAAATGTTAGCCGAAAAAACAGATATAGGTCTGCTTTACATACCCGTGCAAGAGTACATGGTATAACGGAAAGTACCACGTATAATATCATATGCGGGTGTCATTAATTTCCAAATTATTCGCTCAAGGTTAGATCTGCCTCATCTACGTGTGCAACAGGACGAGAGTTAGGTCTGTTTTACATACGCGTACAATTGTGCAACATATAATGTCATATGACTCATATGCTGGGTCACCAATGACCAAACTATGCTGAGTCATCAATGTCCAAATTATTCGCTCAAAGTTAGGTCTGCGTTATTTACGCGTGAGATATCGTGAGAACTTTCCTTTGGAGCCAAAGGTTAGGACTGCTTTACATACGAATGTAATTGTGTGACCACTATTTTCGTTGGATACGTGATCCAGAATCGGCCTCGTGTAACTACCATATAGCATAAACACCGTAATTGGATCATTTGAAAATCGGTGTGAGGGACCAACCTGATTCACTATGCACTGAAAAATCACACGAGTCCAGGAATTTTAATTAAATTATTTAAAGTTTCCTACTACCATTAATTTTCTAACACTCTGCGAAATGTATTTCATATAAAGAACAATAAATCATTCTTTCAGCATCAATCGTTACTATATGTATACCTACATTAAATCTACCGATTGTTATTATAAATTGTCTAATTTGGGCGGAGTTTTTTGAATATAAGAATAAGACTTACCGTTTTTGGAGGTAACCGTAAAGAGACCTATAGAATACATCATCACCAAATGATGCTCTCATCATTCTTATAACAGAACCAGCTTTAGCGTAGGATATTGTGTCGAATAGTTCCGAAATTTCGGTTGGACTGTATACTTCGTGTGTCATGGCATGACTCGATGACGAACTGTCTACATCAAGGGCTGAATGAAGGTAATCCACTACAAATTGAGATTCGAGATTCCAATCTGTCACCTGATAAATAGAATTTTGTATCAGTTATAATAATAGCCGATTTTAGTTTTACTTAACTCAACGAAATAAGTATGTGAAATGTTAAGTGTAAGAATGAACTCGTTTCTTTTTAATAACTAGTGAATGCATATTAAATGAAACGTAATTTTCTACTTAGTGGAAAGGGCATAGTGAATTATAGAACGACGAAATATATTCTTATACAAAATATGTAAGTTCCATTAATTTCTAATTAGCTCTTGAACAGAAGTTTGAAATTTATGGGCTGTCGCAATGTTGTACATGTATCTACATACATATGTATATGTATACGTATATGATCACATTTCATCACTATAGAAAACTAAATGTGTACATATTGGTATTCATTGTTTCCAACGTGATTAGTGAAACATGAAGTTATGCATCATATGGTCTTTTTGAATTTTCAGAATTTCGTAGATTTTGTTACATGATATCATTTAAGTAAAAGCAAAATGACTGTGTGAAGTTTCAGGTAACCTTGTCCACAAAAGATACTTTCCGAATATCGTTCAATAAAATGTTATTAATAAAAACGTACGTTAAAAGATAGCTGTAACTTCAATTGCAGCATGATTCAAACATCTACTTCAATTCAAATATCATTAATTATTTGTACGATCATTTTGAAATAATTTTATTCAATGAATCTATCAGGGTCTGAGTAAAAGTAACTCCATAGAAGAGAGCAAACATAAAAATCATTCCTCCAATACTAGAATTATGAACAAAATATTTTGTAAAAATGAGATATTTCAGACATAAATATCAATTACTTAGGTTAATTAATAAACTGATCGTGAATAAATACATTAAATACTCACCCTGGCGGTTGCAAAGTACTCGAAATATGTAGCAAAACCCTCGCTCAGCCAGATATATTTCCACCAGGCAGGACTGACCATATTTCCAAACCACTGATGAGCGATTTCGTGCGATATAACGGTGGTTATACTCTGTTGTGATGCCGTAGTCGATTCTTCACGCGAATATAATACATACCTTTCTTTGAAAGTCATTAAACCCCAATTCTCCATTGCTCCTGATGCAAAGTCTGGTAACCCTACCATGTCAAGCTTTATCAGTTGATATGGAATATACAGTGCGTTTTCGTAAAATCGCACCAACGGCTCCATAACTGATAAAGCGTATTGCGCCTGAAAAAGTGCGTTCGGTCTGGCCCAGACTCCATAAATACCACTGTTCGTTATCCCAGCGAAATCGGATACGACCAGGACTACAAGGTACGTAGACATTGGAGGCGTTTTTTTGAAGGTTATTGTTTTCTCATTATTTCTGTAATTATACAAGAGAAAACAGATCGTTTAGGAAGCTTTTGTTAGTAAAACGGTATTGTATGTTAAGCTAATCATGCACTTCGTCTGTAATGTAAAATACCAAAGCAAAGGATCAGAGGAAGGGAAATGTAAAAGAACATTAGCTAAATACGACAAATCTAAAGTGAAGTAAACATTAAGTGATATTAATGTGGAGAATAATGTGTACCTTAAATATATTACTAAAATATCGTTAAATCGAAATTCTACGAACTTTCAAGAAAATTGAGTTGCACAATGAAATAACAAACTTAATACGTCAAGTTGTGAATTGGGAATGTATGGATGATCGTTCGATGTCTCACAATTTTCAACAACAACGAGTTTCGGTGCGCAACGGAAAAACCTTCGCCCGAACTTTTGCCACAGTGAATATAAACACACGAAATACATCATTTTTGAGCGAAAATTAAGTTTCAATATTCTTGCTAATGAAAATAAGGCAAATACTTAAATATTTTTTGGGGATTGAATGACAGAGTGTCCAAGGCAAAAGTTGTACTGTTCAAGGGGGCATAATTGACGGTATAAACAAACTTTTTGTTCAATGTTAATTTCAAGGTTATTTGAAGGTCATTGATGTTTTCTTAACGCTTTCGCATCGATGCGAAGGGGTTAAATGGCATCATGCCAGTTGTACTAGTTTGTACTTGTGTCTCATACAAGTCCTTATACGGATATACTTATTTGTAAATACGTACTTGTGTCTGATTATAGACTCAATCCCTGTGTTACTAATTGCGCTGTAGCCATCTGCGACAACGACTTCCATCGTAAAGTTTGCCTTCAGTGCGGGTTCGTCGAAGCAGGGGAAAACTTTTCTGGCACCAACTGGCTCCAGATGGGTGGCGGCCAACCATCTGATGAAAAGAAATATGAAAATTTTTCATTTATACCATTGAAGAATACCTTGGACTCTGTATTATTCGACCCAATGGAATATTATAATTGATTCTTGAAATTCTTGAAAATATTGTTATTTATTTATGAGAATACGTGTCCCTTGAAAACCACACACACACAGATACATTTTACAAGTGACACGGTTGGAACAGTATGATTGATTGATATATCCATAGACACAAACAAAAAATGCAGCCGGTAGAAAAATAAATGGAAAACCAAGGGAACTATTTTGTGTCACAAGAAGATACTACGTTTGTAATTATTCATTCGCAGTAGTATGCCGAAATGTCACGTTAAAGTAAAGTTATTTTGTCTGTTTATTTGTTTGGAAATTGTTAGTACAAGGTGGATCGTTTATGATTTATTAAACATTATAATAAATCATGATTCGCTTTATTCTAGAAACAAAACGATTTCTCCTGGACTTATTATTTCGATTTCCTTTCATGTGACTGATTCTTTCTATGTTGCCAATGATCTTATTGGAAATATGTAGTAAGACATGACAGAGTTACACTGAAAAGTGATAATAAAAATTTGCCAAAGTTCTTCCATATCACAATGGAACATAATGTTCCGTTCTTCAATTTTGTACAAAATATATAGACAAAATTTCGTTTACGTCAAGAAATTTTTTACAATATTTAGGGTGATCGATTTAAATAGCTCAGACTGTACCTATATTAATGAATAGTTTGTACATTAGGTATTCTATACTGTACCTTGTACGACCACTATCATCATAGTACCAGGTCCTATAAAATCCACGCATCTCATCGTTCAGTGTGCCACTGAAACTTATTTGAATATTCACAATCTGGCCAATTTTCAATTCTTCAGCAAGTTCTATCGTCATGAAATCGTATTTCTTAATTGCGTCTGTTTTCACGATATTCAAATTCTTGTAGTCGACGGAAACATTAATTGCATCGTGTACTAGTCCCGAGGAGTGTAGAAAGATTACTTTTGTGCGTTCATTGACTTCTGCTGCTATTTTTACTGTTCCATGAAAGGGAAATGTATCGTTGGGTGCAATTTCTGGTTTCAGGTGAATGAAATATGTTAGTGGTACGATGCTCGTAGGTAATCGGTAATCTACGGTGGTATTGTTAGCTTTATTTATCCACGATATTATAGCATCACTGTATTTGTTGAACCAAAGTAATTCGTATTTCGCAATTTCGAGAGAATTGTTCAGAGAGTCTGAAATTTCTTTAAACTCTGTTTGGTGTGTCTTGATTAATTTCTCGAATTTATCGATTGATTCTTGCGTGGAGAATTCTTGTGACGCTGATGACAATGTACTGGCAATTGTACTTGTTTCATTGTAGCTGAAATAAATATGACAACATTGTTCAGCAGAAAATGGTGAACACATGAATAAACCATCGATAACTGTTCCATAAAACTAGAGTAGAATAATTATTATCTAAATGAATGAAAACTATATTTATTACAGTCAGATTATCAATTTTATGGTCATTCATATTTGTCGGAAGATAAAAAATGGAAATTTTCTACAACGTTCGTTTTTTCAAAGTCTCAGTATCATATAATTTCTATTCAATGTAACTAAGAATTGCAGTTGTAAAGTCAAGCACATTAGTTTTACAAAATTGTACGAAGGAAGAAAAATTGCACAATTAGAATGATAAATAATTGAATTCTAAAGGTAAAATTATCAAATTATAAATGAAATTCTACAATATTAGATTATGATTTTATGCGATCTAAAATGAGAATAGTGTGTCAGTTTTTATGGTTCTTTAGGTATATGAGAAGTACATACAATTCGATCATTTTTGTATGGTATTTGTCAACGAAGTCCAAAATAAAGTCCGCTCCAAGACGTCCAGAACCGGAAATCGCGGCGAAAACAGAGGTACTGTCTTGTCTGTGAATTCTGCTTTTTTCGAAACTCTTGAGTGTATCCAATAAGTATCTGAAAACAGATTCATTGTAAAACATTGTCGTATCTTCCATTAAACATAGATTTATATTTATTACTATCTACTGGTTATATTATTGAGTCTACTGATGATTAAATTGTAGACTTTACATATTCAACTGAGAATCGGTATAAACCTTTTTTTTTCTATCTTGAAGTTCATTAAAATTGTGAAAGGTAAGAAAAAATTGTCGCCCTAATACTTGTTTTTATAAAGTAATGTCTAGAAATAATTCACATGAACATCTACATTCTAGTGATGAACAATTTTAGATTTCCATTCTTTTAATGCATAATTTACAAATAATTTGTTATATACTGTATAATTTAATAATTCAGGTTTCATTATATGAGAATTATTTGAAATCCCGTTATTCTATAAGTACCAACATACGTAATCAGTTAAATTGATAAATTAACTAATAGTGTTGAAACATGAGTAAGATAAATATAGGATTAGTACAAAAGGTTTGATGGATTTTCTGTAGATGATGCGGTCGCTACGGTTTTCTTGAAACCATAAACAGTTATGTTAGTAGATTATGTGTCGATGTCAATGTAACAGTGAATTGTTGTTTAGAAGAAAAATTAACGCGATTGGGAGTGTGTTATTGTTTAGAATGAAATGGAAGTTGAACTTTTGAAAACATATTATAAATTCAAACAAATAAACGTTACCAACATCGCAGGAAACGTTTATGACCTATTTGGATTTGTTTGGAGAAGCTGTTATATCAATCTCCCTTTGTGGTAAACTGTAAATTTATTAATATAATATACGTATATAAATTCACTGAATAATAATGTTCCAAAAATCTTTATATTGGAATAAAAATTTCTATTCGAAATACATAAATTATAAAAGAATAATCGTGTATATCATTGAATCATTATTAAATTACAATTTTATTTATTATTAGCCTACTCTTTTAGAACAAAATGCATAACAAATTTTGCACTGACCCAATACAATATTCCCGTTCCCAATAAGCGCTCGTTGTTGATCCCTTTATATAGGCGTTCATCAAATAACAGGTACATAATTTAAACAGAGTTATGAATAACACGGCGAAAAATAATGACAGCCCTGGAGTAACGATATATTTGATTTAGATGGAGAATCAAATTGAAAAAATTGTAAGAGACCGACACATATCCAATTCATACCGTGACTCTGGGGGTACTTTATGCATCGTACCTATAATTGCATCGCCATGCGTATCATGCCACAGGACCACCTGACAATAGGCAGCTTTTGCTTCGGTGTGTTTAATTTGTGACATGACCCGATACATGCAGAATAAAATAAAAGTTTCGTACGAATATATTGAAAGTTTTATTTTACTTGGTTTTATATATTCACGCATGCTATTATATGAATGAAATTCGTCGCTAAGCTGGAAGAAAAACTTCATGACTTTTACCTTTCCCAAAGACTGGGATTTTCAGTGCAACCAAGAGCTTGTAGTATGACTGCTTGTTCAGCAGCTGAATTTGAGTTATAATACTGATTCCACAAGAATTCCCAATCATCTTTCGTTCCATTTCGAATACCTGTACAGTATGCTGTGGGTCTTTGGTTCGGTGTGATGCTGTAAATATTTAATATCAAGTATAAATGTATAAAATGTGTATGTAATCAGAAAATATAAATGTATAAAATATGCATAAACAATATAAACTGAATGACCTTACGTGACACACCATTGCATGCGTTTTAAAATATTATTATTAAAAAAGATATACAGTGTACCATTAAAAAAAAATTAAGTTGACCTTGAAATCCCTTCTATGGTGTCACATACATAAGGAAAATATTTATTAGCAATTATCGCGAAGACAATTTTTTCATATCTTCCATGGTTTGCAAAATATTCCGTCGGTTTCAATTAAATGTGACACATTATAGATCTATACAAATGGATACTGTATAGATACATATCAGTGTATTATTAGGTTCCAGATAAACTTAACTAGAATGCTTGCAACACGTAGAAATAAGTGCTATGAAACGACACGGGTTACAACCTAAAAGCCTCAATTAGACTCTGGATGTCTAAAACCTCAGAAATGTCCTTACGTTAAACTAGGGTTCTTCTTCCAATCTTGAAACAATTTAGTGAAGGTATCTACACATCCTGGGTGATCATACTTGCAAGCCCATTTGTTCAGTTTACTTCTTAATAATACAGTTAATCTGTCGTCACCCGCACGATCCATGTAACCGACATCTTCATATACATCTTCGATGAGATCTAGCACAAATTTCTGCAAACATTTATGAAATTTGTTCTTATGAATCAACAAATAAATCCAACTTTCTGTAATGTTATGTTAATGCAAAACATGATCACATTGTACGTAAAAGAAATCACGTTCAACCGAAATATCGGATTGTTTGGATGAAATATAATAACATAATAAATCCTACTAATTTTTACATCAGTCTTTGCGAATGTTAAAATTGAACAAGGAATTTGATTGAAAATATTTTCTTATTCATTTGAATGTTCTGTTGTACATCGTTCATTTATATAATAATTCTTTCGGTTAGCATTACGTCTATCTGCTGTTTAAATGTTTCTTACCTATCGGTATTCTCTGTTATCTTTTATTATCTATTTATTTAAAGAATATAAAGAAATTGTACCATTCGATAATAATGGCATGCTGTTCACATTCTTCTGCTTAATAAACAATGAATATATATTATACAATCACTATGTCAAACCTTGAACTGTGTATAAGACTCATCATGTCCAGAGAACCGTCGGTCGAGGTAAGTAAGTCCAGAGAACGCTGATTCCAAGGGCAAATAATCCCTTTCCCGCTTGATGTATTGTAAACCATATAAACCTGTTTCATAGTCAAGCGAACCAAATCTTGACAAATTTAATAAATCATCGACGATGGAAGCACTGTTAACAGTTGGTATATCCTGATAACACCTACTGTTGAGGATATCAATGATACGATCCCAGGAAGTACGATCATAATTTCCTGGATAGAAACCTGTGAAAGTAGTTAATATGTAAAACAAATGTACACATTTGATCAGTGACTCTTTCAATCTGATATATCATTGTTACTTTAAATAATTCAATAAATAATCATACAAGTAAAAGTCGATACAATAATTTTTTGGATTAAGTGATTGTCCCTGTAAAGTAAACCTTCCGGGACAGTCGTAAAAATGTCATTGAAATTTCTACATTTCTAAAAATCATATGGAAATAGTCTTAACATTTTACTTTATGCAGGCATAAGCGGGAAGGTAATGATTCTACATGAAAAAACAGCTCGCAACTATAGAATAATATTTGCACGAAACTCCTATCGGTTTAAACATAATAGAGTTTTAATTTTGACTAAGTACACATATACTAACGCAGTTGTATATGCGAATAGAGCAGTGCTGTTCGTCAGTTGCCCGGGCAAAAAGAAATTAACGGACACTAAGTCGCGACTTCCCGGGCAACCGCGCATGTGGTGCATGAAAGATTAGGAAAAACTATGTTTCAAAGGTATGTAACGGGAAGTAGGGTAGACCGAGGCTAATCGGATCACAGGGCAAATCGGATCAAAATAAGAATTCAGTCCATATTTTTTATATTCTCATGGAAACGAACATTTCGCTTGTTCATATTGCGTCATCCTTGTCCCCCACACCCAATCCAATAACCCATCAATTGTTTTACGTACTTGTTTAGTGCCGGCACATGTTGCTATTAAGACGAACACGTGTGAACGTTATAATTTTGGTGCGAACCTAAGATACGTAATTTGTAATTTTGTATTTAAAGTAAAAAAATAAGCTTGAAAATTCAAATGTGTTTATTATTATTAGTTCGTATGGTGTCCAAATTTGATATTTCATATACTTTAGATTATTATATCATGATTCGTCTACGTATCCTATTCAATTTAAAATCCTTATGTATGGGGCTAATCGGATCACGACATTTGGGGTGAATTGGATCACTTTTTTTCTTCGTTGGAATATTTTTATGATTATAAATGTGATAATTATTTATATACAGATAGTGTGTAGGTACATTAAAAAAATCAATCAAGGTCCCTGGTGTCCAGAAGGAATTAAAGATTGGATACAATGCAATTACTGCGATGAGTGGTGTCACGAGAATTGTGCTGATAGAGGTGGTGTTAAAGGACACTATACTTGCGTCCTATGTGCCAAGTAGGGTCAATTGACCCCATATCATTAAATTGTAGTTTTTAAAATTAATTTAGACATTTTTTATGAAAATTTGAGTTTTTTCAGGGATATCTGGATTATCCGATTCGCCCCAACTTTTAGGGCGAATCGGAAATTTCTCACATTTTCGTTTTTTGTTTGCGAAAGGAAGATTTTAAGGTCTTTTCTATTTTTTTGTTTTAATGTTCGAATGAAATGTGTAGTAACTACGAATTTATAATACATAATCAGCTTTCTAAACTTTAACTATTATTTTTTTACTATCAAACAGAAAATAATCCGATTCGCCTCGGTCTACCCTACATCATGTTGCACCACGTTGAAGCCGATTTAAAAAACGCTATGATATTCTGCACCAGGCCTGTCTGAATGCTGTCCCGAGAGTTTGGGACGCCCCAAGTTGCTATGCAAGTAGTTGTTAGGGTAACGGTGGCTGCCCCAATACATAAGTAGACTCTTTTCTCTTTTCTCTTTCTTTGAACGTTCTCTCTGTTCAACTCATTGCACATTTTCTTTCTCTCTCATTCAAGATGCTCTCTGTTCGCCGGATTGCTTTCATTCATTCTCGGAGCGAAGACGTCTGTATAATATTCCGTGAATATCTCTGAATCTATTGATAGATGTTAAATAATTATAGTAGTACGCCTAAATGACATTAATGATTTTGTACAGTCCATTATGTACAATGGCTACAAATGTAAAGTTTAAAAGTATTATTTAAATAGGCCACAACTTCGACATTAAAACAAAGAAGAAAATGAATTCAATAACGATAAATAATTTCCGAAATAAGAATTCATAAGTACTCCCCTTTCATGAAAATAAGCAAAAATTGCAAACTTTGACGGCCTGTAGTTTTTAAACAAATGCTGTACGAACAAAAGGATGACTTAACCGCCCCTCCCCCTAATTTCATGTAAAAATGTTTTATCATGATAAAATGTCGTACACGATAAAATTCTCAAATTAATTGAGACGACTAATCTGATGAAGATTAGGTACGCCAGTTGGTTAAGATAATTAAAGATAGTAAGACAATTAAAACGGCTGAGGTGTATAATTAAACTTATTAACCTTTATGCGGCCTGATTTTTATTTAACTGAACGGTGTCTGTTAAAGCCCAACTTTTTCTACATAAATCATAGCTACATAGTTTATGCTACCTCCCGATTATATTAGAAGTATGTTGATATATTCTTCTCAGTCTTCACAAGAGAAGACACAATCCCTAACAATAGAACGCATTTAATAAGACCATACTTGACTGCTTAATATCAATTTAAAAAAAGGATGAAAATAAGAAACTGCATATAAAAATTCTTTTATTAGCGTGTCACATACAACTTCTGCAGATTAAAAACCGTGTAGAATTCGGTTGATGAAAATTTTCATGTGATCAAACTCTCATTGGTCGAATTACGTGAAATAGTGTCAGGGCTAATTCCTTAAAGGCAAATAATTTTTTCTCGTTTTCGTTTTATGCAATAAATTACTACAGTACAAATAGTTTCTATCTGTCGAACGAATCAAAATACTCGAGATAAGTAATTGGACGGCTACATTGTACCAGAAAGTGTTAAACAACATGCTTCAATAAAAAAATTAAAAAAAGGTATCGAGGTGGTATGGATGGCCAAGGCAAGGCGATACAGGCTAGTAAAACGGTTCAAACTGTTGGAAATGTCAAAACAATCAGAACAGTTATGTCGATGATGACTGTACAAAAGGTTGTAATATCTACACTCTGTATAATAGTTTGTACCACGACAGATATTAGAAGGAAGTTTGTACAGGTAAGGTAGTTATAATTGTTAAAATTATTCAAAATGTTGCGGACTAATAGTCAAATTACTTATAAATTTGATTTCATTTACCTTCAGTCTTATTAGTTTCTTTATTCAAAGCTTGATTTTCATGGAACGACAGAGTAAACCCGATGATTAAAAATGCAACGTGCAAAGTATTCATGATAACATTGCAATAATTCTCATAAGTTAGTTAATTTAATGTTACCACCGGCGTTATAAATTATACGAGGAATTGAAACTAAAAATATGTACAACTAAAAAGTTTTTGGTGATTTTTATGGAATCGAAAACAGAATATCATACGCGCACTTGAACCACTTCCGACATATCTAGTTCGTCAAAAAAGACGACATAGTATATATCGCGAGGCCCGTTAATTTAATCATTTATATCTCTACAATTATCGAATATCTATATCTTATATTTCTGTGTAACGTGGAAATCGTCACAGCATGTCGATTTCGAGCAATTCGATCGAAGTACCCTCCAATTCTTATCAACATTTTTTCAAATTATGATTATAAGTGATACTGTTATTTTCAATGAATATTCATAATTATTAGAAAAACAGATAGATGAGAATCGAAGTAATTATAACCTATAATAATTTTTAGTATTCAGTGTGATGTAAGATGACTTATTTATTCACAATATTATACGTCTTAACATAATAAATGGTAATGAAACATAATATTTTTAGTATTAGTATTTTTACATATCAATTATCATATGTAACTCTTTTTTAATTATAGAATATATTATAGATATGTTATAAAACGTTTTAATGTTAATGTTTTTGCCGATCTAGTGACAACATTAATATTAATCTATTAGAAATACATATATGTATATTGCTAATACTGTACATTTTTTACTTATATAATGTTAAAATGCTAAAAATACTTCAATATTTTGAATCGTATTATAGATTTCGTACTTGACACAAACGTGAATTGCACGTTCATGAGTAATTTATTGATTACCAAGAATTGATCTTTTAATATTGGTAAAATTCGATGTATTGTGTAGATTTTTGTATTGATAGCATTTACATATTCATATGTTAGAACAACTTTTGGGTGACGGAGATGATGAAAAAAGTCGGATACGTTTGAAAAGTTCAACTACCGGTAACATATTTACGATTCTCAACATTGTAGGTATTGCTATACGTATTTAATTATTTTTTACAAAATTATATTGAAATACTTACATCGAGTGTTCTAAAACAAAGGAATACTGGGAACATAGTAGGATGTATTATCCTGAATAAACAGGAAACATAAATTTTCAAAATATAATTATAAATTCTTTTCAGTTTTTCAGCAAGAAACGATCCACGTCATGTTTTTACTCAAATAGTATTTTGTTAGATTATGTTTATTATATTTTAATGTAAATTACCCATGTGATTCCCTGTGTACCCTGAATATGTTGACATGTGTAACATTGTGATATGTTCCGTTAATATTGTATTTATTGGAAGAACCTTCGGCTTGACTCAAGCCTATGGAGCTATATAGTTACAGGAGAACACATACATACATACAAAATTAATATTTATAAGTTTGATTAGAGTCCTGGGCGTAGCTAGGGGTGGGCTGGAAAAAAGTGGCTTTTACTCCACCCTATAAGAACAAAATTGGATTTCGCCACCCTCCCCCCGCCCTTCCCAGAGTTACAAAATTTTTCGTAATATTTAAAATATCGCAGTATAATTTGAAACACGACCAACAGCCTCTGTTAACAGAACGTCTACATTTTCAAGCATTTATGACTTCAAAAACAAAATAAAGCGTGTCTGGCTACGCACGGCCTTTTTCACTTTGGCAGTCGATGTGCTAATATTTTTGCCCCCACCCCCAACTGATAACCTGGCTACGCCCATCAGCAGAGTGTAGTGCATGTACATATTGCACATTAAATATATGTACTTTATTAGTGTTGAAAAGTTTCTTTCTGTCATTTCGGTAAAACTTGCGTTTAGGGCAGGCAGCTTTGATGATTTTGACCTTGACATATGTTGTCAAGGACAAAATCATACCAATCGCAGTGCGTAGTTAACGTTACCGCGGGAACTCGGTCGGCAGACCCGTGCTCTCATTGGTCGGGGTTTTTCGTTAATATTTCGTTAACAAAGCCTCGGATAACATTTGTGCTAAGGAAAAATTTGTTCCAATTTACCTCACGAGTGTTCCATTTCAGGGACCTGCAACATTTTTATTACACCTTGCATATTATAATGGATGCGTAGACCATAAATGTAATGTTTCGTAAGCAACTTTAAATTAATTCTTTTATAAATATTTTCTTGTCGTTTAGAAATTATTATTCGAATAAGTTATGCAGTTCGACTGTGTACTCTAACCAAAATCCTCTACTATTTTCACTCGAATTTTACCCGAATCTTTCTCCATAAGACCTTTAATTTCATAAGTGTTTTTTATATCGTAAGTTTTTTCTTTTACATAAATATGAAACAGTTAAAGTATTTCAGAAAACGATATCTGTAAAATTATCAAGTCACTTCCCCCTAAAGCCATAAGGTTCTTGAAAATTTTGTTCAATGACTTTCTGAGATTTTTACACTTTCCAAAATAATGGAAGACAGCACGTACCATCACGTTTCAAAAATCTGGAAAAGATTTACTGAAACAATTCTGCTTCCGCAAAAAATATGCGGCAACAGAGCAGGTACACAAAGTGGTCGACAATATCCGTCGAGTTTGTTTGATGTTGAGAAAGCCTTCGGCAAGGTGTGGCACGAAGGTTTGCTACACAAAATGTTACAAAATTTTCCGCCATCTTACTATTATTTACTTAAGTCCTACCTAACTGACAGAATTTTGCAATTGAAATCCAAGACGCAATCTCTGACACTTTTCTTATAAAAGCAGGAGTTCAGCAAGGAAGTGTGCTAGGAGCAATCCTATACAAGCTTGTATACATTCATAGACAATACGGCGATCCTAGCTATCCATGGGACTCCAATAATAGCATCGAGAAGTAAAAATAAAAGGAAGAAAAATCCATCCACATCACATTTACGTTAAAAAAGCAGATACGTCTACCGGTTACCTTAAATAACAAAAATGTACCTCAAACGAACGTAGTAAACTACCCTGGAATGTATTTAGATGCAAAGCTAACATATCCAGTCGGCCAAACCAGCAAAGCTAAATTTTGTCCAATGCCTATTATAAAGTTATGGCTACGAATTTTATGCAAGATTTGCTATGAACAACTTGCACGCACATTGGAAGAAATATAGGCAGCAAATTGGCAGCAATATATGGAGCAAGTTGGCTTGCGCAAACCGTGTTCCGGTTTTGCCCTCAATTTGACATATGTCATGTTGCAAGACTTTTTGCCAATTTGCTTTACCATTTTGTCAGCTGGCATTGCCTACAAAACCCAAGTAAAATGCGGAAACAGATGGCTATGGTTTTTTACACAACTTTAGTCATTTATTGCTGGCAATTTGCTTGAAACTTGTACACAACTGGTTATCAGGGTAGCCATATCTAAATGAAAATAAAAGTAATATGTATTGGACCGTATTTTCAGTTAGAGAAATATAATAAGTGCAATTAGAATTATATAATTGTCATTCTTATAAAATCAATATATTACTTTATTTTATAATACTTTCATTTTGTTAAATGTACACAGCAATATTTAATCTATGTAAACTATTTATCGAATATTAACATTTTATATCCATTGGTATGATTCGCTATAATATATAGTGTATATTAACTTAACATGTACGGGATTAGTGCCATTATTGCCACAGAGATTATACCATAACTGTTTGGAACAACTCCGCTATTTTGTTTCGAATTGGCAAGGTGCCATTTTACCCAGCGAATAATTTCATGGTTGTGGTACGAGTACCACGAGACACTTTCTTCTGCGGCTGATACGGCTGCGTTAAGGGTAGATGAAATATCTTTCATGATATCCTTTTTAGATTCCACAAAGTCAGTGATCTGTAATAAAAAAAAAATATGTGTGTTTCAGAAAAATGCAAGTTTTAATTACACCCATGAACTGAAGAAAATTTGACATCATAATTCGGCGTTAGTGAAGTGAAAATTAGATTGACCGATAATTTCTAATTAAATGCAGTTATAATAATTGCCTATTTTATAAAATTTCACAAAATTCAATATAATAATTGTGTGTAATAATTACAACTGAACCTAGATCTCAATAGCAACTAGATTAATTTATTTGTCATAGTTCATTTCTGGCAATTGTAAGATAAATGGATATTCATAAAACAGATAGACAAATATCTTCAATTAATTTATATAATTACAGTTTCTGAAATTTGCAAAACCAGTATGCTGTATTCCATCTCGCACTTTTCCGTTCTATTGGTAAAGTCTTTGAACTTGGAATATTATATCAAAATAGGACATTATCAGTATACCAATCTTAATGATATGATTTATATTAATATTCAATATTAATATTAAAATATTAATTTACCTTTTTCAATTGATCTTTATTGGAAGTACGAGATGCTAATTTAGACAACAAGCTTCCGACACCTCCCCAGTTGCCATAACTGAAAAAATGAAAGCAAGTGTACGTTTGTAATATACGCTTTTATAATCTTCCATTAAAAGAATTAACATTGAGAAGAGAATTTTGTTTTCTCAATTAACATTAATCCTAATATACCATTATCTCTTTAAATGATAAATATTTGGATATTTACAATGCGTAAAGGGATTGATAATTTGTTATCAAGAAGTCCAACATCACATTAAATCCTAACTGTCCACTGCCGTAAATAGAAGCTAGAACTGCATTGACATCTTGTTTACGAATATCGGAAGTGTAATCGTGATTCAGTGCACGTGAAATGTACCTAGAATAAAAGAAAACGTGTCATACAAAGAAAACAACAGGCAAAATTACATACGGTTTAACGGATTTATGTTTGGATTCTGCACAATAGTTCTTAAGTAAAAGTAAGATTTTTACTTACATATTCAACAGAGTTTTATTCGTCGTACACCCAAGAGCATCCAGTATGATCTTCTTCTCTGTAGCAAACTCTGTTTTCAGATAATGTTGCCACAAGAATTCCCAGTCTTCGTATGTTCCACTTCTAATCGCTGTACTGTAAACTGCTGCCCTCGCATTTGGTGAAATTCTGTTCGACAGTCTGTGAATGAATGTCGAATACAGGTTGTAGTTTATTCATCTTTTTTCTCTTGGATGAACATTCATTTTATATTATGGTTAAAATTATATAATATTTGTTAAGGAGTCAATATGTGTTTAGGCATTAATTATAAGTAAGGGTAGTTTTTTTGTGATGGATCTGATTTAATTTGAGAGCAAGATTAATTGCAAGATAAATTCGTATTCGGTTTCAGTTGTGGCATAATTTATATCTGATCTAATCTTAGATCAGTGTAGCTTTACGTTCGAAGTAAGCAGTAGTTACTCTCAGTTTAGTGTGAGACTCGAGAAATGGAAGTATGCAGGCATGGGTCATGCCTCATGCGAAGAAGTGATTCGTATAATTTGTTACAGCGTTGCGTAGGTGTTCTTCTTAAAACGGGAATCGTCCCCTTTCTCGGATAAATGTACGATCAGCTACTTCTGAATTAGTTCTTAGGATAAAACTATTTCTGAATTAGTTTTGATTTATGATTGGATTTTCTGTGAATTAATTTTGAGTAAGGACTACGTTACGTTCAAAATAGAATTGGACACGAGTTAGATGCAAATTAATACTTGTTTATGATTCAGATAAATCCTATTTAGATCTGGATTGTATAGAAGGTATCCTCGAATTAGATTTAGCTCAGTATCTATCTGTAACTGAATTATATTACGTTATCATATTGACTTATATCCGAATTAGCTGTGTGTTAAGAATACATTATGGTTGGATATCAGTCTGAATTGGAGCAGAATTGTATTCGAGTTAGTTTGTTGATGGAACTGAGCTAAGTTAGTGTCATGACTAAGGTAGATTCTTTTATATGTAAATGGTAATTTGATTATACTTGAATAACGATTCAGATTGAATTATTACAGAATGAGTTTTGATCTAAAACCTTGGCTAGGTCTAAGTTAGGAATATGTTCAGATAGAGTTGTATCCGTAATATATTTGGATCATGGATGAACTTGATCAGAGTCAAATGAAGATTATGTTTACGCTTCAGTTTGTCCTACATTATGTCTTAAACAGACTTAAGTTAGGCTTGGGGTGGGTAATTGTACTATTTTATACCTATAAGGATCTTCCAATGGTTTATAAAATATCTGTATTCATTAAAACTGTCCATAGTTGCTATCCGTAATGTTTCAACAAAAAATGATTTGTTTTAATTTCTATACTTGTAAAAAAAATAATAAAAATTGTACTAGTGCCATTATTGAGTTTTTCGAAATTCTATTGACACTACATTATTGTCTTATAATGAACAAACAAAATTTTCTTATTTGCCATTATTTTTCTTAATTTTTCAGTTGTGTAGTTAAATAACTGTTCCATTTCGAACCTTGATGTGTTATTGCACTTCCCTAATGTGAACAAGGCCGTGAAAATAATACACCTGAAATAGTTTCATATGATCTACCTCTGTGCTAAATGTCACGAGAATTGGCATGCTTAAATGAATTTGTTTAGATTTACGATCTTTGAATTACATTTGGGTTACACTTGATATCGATGTGTGTTAGACTGGCATTAATTCAGTCAATTCAGACATATTGTAAAATTTGAGAAATGTTCTTAGAATCTGTGTTCTATTGTTATTCTTAATAATTCCTTACAGGGCTATATAATTGTAACAATGCGGAAAAGCTTACCCATTCTTAGTCCTTGCCTTGAAATCTGCGAACCACTCCTTTCCGAAATCCACGCATCTTGTATTGCCCATTTTGCACGCCCAAGTTAAAATCAGTTCTCTTTTCAGTTGCTTCGAGTGAGTATCGTTCCTCGAATCTACGTAACCGAGTTCCTCAAACATATTCGATGTCAGAAGCACAATATGTCTTTGGAGCAGTTCATAACCGTCTTGTCCTTCGAATCGTTGAATTATATAACTCATTCCATTGAAAAATGCTTTCCATGGCAGATAATCTACCTCTTTGGTTAAATAAGTTATGCAATTAAACGCCAAACCATAGTTAATGTAACCAGCACGGGCTAGGTTCAGAGCATCGTCTACGATTTGAGCACGGTTCGTTACGTGGATTTGACTGTGACCCGGCTTGTCCAACGCCTCTTTTAAACGTTCCCATGAAATGTTATCATAATTTACGCGGTAGTAACCGCTTTGTTGAACATTGACGACGAACCATTCCGTTGCATTTGGTAAATAAATGCTCTGAGGACTTGCTCCCATCCATATATTTGTTTCAGTAGTTATGAAGTCAGGTTTAGTGGATGATGTTACTGTGATTGGTATCCAGTAGCTCACCTTGGATGAATCGCTACCACGAGCAGGGAAGCGTTCCTGAAAGAGATAGTTTGGAGTATTATAAGTGGAGCAATAATACTGGCACTTGGTTGTTACGTTTGTCTTATCTAGCTAATAGTAAATCAATTTTCGAATCAAGGATGTTGATTTCGATCAAAATTTGTAAAGACTGGGATGCAAATATTAATGTAGAATTTATTTCATTTATTTTTGTTCATTTACGAATAATGTTAGGAAACGGGTTGAACGTTGGTATCGGTTGAATTTTTTTTTTAAATTTGGTAAAACATTTACCGAAATTCATCAATTGGTACAAAAAGTGTATGGCCATAATTGTTTATCTCGTACAAGTTTGTGGTTAGTTTAAACGGGGGTTGAAGCGGGTTGCGAAGACATTAACGACTATTATCGGCCAATTCGTTTGTGACAGGATCATCGAAGAAAACATCGAAAAAATGCGTGAGGCAATCAAAATTCAACAAACTCTTCGGTACAACTTTTGGAAAATGCGTTAAGATTATCAAAAGACATAAGTTATCGTATTTTAAACTTCGCGAGGCTTGTGCACGCTTTACCCCTTATTCATTGACTAGTGACTAAAAATTCAATTCAGTTGATTATTGCAAGGGCATCATTAAAACCATCTGTAAGGGTCCAAACTTTCGTGATGGAATGTTTCCTGTATCCGCGGCTTAAAGTAACCATTACAAGAAGCCGCTACAGTCGATTGCAAAGTTCTGTCGTAGATAATGAGTTAAGAGTTTGAGTTTCTACAGTAGTCACTTATTGTGAGTTATAGTCATAGTCATATTTAGTTTAATTGTAATTGTCATAGTATAATCATTATCTTATTTCACGTAGTTTTAGCCATTTGTTTTAATAAATATATTATTTAAATCTAATCTGACAATTCTCTCGCACAAGTTGCTTGTGTTTTGTTATTTTGAAGAAATTCGGTTATATTTGGTATATGTATACTTCACTTATATTGCCCATTAACGAAGTATGCACGTACAGAAAAATTTCTTAATAGCAATATACACATGCACAAGACATTTCGTTCACGTGGTCATTATGAAATTATACCAGGAAGAGGAATTCAATATAAACATGCAGAGAGTTGGCTTAATTACTAAAAATTGAATTTAAACTACGAAATACCTGTGTTAAAGTTATTGTATTTTTGTCTAACGATGCTGTCACAACAGGATATCCGGCTTTGTTAACCCAGCTATCCATTAATTCTTCCATACCGACGTGCCAGTCCCCAACTGTTCGGGTTTCGTTGATTGCTTCATCGAAGGCATTCCAAAGATCTTTTGGTGTCGCAGTACTGTACTGATGTCTTTTTAAATATCGGTTTATTGCATTCTTGAAGATGTTTGGTCCGAATGCACGATGTATCATGCGTATGACACTGGAAGCTGTAATATGATTACATTTGTAGAGTTTTCCTCCAGCTGTATTCAATATCAATTCACCGATAATTTTATTTTATGGCTATGAAATTTAAGTATTTGGTAACCACTTACCCTTTCCGTATGCAATGCTGTCGAAAACGTTAGATATTTCTGATGGTTTACTGACAGGTTGGTTCATGGGGTGTGACGTCTTGAAATTATCGTTTTGCATCGCATTTTGTAATTCGTTAACCACGAAGAGATTGTCGAATTCATGGCTAGGTCGAAACTGTAACAGGTTTGCTTAAACATAGTTACAAGTCAATAGCTTTGAAACTGAAAAGTAACTGCAAGAACTCACTTGGTTAGAGACAACCCACTGCATATATTCAGCAAATCCTTCATTGAGCCAGGTGTATTCCCACCAATCACAGGTCACCAAATTTCCGAACCACATGTGAGATAATTCGTGGGCTATTATAGTTATTATATAATCAGTGTATGTAGCTGACGTTTCGTCTTTATCGTAGTGAAGCGCATATTCTCTGTAAAGACGATTATTCAACTTGAAATTGTGCTAGACCTACTAGTGCTAGTACTTTTAGAAATTTTGTTATATTATTACTATTATTATTATATTGTATTTACCAGTGATGGTAACTATAAAGCTATATGATGTTTGAGATATTTTGACGATTATGAAGCTATATGGTGCAGGAGTATGGCAAAACAATTAGTGAAGAGATGTACTCACCTAAACGTAGCAAGCCCCCAGTTTTCCATTGCACCCATTGAAAAGTCAGGAATTGCTATCAAATCCAGTTTCGGTAAAGTGTACTTATAGCCTGTTTCCAGGGATAAATAGTCAAGCATTCGTTGAGCAGCGATCTGTGCAAAATCGCCAGTTTCTGCCATTTTGGGTCTACTCCATACATTTACTGCTGTGGATTCCTCTCTTACAGGCTTGAAATCGGAAACGACAAACGCGACTAAATACGACGACATCTTCACAGTTTCTTGAAATGTTTCCCATACATGGCCTGAAACGCTAAACGCATCATAACTACTATTAGTAATCGATGGTAAACGTAAAAACACCTGGAAATTACGTAAATTTGTTATATGTTGAAAAATTAATCATTAATCTTTTAATATCGAAAAACAGAAAGTTTCCTTTTATCTTTTTCGCCTTGCGTTGGCAGATGCTTACAGCTCGGCTCCAATGACGCGCATCTTTGGGGGTATAGAATATTTTATGGTTCAGCAATTAAAGTAGTTTTACACGCGGCAATGTTCACATCAATGGCACGGGCGAGTTCTTAAGAACTCTTTTGATGAAGTAAAACGCATGATAGGTATTCAAAGCGTTGTGAAAAAAATTGTTTAATTATATGACACTTCTTCTACCATCGTGACATTGAAAGTAGTATGGAAAAGGGTAATTATACTGATTAGCTTTGAACAACAAAGGACAAGTTATGTCCGAGTGAGCGTTGCATTTTCCACATATTATATCAATGTTTAAGATGTATTTAAGTTATGAAACCTGTGAAATTAGTGAAGTTAAATATGACGAATAATAGTGTACTTACTCCGATGACGTCAACCTCAGACTAGGCATATTGCTAAGTGCTACAGAGTTTACGGGCTTTTGGATGTTAATTATGAAGGGTGCTTTATAAGCTGGTTCATCAAAACAGGGGAATGCTTTCCTAGCATAAGTAGGTTCGAACTGTGTGGTCGCCAAATATCTGTAAAACAATGTCAATTATGCGTATATTTACTAAGTTTCTGTTCTGGTCTAAGTTACGTCTCATTTATTATGCTTGCAATACTTGTGACACATATAAAAACTACTGTGACTCTGTTATATACAGATACTTATATAATAATAAGTGTATTTAAGTCATATGGTTTAAAAATACTTTCAGAATAATAAAATAAAATATCACAAAAGGCTTTACGATTTGTTGTTTGCGCCTGTTTTAGATTTATGTTTTGAATTATTACTTAGATATGTGCTATTTTTTAATCACGATAATTTCGGTCTAAGATATTTTGGGCAAGGATTATGTACGTCCGTGTTTTGCACACTAGAAAAATAGTTATATTTGTTTTTTACTCACTGTATTGTTCCATCATCATTCTGATAATAACTTCGATAAAAGCCTTGCATTTTTTCATTTAAATATCCCACATACTCGATCTCAACGATAATGTTTTGACTCTTTATGAATTCTTTCATGAATATTTTAAGCATTTGAGTCTCCTTGTTCGTAACAAGATTGCTTACTACTAATTCTTCACCTTTGATCAAATTGCCGTTACTATTGTAAACTGATACTTTCGTCACGTCAAGCTCGTGACTATTAAGAACTATACGGGACGTGCTCATAAGACGTTTCATCTCTATCTGAACCTTTCCAACGAATTGGAAATTTTTCTCTTCGAAGTATGGAGCAAGATAGATGTTGTATTTCAATGGAGTGAACGTTTTTGGTAGGCGGTAGCTAGTTGATTGATAATTCGTTTCTATCCATGCGTGTATCTTTGGAACGTTCTTTTCAGCCCAGGTCCGCTCTTGTTCTACGATACTTTGGTAGGAGTTCAATGATATCCTAAATATTGGGTCCTGTATCGCTAACCAACTGATCAACTCGGTGTACTGTAATTAGGGAGAATTCGTGTAACAACATTTTTAGAATATATGTGAAAGCATAGTGTAATAATTAGTTAGTAGAAAACCATTTTTATGTATGTAAATGACTGGTTTAATAATTTAGTATAATATTTTCAAAATGAGACAGCCATTATGCATACAGTACTTTAAAAATGATTACTAGTACTTGGGAATATTACAGTAGAAGCTCATTTATTGCAGCATTCGGGGCTGTAGAGGGTTAAAGTTCCAAGAATACTACATTAAGCGAGCTCCAATCAAACGCGCATTCTCCCCGCCAATCGCTCGTTCACTTGTTTGACGGAGCTACAGGTACGGTGGGCTGGATGTATGCACTATTCGACCACAGTTACTACTATTACTGTCTCCGTTATTTTTAGAGATATAAAAAAGTTTAATCATGAAAGTTACTGAGTATTGAAACATTGTCTCAGAACAGTATTATATACACCGTAATTTCTGTGACGAAAAATAAACGAGTTAAACGCGACACCGTATGTATTCTATTCCTTCCATACTGGGCGACAGAGTGGGGTGCGCGCACGTGTGAGAGGAATACGTATGAGCGAAGGGCGTACGTATGTTACAATAAAATAGCCTCCAATAAACGAGCTCTTACTCAACTCAAGTGTTTCTTCTAACTGTGAAAGTATCCTAGATTTTTATTATCAGCCTATATATGATTAGACATTTAGTAAATATTATCAATGGGTAAATTATATCCCACATTGAACTGCAAAGCACTCTATCGAAGAAAAATGTGTTTCTTACGAACTGTAATGGATATGAATTACCTTTGACAAGAGTTCTTCAGTGGTCACTCTCTTGGCTAATGTATTAACGATACTGTGGATTTGCGATGGTCCTCTGTAGCTGTTGAAAAAACATAATGGCAAAAATATTATTACGTTTTACACGAGTCAGTTTAACTATTTCATAATAGGTAATTTACTTACTATTCGACTATGTCTATATAATTAGCTTTAATGAAATCCATTACGTAGTCAACGCCTTCTAGACTGGCTTCTATGATATTGGAAAATACAGTAGAACTGTCCTCACGTCTAATTACACCATTGTCTTCAATGGCTGTATGAAGAAGCCTTTGGTGGAAAATAATAAACAGTTATGATTTTTATTTTTTGTTGCATAGAAATTAAAATTTGTAAACACCTACTTACTGGTAGAACAATTTTTTATCGGTAGTACAAGCTAGAGATTGAAGAATCAATGACTTGTCTGAAGCCACTTTTGATTCCAGGTACAACGTCCATATAGTATTCCATTTACTAAAATCATTTAACTTGACAACTTCGCAATACACAGCGCTGCGGAAGTTTGGCGGTATTCTGCAAAATATGTGAAATCCAATGGGTAAATCAGTTTCTCCAAAATCGTGTTTTTCTAATAAATTCTCCAATCAATACAAACTTTTTAGAATCTCCATTTTGCCAGTTTTTAAACATGTCCAAGGAATTAGCCTTACAGTCAGCGGCATCTATTTGGCATACCCACTTTCGTAATAGCATTTTCAGTAGTCGCAATTCGTGCTTAGACCATTTAGTATCTGTGTCTCCGATCCTATTATATATCGGGGTAACAATTCTGGCTACGTATTGCTACAACAAACAATTACTTCGTGAGCTTGTACCATCTACTTTTTCGTTGCAGCATTCTCAACTGTTTTACATGAAAAATAGTGACTGTATGCAGGGAAATCTGGACAAATCCTTAAAAATATATCCAAATCTTTGCAAGGAGGAAAGAATCGAATAAGTATTTACACCTATATAGTATCACTCCCATTTTGTTTTAAAAAGTTCTATGTATCATTTTGCTGAAGGCAATATTTAAAAAAATTGTATGAACTAGGGGAGTGTTACTTAATTTCATGACGAGAAATAAGGTTGCATTCGAGGTAATAAGGGTCAAATAATTTACGAGAAGAATACAGTTATAAGAAATGATCGCTACAGGAGTGAATAATTCTAGACGGAATAATTACTACTTTAAGTGAACATTGCAATATAAAAGAAGTACCTACTACACGGGGCGAGGAATATAAGGTATTTATACAAGCCACTGACTTCGAGTCGAGTCGAGTGGGTCTACGAGATGATTAAGACAGTTGAATATTTCTAACAACATTGAAAATACTAGAAAAAGTTAGACAAATTGAACTACTTGAGAAGACTATCCATTCTTCCGGAAACATTTTTTTAATTTATTTTCCGAAAATTTATTCTACCGTGCAATATGGTTATCGCGATCGTTGAATCTAACACTCCATGGTTATTTCCTGTGGATATATGCGAAAGAAAGTGTTATGTCGTGAGAGATCACGTGAAAATGAAGATACGTTAAACTTATGGTAAGTGTCGCCATTGAATTGTGAAATGTTTACAAGTTGTAAGTGAATGCTTTGAACACCTCCTCAAATAATAACAAATAAAATACATTAAAATATTGTAAATAAAGGTGCATTGCAACGGTACAAGGACGTTTTTCTCTCTTGCGACCTTGACTAATTTTGAGTATCGATCGTCATTGGATTATCTTGATCTATACTTAAAATTAAACATATTCAATAACCCTAATAACCAGTTGCGTGCAAGTTTCGAGCAAATTGCCAGCAAATAATGACAAAGTTTGTCTAAAAAACCATAACTGTCTGTTTCCGCATTTGACTTGGGTTTTGCAGGCAGAGTCTGTTAACACATTGCTAAAGCAAATTGGCAGCAAATTGGAAACAAGTCTTGCAACACAACCCAGGCTAACTAAACTAGGTCAATTTATAACCTATATTATATTACAAGACTTGCTGCTAATCTGCTGGTAATCTCCGTGCAAGTTGTTGATTGCAGATCTTGCATCAAACTTGTAGCTGTGTTGAGTACATAACATTATACCAGGCACTGGGCAAAATTTGGTTTTGCAGGTTTGGCTGACTGGGAGTGTAGAGTTTCATTTAAACGATAGGGGGGTGGCTAAGCCTAAAACATTTAAATTTTGCCTAATAACATGTTTTAGTGTCTTATTTCGATATTTCCATAAATATTCAGCAGTCGCTGTGATAACGAATATTACAATACAATTTGAGCACAACGGCAACGAATTCATCAACATGCACTGCGGATGTGTAAGTAGTATGACAAGAATTGAGGTCCACGGAAGGAAATATTTCATAAAAAGAATACTATACTTTGTAAGCGTCGTCAGCATCTCTGCCTTGAACATGTCTGCGCAAGAAGGTTAAACCTTTGAAGAATGCTTTCAATGGAATGTAATCAGTTTCATTGACCAAATACTGTGTTGCAGACAGCACGATCTCGTAGTCAACGTGACCTGCTCTACCGAAGTTCCATAAATCATCGATGATCGTGGCTCGGTTGATTTCATGTATTTTTGTGTATTGTTTACTTTTCAAGAAGTCAATTATTCGTCTCCAATAATCTGTGTCGTAATTTGTACGATAGAAGCCTGGAATTAAGGTTAAATTGAAATCGTATTGAAATCTTTGAAGGAAAGTTAATTCCTTCGTCAAACAATCAATTATGTTAACTCTAGGAGGTTGATTGTAATTTAAACGATTTAGACGATATAAATATTTTGAGACACCTGTTGTCATACTAGATATAAAGTGGAGATAGTTTAGATTGCGACATTAAATTTCTTCGGTTCAAAATACGTATTTCATTGAAATAGTTAAATAGACATTTTTTTGGTGTACCTGATTGTTGAACATTAAATACGAATAAATCCGTAGCGTCAGACGGAAGCGTGGTGGTACCCTCTGCGGTGTTCAGCCAGTATTTTGGTGCCGTATTATTAAAATCAGGTTCATACAGAGATGTCCAAGTAATTGGAACGTACCACAAACTAGTATCAGAATTAGCCTTCTCCTTATCGATCAGAAATCTTTTCTGTTGTAATTTTACACTATTGCCTTGTATGCTAACGTGTACTACAGGATATCCTGGCTGTGTGGTCCACGAGTTCATAATATCGTAAATCAAATTTTTAAGCCCAGTATCAGAGATTTCTTGTTTGAACGCATCGAACAAATCTTCTGGTGTGGCTGTGCTGTACCGACTGTAAAATCAAATGATTGCATGAGTTTTAGTGATAACTGTACAGGACATGTCAAAATTAGAGGCATAGCATTCAAAGATGAGTCCAAATGATCGAATAAACTCTTTTGCGTTAATCTTTTTTTTTAAAAGAATACACGGCTTAACTATTTTTTTACTGTGCGAGTGTAATTTGTATTCAGAAAATAAATGACTTACGAAGAAATTGTCTTGGTAATGATTATAAATGCTCGGAGAAATTGTTAAGTATGTTTTGATGCAAAGAATTCCTTTGCTTTTTTAATGTCCAAAAGTACATCTATAGAACAAGTATTGTGTATTTATGATTATGCTTATTGTGCTTCGTTCGCAGACGAATGCACATGTTCTCTAGTTTATCCAACATGCAAATGAAATAAGATATTCAAAGTCCTCTACTGTCATTAATCTCTTAACACTCTACGAAATTTTTTTTATATACATATAGGACAATAAGTTATTCTTTCAGCACCAATAGTAATAGTTAGAACATTAAATGTACCAATTGTTATTATAAACCGTTCCATGTGAAAGGGGTCTTTTGAATATGCATAGAAAACTATGTAGCAATTGCTTTATACAGAATTCAGTATAGCGTCAAATTTAGTTAAGTATAAGATTTACCGGTTTCGGAGGTATCTGTGAAGGGAATTGTAGAATACAGTATCACCAAATGATGCTCTCATCATTCTTATCACGGAAGCAGCTTTAGCGTAGGATATTGTATCGAATAGTCCCGAAATTTCGGTTGGACTGGATACATCGTGTGTCATGGCATGACTGGACGACGAACTGTCTACTTCAAGAGCCGAATGAACATGGTCCACTACAAATTGAGACTCGAGATTCCAATTTACCACCTGATAAATAGAATTTTCTTGTCAGTTATATTAATATTCGTTTTAGTTGTATTTACACCAACGAAATAAATATATGAATTATTAAATTTACGAATGAATCCGTTCGTTTTGAATAATTAGCGAATGAATATTAAATGATACTATTATATAAAATATATATGTTCTACTGAGTTCTTATTAGCGTTCAGACAACAATGCTGAATCTATGAAAAAAGTATTAGATCACTTATTATTTAAAAGTCACTAGATAGCGGACATCAGGTATAAAAATTATTCCTTAACACTAAAGTTATCAACGAAATATTTTGTAAACGTGACTTTATCGATTGAAATCATTTAAATCGCTTAATTATGAAAGGGCTTCTGAACAAATGTATTAACTACTCACCGATGCGGTTGCAAATGTTTCGAAATATCTGGCAAAACCCTCATTCAACCAGACATATTTCCACCAGGCAGGACTGACCATATTTCCAAACCATTGATGGGCGATTTCGTGCGATACAACGGTGGTTATACTCTGTTGTGTTGCCGTAGTCGATTCTTCCGGCGAATATAATAGATTCCTTTCTTTGTATGTTAATAAACCCCAATTCTCCATTGCTCCTGCTACAAAGTCTGGCAACGCTACCATGTCAAGTTTTTTTAGTTGATACGGATCATTCAGCGTGTTTTCGTAAAATTGCACAAGCGGCTTCATGATCGATAAACCGTACTCCATTTGAGAACGTGCATTTGGTCTAGCCCAAACTCCATATATTCCACTATCCGTTATCCCAAAGAAATCAGATACAACTAGGACTACGAGGTACGTAGACATTTTAGGCGTTTCTTTGAAAGTGATGGTCTTCTCATAGTTACTGTAATTACACAAGAGGAAACAATTTATTTAGGATGGTTTTGTTAGGCTTATGATGCTGGCGTATCATGTATCTCACCTGCAATGTAAAATAATAAAGCAGTGAATCAGAGAAATGGAAATGTTAAAAAAACATTAGCTAAATACGACAAATTCAAAATTAAGTAAACATCGAGTGATATTAATATGGAGAACAATGTGTAGCTTAAATATATTATCAAATTGAAATTCTACGGACGGTAAAATAATGGAATCGTTCAATAAGGTTGAAAATCTAATAGCGTTTAAGAAGCTTAATAGACCAAGTTGTGAATTGAAAAAGTACCGAAGATCGTACGGCGTCTCGTATTTTGCAGTACGAGCTCGTATTTTGCAAATATTGTTTGCATTCTGTAGCACTTGACGAAAATCAAGGAAAAGTACAGTTTGGCACACTCCTATTAAAGGGTGAAGTTTACCTTCCAGACAACCATTCTGATAAAATTAATTTAAAGAACTAAAAACTAGAAAGTGCAAACTTTAAAATGGTTTTTGTTTCATCAACTTTGGACGAATAGTATGAACAAAGTTATGAGATTTTGAAGATTGAGTAAATTTTAAAATAGTTTTGACCAGCTTTTCAGGTCAAATACCCCACTGTGCGGCGTACGCAACGTGGTGGAAAAGCCTATTTGTGTGCGTGAAAGTACTATACGTGCGCAGGGGAAGTGCCTCACGCTACAATATAGCACTTTGCAACATAGCAAGAGTCACTGTATCTGTAATTCTCAAAGCAGATATTTAGATGCTTTGTTTCTCGTAATTAACCCTGTATAAATCGGATAATAGCAAGGGCCAGATTCGTATTGAGAATTTTTTTTGGGTTTGGTTGTTTGGGCTTCTTTTTACCCGGAAAATGGCGCTAATAGTACGGTGTTATTTCAATATTGTAATTATAAAGGAACTTCGATCTTCACTGGCAACAGGTGAACGATGTGTTTATATTCAGGCTAAATTCTTCGCACTAGTTTGTACTTGTGTTTCATACGGATACTTTATACGGATATACTTATTTGTAAATATGTACCTGTGTCTGATTATAGACTCAATCCCTGTGTTACTAAGTGCACTGTAGCCTTCTGCGACAACGACTTCCATCGTAAAGTTTGCCTTCAGTGCGGGTTCGTCGAAGCAGGGGAAGACTTTTCTGGCACCAACTGGCTCCAGATGAGTGGCGGCCAACCATCTGATGAAAAGAAATATGAAAATTTTTCATTTATACCATTGAGGAATATCTTGTACTTTGTATTACTTGACCTAATAGAATATTATAATTGATTCCTAAATTTCTTGAAAATATTTTGATTTATTTATGAGAATACGCGTACACGTACACTTTACAAGTAGTACGGTTGGAACAGTATGTGTGATATATCCAGGTAAAGAAATGGAAAATGCAGCCCAAAAGAAATAAATAAAAAATCAAATGTACCACTTCATTTCACAAGAAGATAAGTCGTGCGTAATTAATCATTATTTATACGTATTAACATACTTAAATATTACATTTGGGAAAAGTTATTTTGAAATGATTGTTCAAATAGCAAATCATGTTTGTTTAAAAATTATTTGTACAAGTTATGTAGTTTATAATTTATGATACATTATAATAAATTATAAATCGCTTTATTCTGCTAAGAAAACAATTTCTCCCAGAATTATTATTTCGATTTTCTTTCACCTGTGTGATTGTTTCTATATTATCTACGATCTTACTGCAAATGTATAGTAAGAAATGGCAGAGTTACACTGCAAAATCGCAATAAAATTTTTCAACATTCTTCCATGGCATATCATTATATAATGCTCCGTTCTTTAATTTGGCATAAAATATACAGAAAGTATTTCATGCATACCAAGAAATTTCCTTATGTATTCTGTTCAAAATGTCTCTACAAATCTAAACTTTTGTAACGGTTAGTCGAAAATATGGAAACAGAGAGCTATTTCGGTTGGGATAATACCATTTTTGACAGTTGACACGGGCCTCATGAATCTATTATCCTATGAAAACGATAGAAAGTGAGACACTTGAAGAGTGGATCAGATGTTAGAAATGTACTCGCTGGACCGAATAACAATGTTCCTGTTGTCTTTACTGATGCAATGTAAATACTTTTTCATCGTAATACTCCTTTCAAACTTTCATCAGTGACTTCATTAAGAAGGTAATCATCGCATTAAAAGTACTATTTCGCAATTTCGAAATTAAAATATCTTCTAAACTGATAGATTTTCGGCATAAATAGCAGAATACCTTTTTTATAGGGAATTACGAGCTGCATCGACTAATGCATTAGGAGATTTATGATTCGATTTAAAAAAACAAAATGGACCTTCATATGCCATCTACCCGTTCACTTATAAAATAATTACTAGTTTAGAATTATTTCCTCTCTGAAACTATTCAAGTTTCTTTAAAACATTTTTCGGTATCGTCAATGGTTTGGAAGATTGGGGTCGATTTAAATGGCTCAGACTGTGTTTATATGTATAGATAGATTATATGTATTCTTTACTGTACCTTCTTTGACCATTATCATCATAGTACCACGTCTTATAAAATCCACGCATCTCATCGTTTAGTGTGCCACTGAAACTTATTTGAATATCCACAGCCTCGCCAACTTTCAATTCCTCATCAAGTTCGATCGTCAAGAAATCATATTTCTTAGTGGTCTCCGTCTTCGTGATTGTCAAATTCTTGTTGTTAGCAGAAACAATAATTGTCTCGTGTACCAGATCCGAGGAGTGTAAGACGATTACGTTTGTGCTTTCAGTGACTTTTGCTGCTATTTTTACTGTTCCATCGAAGGAAAATTTATTGTTGAGTGCATTAATTTTTGGTTTTAGGTGAATGAAATATGTAAGTGGTTCTATTTTCGTAGGTAATCGGTAATCTTCAGAAAATTTCACAGATTTATCTATCCACGATATTATAGCATCACCGTATTTGTTGAACCAAAGTAATTCGTATTTAGCAATTTTGAGAGAATTGTTCAGAGAGTCTAAGATGTCTTTAAACTCTGTTGGGTGTGTCTTGATTAATTTCTCGAATTTGTCGATTGATCCTTGCGTGGAGAATCCTTGTGACGCTGACGACAATATACTGGAAATTGTACTTGGTCCACTGTAGCTGAAATGAATATGACAACATTCGTGAACGGAGAGTGAACATGAGTAAATCATCCATAAAACTAGAGTATATAACGCTATTATCCAAATGAAAGAAAATCATCTTAATTACAATAAAATTATCAATCTCATGGTCATTCATATTTGTCGGAAGATAAAAAATGGAAATTTTCTACAAGGTACTCTTTTTGATAATATCATACAATTTTTTCTCAATGTAACTGAGAATTGCAGTTGTTAAGTCAAGCACATTAGTTTTACGAAATTGAAGGAAGTAAGGTGAAAAATGGCACAATTAAAATTAAAAATAATTGAATTCTAAAGGTAAAATTGTCAAATTATAAATGAAGTTTTAGAATGTAAGATTATAATTTTATACGATTTAAAATGAGAATGGCGTGTTACGTTTTACGGTTCTGTATATAAGATGTACATACTATTCGCTCATTGTTGTATGGTATTTCTCAACGAAGTCTAAAATAAACTCCGCGCCAAGACGTCCAGAACCGGAAATCGCGGAGAAGACAGAGGTACTGTCTTGTCTGCGAATTCTGCTTTTTTCGAAACTCTTAAGTGCATCCAGTAGGTATCTGAAAACAGATTCATTATGAACAAATTTCGTAACTTCAATTAAACAACGACTTATGTTCATTACTGTCTACTGGTTATACATATTATTAAGTCTACAGACATCTAGAATGTAGACGTTGCATGTTAAAAGAAGAATAGTGATATACCTTTTTTTCTATCTTGAAGTTGATTAAAATTGCGAAAGGTGGAAAAAAATCTCGCATATTACTTGTTTTTGTAAACTAATGTATGGAAATAATTAGAATGAACATTTAGATTATAGTGCTGAACAACTTCCGATTTCCATTCTTTTAATTCATGATTTATAAGTAAAGTAATTAGTAGTTTACTTTAGAATTTAATAATTCAGTCTTCATTATATGAAAATTACATAAAATTTCTTTAGTCTCTGTATAACTACAGTTATTATTGTTGAGGCTTTCGGGTGTAAGCCGTGTCCTGGTGGAATTATTTTCTTAAAGCTTCACAAGCATTGCAGTTAGCTTCCTCAGAGAGTCGAATGACACGCAGATATTGGTGTGTACCTTTTGCTACTCCACTAATATATTCGAGCTTGTTCATGTTCGAGTTCATTCCTTGCCAATCAAAAGACAGTTTTTATTGGTCAGTTGAACATGCACATAAACAAGTTCCAGTGTATTAGTGTAGCACCACAAGGCACACACCAATATCAGTGTGTCATTCGACCCCCTGAAGAAGCTAGCTGCAATGCTTGCAGAACGTAGGGAAAATAATTCCACCAGGACACTGCTTACACCTGAAAGCCTCAACAGTAATAACTAGACTAGAAATAGAAATTGTGTTAAAGGAATAGCGATATCATAATTCAGACTTTAAAGGGTTCGTGTACCGTAATCCTATTATTGTGAAAAGGAAGAAATATGTGCAGCCGTAAATGTATCAATACGAGCTTTTAATAACAGAAATCAATAGTTACGTAATGTTTGTAATTTATATTCACTTAACTGAAAGATTAATGCCAAATAACAAATGCTATTATATGAATGAATGAAAGTCGTCACTTAGCTGGAAGAAACAATTTATGACTTTTACCTTTCCCAAAGACTGGTGTCTTCAGTACAACCAAGAGCTTGTAGTATGACTGCTTGGTCAGCAGCTGAATTTGAGTTGTAATATTGATTCCACAAGAATTCCCAATCATCTTTCGTTCCATTCCGAATAGCTGTACAGTATGCTGTGGGTCTTTGGTTCGGTGTAATGCTGCAAATATTTAACACCAAATATTAATGTTTAAAATGTATGTGTCATCCATAAGAAAGAAAATTTGTCCAATGCAATATTATGGTTATAAATTATTCTGCACTCTTCGATTCATATGTGTACATGCAATGAGTATGGCACAATTACATACTACACACTGCAAAGTTAGTAGTACAAATATTATTAATTTGAAAAAATTTTTTTACACTCAATCGATACCTTAATGAAACTACTACAACAGTTAATGAAGGTAATGGGTTTCTTAATTTTTCATTAATGAAGAGAAGTCGCGAAAACTTCAAGTCTCAAAGCAGGAAAACTTCCTTGTATATACATACAGTAATGTTCCGCTGTGTAGTGTATTACTAATAAATGCTCGAACTCGGGACGGGATGCGAGTATTTATAAAAGACTGACATAGTTTTTGTTCCTCATAAGTTTTGGGCCGAGCCTCAGAAGCTCACCTCTGTATTTTTCCAGCAACGGCGGTCGAGACAGCCAAAAAATATTTGAAGACCGATTGTGAGTATCGATGAGACAACACTAATGCAACGATGAAACTTTTTCATTTTTGGTCTTTCGTTAGTAAAAACTATATTAACATATTGGTGAGATTTAACTGATCAAAATGAGACCAACGACGATATAATAACGGGCGTATAACGGAATATTACTGTAGTAGTCCATTTTTCGTTAAGAAATACATAGCATACCACAACATCTGTACTTGAGTGAATCGTAAAGCATGCAAAACATAAGAAATTACCAAGAAATTCTAACAGTTATTACTGTTGAGACTGCCAGGTCCAGAACTTGTCTATTTCAAAAATTCGTGCCAAAGTCTCGGAAGCGCTGTAAGTTAAGTTTATTGAGAACGACTGATATACTGACGTACATATTTATGTACAGAGTGTCTTCGAAAATTATGTACAAGCGAGCGTGAGGTGATTCCTCGTAAAGACGTAAGAAAAAATATAGACAAAATTTTTTCATTGAGGCTTCCTTTCCAAGAAAATCAAAGTTGGAGATCTGTTGCAGACGCGTACAATTATTGAATAGGACTCGGCTAGCGCGTCTGTTCATTGTATTCCGTTTCCACTTACTACCATGACGAATACATCCGTTGCAGATTGATTTCCATATTCGATTTTCTCGAAAACGAAATCTCAAATAAAAAAATGTTAATCTTTATGTTTGACTTATTTTTTCATGTGGAACCATCTAATGCCCGCCTGTACCTAACAGTTGGAAGCACCTTGTATACATATGTATATGTATGTAGATACATACGCAGTGTCTTATATTTAACCGGAAACGATGGAATATTTTGTAGGCTATTGACGATATGAAAAAATTGTTCTTGGGTAGTTGCTTGATATGAAGGTGGACATGTATTATGTATATTTTCCTTATGTATGATATGGTAAATGAGATTTCATTGGGGAACGTAATTTAAAAAAAAAAAACACTGTACGTGTTTGTTTATAACACAATAGCATTTTTAAATATCAATTGGATGTCAGATAAGGTGATTTAGTGTATTAGCAAGTCATACATTAGTGAATTGCAGGCCGTGGATTATTATCGAACGTAACTATTTCATTGACTCGAACTAAATCCACGATTCACGTTGATCTGACTCCTTCGAATTTTATTAATTATGAACTCGTACTAAACTGAATGACCTTATGTTACACCCCGTTGTACGTATTTTAAAAGTAACATTATTTAAAAGACATACAGTGTCCCTTAAAAAAAATTACGTTGACCTTGAAATCCCTTCTATGGTGTCACATACATAAGGAAAATATTTATTAGCAATTATCGCGAAGACAATTTTTTCATATCTTCCATGGTTTGCAAAATATTCCGTCGGTTTCAATTAAATGTGACACATTATAGATCTATACAAATGGATACTGTATAGATACATATCAGTGTATTATTAGGTTCCAGATAAACTTAACTAGAATGCTTGCAACACGTAGAAATAAGTACTATGAAACGACACGGGTTACAACGTAAAAGCCTCAATCAGGCTCTGGATGTCTAAAACCTCAGAAATGTCCTTACGTCAAACTAGGGTTCTTCTTCCATTCTTGAAACAATTTAGTGAAGGTATCTACACATCCTGGATGGCCATACTTGCAAGCCCATTTGTTTAGTTCAGTTCTCAATAATACTGTTAATCTGTCGTCACCCGCACGATCCACGTAACCAAGATTCTCATATACATCTTTGATGAGGTCTAGCACAAATGTCTGCAAACATTTATGAAATTTGTTCTCATGAATCAACAAGTAAATCCGACGTCACATTGTACGTAAAAGAAATCACGTTCAACCGAAAATTATATTGAACAATAATTAGTAATATATCGAATTGTTTGGATGAAATATAATAACATAATAAATTCTACTGATTCTTTCATCAGTCTTCGTGAACTTTAAAATTAATGTAACAAGAAACTTGATTAAAAATATTTTCATCTTCATTAAAGTGTTCTGTTTTACATCGTTTATTTATATAGTAATTCTCTCTATTAGTATTAAGTATATCTGCTTTTAAATGTTTCTTTCCTATCGGTATTCGTCTTATTATGTATTTAGTTAAAGAATACAAGAAAATTGTTTTGCTCAATAAGAATGGCATGTTGTAAACGTTATTTTGCTTAATAAATAACGAATATATGTTACATAATCACTATATCAAACCTTGAACTGTGTATAAAATTTATTATGTCCAGAGAACCGTCGGTCGAGGTAAGTAAATCCAGAGAACGCCGATTTGAAAGGCAAATAATTCCTTTCTCGTTTGATATATTGTAAACCATCCAAAGCTATTTCATAGTCAAGCAAACCAGATCTTGCCAAATTCAACAAATCATCGATGATGGCAGCTCTGTTAGCAGTTGGTATATCCTGATAATTCCTACTGTCGAGGACCTCGATGATATGATACCAAGAAGCACGATCGTAATTTACTCGATAGAAACCTGTGAAAGTAATTAATATGTACAACTATGTTCGCAATCGATTATTGCCTCCGTCAATCTGGTACATCATTTATCTTTTAAATAATTCAATAAATAGTGATGCATGTAAAAATCGATATAATGATTTTTTAGATTAAGTTATTGTTTCTTTAAAGTAAACCTACGAGGGCAGTCCTGAAAATATCATTGAAATTTCTACATTTCTAAAAATTGTCTTAATATTGTACTTCATTCGAATAGAACCGCAAGAGTAATGATTCCATGTGAAAAAATAACTTAAAGCTATAGAATAATATTTGTTCGAAACTCCTTTAGGTTTAAGGATAGTTGATCATTTTGACCCAGTACACAGTACATGTACTAACGTAGTTGTATATTCCAGCAGGGCAGTGCTGTTCAACAGCTACTCCTACGGGCAACGTTTCAGGCTTTCCGAGCAACGACAACTCGGCGGGCTTTAAACCACGCCTTCTTAGGTAACGACGTGTGGTGTATCAATTTACAGTAGACTCGCGTTAAAGTAGCGCATGCTAAAGTAGCGTTAAGAAGGACCAGGATCACTCCATACGTGCTTTATACAGTTCTGATATACTCGAAAAAATGATCACTCTTAGTTAAAAACTAATTGAAAGGAATATCAAAAATGACTTCATTTTATGAATTATTAATATCGCCTGTAATTCATAGATAGCTATCATGATGAAGCGCCGTAGACGTTATAATCGTCAAAATTATTCAGACGATTAATCTGATAAGGACACTTTAAATGATCATGAGCATCAAGACAGCTCAATTGGTTGAGATAAGTAAAGATAATAAGACTGTTGAAACGAATGTGGTGTTTAATTGAACTTATTAATGATATGCTGTCTGACTTTTGTTTTAACAAAGAGATGTCTGTTAAAGCACAATTTTTTTCATGTAAATCATAGCTATGTAATTTATGTTACAGCTCGAATATATTCAACGTATGTTGATATATTCGTCCCAGTCGTCGGAAGATAAGACACAATCTCAAACTATCGAATGTTTTTAATATGGAAGATCACGCCATACTGCTCACACTCAATTTCTTTACTTTTTCATTATTTTCGAACTAAATGCAGTGGTAGTATTAAAGGTACGAATATTAAAAACTGCATACAAAAAAATTCTTTATGAGTATTTCACATACCACTGCTGCAGATTACCGTGCAGAATTCCGTCTATGAAAATTTTCAAGTGATCAAGTTCTTATTGGTCCAGAACACTCGACATAAGTAAATGGACGGCTACATTGCGCCTTAAGGTGTTAAACAATAACTTTCAATATAAAATTTAAAAAATTGTCGAGGTGGTTACGACGGGTAAGACAGTTAAGGCGATTCAGACTAGTAAAACAGTTTAAATTGTTGTATATGTCAAGACTATCAGAATTGTCGTGTCGATTAAGATTGTTGAGACAGTTGCAATGTTTAAAGTCGGTAAATTCATTAAGTGGTTAAATCATTACAAGGATTAAAAGAAAATACTTATATTTGAGATACTTAAAATTGTTATAATTATTCAAGACTTTATTGTGATTAATATGTTCAACATCGTTAACGTCATTCATTTGTTAACCAATAGAAGTGTCACTAAAAGTCAAATTGTTCATAAATTTTATTTCATTTACCTTCATTCTTATCAGTTTCTCTATCCAAAGCTTGATTTTCATGGAAGGACAGAATAAACCCGATGATTAAAAATGCGACGTGCAAAGTATTCATGATAACATTGCAGTAATTCTCATAAGTTAGTTCATTTAGCGTTAGCACCGACGGTATAAATTGGACGAACAATTGAAACGAACAGCATATAAAAATAAAGAGTTCCTGGTGATTTTTATAAATACGCGTATATCACACACTGAAATCACGTCCGCTATGGTTCATTATCAAAGACGACATTATATAGTATAATATCTTGAGGCCCGCTACTTTAATCATTTATAACTCTAAAATTATCGAATATCTATATCTGATATTTCTGTTAAACGGGATACTTATCACAGTATGTCGAAATTGGATGGTAATACCGTCCAACTCTTATCAAACGTTCTTCAAATTATTATCATAAGTGATACCGTCATTATTGAACGAATATTTGGAATTATTAGAAAAACAGATAGGTGACAGTTTAAGTAATTGTAAGCTATACAAATTTATGGTAGGTACTCGGTATGATGTAAGATGTGCTAGCAGAAGGGCTGGTATTATTGGAAACAATTAATTGTTTACAATATCATACTTCGTAGTATAATAAATGGTAATGAACATGCTATTTTTAGAATTAGTACTTTTAAATATGAATTATATAATCCTTTCTTTATTGTAGAAATATTGTAAAATGATTTAATATTAATGTGTTTGTCGATCTATCGATAATATTAATTCCTATTTATAACATATTTTTAAATGTATTTTTTATTTATACGATGCTAAACGTTTTGCTAAAAATGTCTGAATCTTAGTTATATTGTATATTTCGTACTTGGCATACACGTGAATTGTAGATTTCATGTCTAACTTATTAAATTCCGGAAATTGATCTTTTATCAGTAAAATACGATGTATTGTGTAGAATTATTGTATCACTGCTACCTCGTATCTTGTATCGCACGTGTTGATAAGGTACCTCATCATTGATAGCACTTGTTAGGCCTATTTTTAAATAATTTTTGGGTAACAGAGGTGATGGAAACAGATGCCTAACACGTTTGAAAGTTCGAACTATCGATAACAGAATTGCATTCGATTAATTACATAGAGTGTTTTAAACCAAAAGACCACTGGGAATAAGGTAGGAAATATTATCCTGAATAAACTAGAAATATAATTTTCAAAATATAAGGACAATTTACATTAAAATGTTTCATTAAAAAATTATCCACGCCATGTTTTCACTCAAAACGTTCATATTATAGAACGAAACATATTTTTTTGGATTACGTTTATGATATTTCAATGTAAATTACCAATGTGATTCCCTGTGTTCCCTGAATACGTTGTCATGTGTATTATTGTGATGTGTTCTATTACTATATAAATTTGATTATTGCGTATATGTCCATATTGTAGATTAAATAAACTTTATTAATATTCAAAAAATTCTTTCAATCATTTCATAACCTAAACAAAGTAAAATTTTAACATTTATTCGGCAGAATATTTTTACTCGCATGTTGCATATTATGTATGTGGTACATTATGTCGGTAATAAGTTTTAAGTTTAAAATAATATATTTATTTGTATCGTTTATTCAGATTAAGACTTATAGATTCAGTAATGATATTTTCATATTTGAATTACTATCGAAATAATCAAATTCCTATGAATTATGTATATTATAATGGATGTGTAAACCATACAATATTTTGTGAGTAACTTTAAATTTGTTTTTCTTTTTATAAGTATTTTCCTTTTGTTTAGAAATCATTCTTCGAATGTTATGGCAGTTCGACGGTGTTTTTTGTAAACAAATTTCGACTACTTTTACTTGAATTCCCCTCTGAATCTTTCCCGTAAGACCGTTAATTTCAAAGATGTTTGTTATATTGTAAGGTCAAAGTGGTTAGAGAATTTCAGAAAACGATATCTGTATTATAGTTTTCATTTCGACGACTCATATAATTTTTTTTGATTATTTTATAATGAATACTAGTCTAGAGTACTGTAATAAACATGAAATTGAATAAAATCGTATGAATCACGTTGAAAGGCAAATTTCTGCAGTAACAATAACTGGTACTTATATTATTAAGGAAGTGTAATTTGTAAATGTAATAAGAGAATTAGAAATGTGTTAAATTATAATCCAAAGTTACTCACCAGCCGATTGGACATTTAGCACCACCCATCCGGGCCCAGTTCCCAATTGAAAGGTATCTTCTTGCTTATTCAGCCAATATGGTACCACAACTTTATCGAAGTTTGGCTTGTCTTTGCTTGCCCAAGTGATGGGCACCCACCATGTCAAATTTGTGGGTGTAGATTTTAAATTTCTCAATAGAAAACGACTCTGGTGTATCTTAGCTACACCGTTCTCAATAGCGACGTTTAAAACTGGAAATCCGGATTGCTCTGTCCACGTAGACATAATCTTTTCCACTGATGTAGGTAGTTGTTCGTTTCGTAGATTTAATTCGTCTTGAATCTCTATCCATAGATTCTCTGGCCGCGCTACTTTTGCCTCTTTGCTGCAATAGACACATATGTATTATGTTATCTTTTATAGTAACAGAGAAATGGTTACGTTAATTCTCAGGTTATGCATCCACTCATCTGTGAGTGGTAAATATAGTTAATTGAGTAGTAAATAAGGATACTACAGTGATGATACAAATCTATGAATAATATAGTAGTTACTAGAGTGAGGATATTTATCTAAAATTCCGTTTTCAGAGATGTTTCTTAAAGTACTAGTAGTAAAGTCAATAATAATATTTATTTTAACGTTAATAACTGCATTTCTGTGCTATTAAATACTACTTTTGCATATAAAATATAATAATAGTAATTATAAAAACGCGTCCTTCTTATCATTAAAAATTACAACAGAACAAACAGATATTACTGAAATTATCTGGAGTGTCTCAGTCTCAGAAGTCTCAAATTTGTAATCATCACGATTTCTAGGATTAGCATGATTAATAAAGTGTAAAAATTTCTATATTTTCCATTATTTCATAATGAAATTTTTGTCAATTGATTGGTAAGCTTCTACTAACGAAAATGACAGTAAACACTGGAGATTTTGCACATTGTTAAACTAGCTTCTAGTAATTATGGTATTATTGAATACATGCACATTAATATTAATGTAACTGGTAATTGTTTAAATGCTGTCGTATGTGGTGTCCACTTCACGAGGAGATCGTCACTAACTCATTGGTGCCGGATTTATGAAGATAGAATGAAAAGTTGGGAAACTTTTATACGGAGTATTATTAAATTACTAGACCAAGCTTTAGGAGTGCATTGTATACGTTGCACTGACAAACAACTATTATTGAAACGTAGACATTTAGTGTATATTCTGGAATACAAATACGTATTTACAGTACTCGATGTACCATAAGTTTCAAACCTATTTCGTATTTAAATTTAATTTCCTTAAATACGCCATATGTAATGTAGATAAGAATATAATCAATATTCTCATTTCATGTACTGTTATTATGTTACTCTGAGAATTACGTTCGTTAACACTATATCACCAAATAGAACATGCATTATGTTATTATAATACATTTTCTCATTACTTGTTCCTCAAATAATTTTGCAGTCCTGTCTCGAAAACTGCATTGCCAAAAACAAGATTCATCATCCGTACGATACTTGCTCCTTTATTGTACGTGATAGTGTCCCCAACTCCACCTAATTGCGAGGAAGTAACAACGTCTCGAGTCATTGGCTCAGAAGATTCAAGACCGTCTGCTGCGAAAGCTGTCTGACATTGGTCCACAATAAACTGATCCTCCATGTTCCATGATTCCTCAATCTGCAAAATAAATTACAATTATAATGTAGTTACAATTTTCATTCAGCTTCTTTTTAACATCGTATTTTATTCCCTTGGTCTTCTGTAATAATTCTTGACTTTTTTTAAATGAAATGACTACTTCTTTATGGTAGAATTTTGTGAGAAAGCAAAACGTAAGTACATATATATATGTATGTCTGTGCAGCCTTAATGGCTTGGAATTTTTCTTAGTCGTATTTATTATTAACTCTATTGAAACAGCATATACTACAGTAACAGGCATTGTAATAAAATAATATTGTAGTAGGAATAAATACTTAATGTACTGATTAACTGACCGCACTAATCTTGGTATGAGAGATATAGTATATTCGTAAAATTGACCGGGAGTTGAAGTGCTTAGAAGGGAACATCTCCAGGGCAAACATTCCTTTTCGTTCAAAGTGGAATGCATTTGTGGAGAATTACAAACTATTGAATGCGTATTTTTTTGTTTTTGCTAAAAAACGGTATAAAGTGGTGAACAGCCCCACAAAGTTGTGGCATGCGACGGAAAAAATTACAACACAATACAACTATTACAATAATCCATAAATAACCTGTAGAAATGGTACAATAAATCAGGATTCAAATTTTCAACTTCAAAAACACATTGTACCCCTTTTTCCTAACAACATCAGTGTTGGAATCCACTAAATTTAATCACGGGAAATACTGAATTAAAATTTGTAGATACAGTCTGTCAAACTTATTGATTTTAGCCTTGATAAAAAACAACATTTACAAAACAACTAAAGACAACAAAAATATTAGTAAATAGCAACTGAGAAGCAGACTATGGAATTCGTTTGAAAATCTCCAAAGTCTAATAAACACAAAAATAGATTACGGGTCAATCATATGGCATCTGTACAAAAGATATTTCAAAAATAATAGAACTAATTCACAATATTGCATCAAAACTAGCCACATGAGTTTACCGTACAAGCCCTATAAGTCTTATAAATTGTGTCCTATTCGAAGCTAAGGAAGCAGGACTCCAACAAAGAAGAAAATTTCTCTGTCTAAAGTATGCAGGCAAACATTTTTTCTATACCAAACATTCCTACTTCCAAATATATATTGTTTCCAAAAGATATTTAGATCCATGTACGAAAAGCCTAAATTTCTAATTGCTTTGAGTAGCTCATCCCCTTAATTTTCTCATATTTTATTGTGTACATAATTTTAAGGTAAGTGTAGTAAGTTCCTCATTGTTATTATTATCGGAAAACTACTGCAATTTCATTCTATTTTTCCGATAATAAATTGTTTAATTTAAAAATTAAGGATTACCTGTGCAGTGGCGAAATATTGGAAGTACCTGGCGAATGCCTCGCTTAGCCACAAATAGCTCCACCATTCGGGTGTAATTTGATTTCCAAACCACATATGGGTCAATTCGTGTACAATCACCGCAGCAACGCTCTGTTTCGCAGCATCGGAAGACGTAGCCTTGTCATATAGCATTCTGCTTTCCCGATAAGTGACCAATCCCCAATTTTCCATTGCCCCGGCTGAGAAATCCGGCACTGCCACCATGTCCATTTTCGATAATTGATACTCTTGTTTGAATATAGTGGAAAAATACTTGAGAGCACGTGGACCAATGTTTAGAGCATACTCCGCTTGATCTTTGGCGTTCGGTCTTGCCCAGACACTGAAGTCTTTATCTTTCAGAGAATCGAAATCTGAAATCACGAAAGCTACCAGGTAGGTGGACATTGGGATGCTTTCCTCGAAAATGTCCCATTCTTCACCAGGGTCTCTGTAACGATGAGTAACCTCAGGTATATCAGGAATTAATGCAATGTATTATAATAATATCAATATTAGTATCGCTGGACTTTAGTAAGACGTGTATATACATCTGGGCAGCAGAGTTGGGCTGAATGTAATCTAGTTACAGAATCGAAATCACAGTTATAATGTAATTGCACTGTAATTACACAATTCAAATCACAATTACAATGTAATTGCAATGTAATTGCAAGACAATTATAATTGCATTGTAGTTAACTATATTAAATTTACAATAAACATCACAACGTAATTGTAATTGTCCCGTAATTATATTGGAATTACATTACAATTACATTGTACATAATTGCAATTTAGATTTTGTAATTAGATTACATTTTGCCCAATTCTGCCGAGCAAGGTATAAACCTACGTATGTATACAAATACGTCGAAAAAATTGAATACTTTTCTTTCGACTTATCTGTACACGTAGAATTACTCATTACCTATTTGTACTACGTGTCCCATTACTCCATGTATAGAGAATAAATTACAATTGAATATTAGTGTTAAAAAATTAGTGTATAATAATGTGAATTTGCATGAACATCCGAGGTTGAGTAATTACTTACGAGGGTTCGGTTGTTTTCCGTGGCATATTACTCAGACATTTATATTCCGTCGGTCTTGAAATCCTGATCTTAAAAGTTGCTTTGAAGCTTGGTTCGTCGAAGCACGGGAAAGCATGGCGTGCATGCTTTGTCTGGAATTGTGTTGCGGCGATCCATCTAAAACGGTTTTTCATTATTACGATTTTCCAACATTGAGAAGTTTTTACCAATAACATTATTTTGTGACTATACATGATAGAATCTAATGGTATTAGCATTAATAATAAAATGTCGGTTATCTAAGTAGCAAATGGTCTGTTGTCTAAAGGTCATTCATATTATTAGCAAATAAGTCGAATGAGAAATTTCATCCAATAAGATTTTAAGTTTGAAACAGAGATAGAACATTGAAAAATATTTGACATCGTTGTCCAAGGTTTTAGTCCTAGGAATACAAATTTACCATAACATAAAGAAAATTCAACCTAAAAAACAACAGGTACTCTTTTAAGTCCTAACTCCGAAACTTTCAAAGTTATTTGTTCTTCATGATTGTATTATTCCAAACACTAACAACAATTAAAAATTTATGTTGGTAATAAGATAAAATTTTTTAAATATTGTAATAAATAGCTATTCACTAGATGATATTATAGTGTGTTTGATTATTTCATTACTTTCTTGCTAAAATATTAAACTTCGTAAACTTTAAACTCAGTTTTCTCAGTTTTGAAACCAGTGGAGATAGAACACTTAAGAACTAGGGCGACGATATGTATGTAGCTTTGTATTGGCAATCGCCCATGTTAAAGGGTTGAAAACAGCTTTCAAAGTTAAAAATAGAGAACCTGCATGTAGAAATTAAAAAAGTTGAATTTGACAGATTTTGTGTCTCTAAACAACGATTGCACCTACGTAAATAGATCTTTACAAAATCTATTTGTTTAGAAAATATATTGAAACGTACTATATTGTCAACATTTTTGTTGCTAAACGTTGATCTATTTTTGTATAAATTTGTATACGTAAACTACATGTCAACATACAAACTCCAAACAAGTTGGTATTTGGATTTTTTTTAATAAACTTATCGGAACCTGCAGGAAAAATTTAGACAAGTGTATTACCTAATTACATTTACACATGTACCTCTATTCGTCATTCAATGATATACAGTTTTGCAATTTAAATTTTTTGTCTAGTTCTAATAGTTTCTGTAATATTTAACAAAATAAGATTTCCATTCAGAGTCAGATAGTTTGAAAGTTCTGTTTCTGTGCTAAACTTTATAAAACTCGGTGATTTACACTTTGGTATTTCATTTATCTAGGAAGCAAAGGGTGTGTAAACAAGGAGATGCTCTTGGTTCTTAACATATTAGAATGCACTAATCAAATATTATTTGTTTAGTATTGTCTCATTGAATGATTCTTTTTAATAAATTTAGCATAAGTTTACCTTATGTTTCCTGTAGAGTCAATATACGAGCTTCTATAAAATCCAATCATGTCTTCTCTGAGTACGCCGCCATAGAAGAAGTTGATTGATATATTCATTCCCTTCTTCAAAGTAGTATTTAATTTAATACTGATCTTTTCGGTCTTAGAGTCGTATTTTGGATCCTGGTGTTCTAGTCTCGTATCACCAACTGTTACAGTTAGTGTGTAGATATTAATAGTTCCGTGATGAAGAATTATGGTGTCGGTATCTTCTTGTACGAAAGCAGTGATCATAGTAGTTCCTTCGAATTTGAAGCCATTTTTTAAAGTTGGGGTAAGTATGATATTATAGCTAACGGGAATGATCGTTTTTGGCAGTCGGAGGTCGAGATTCCCATTGTTCTCGGCAAACGTTTCTGCACAAAGAAAATACAATTTTAATCAGGTACCTACTGAGGAAAATGTATTATTTCAAAAGGTATCTGTGTTATTTTATATATTTATGCGATTCAAAATTTAGCTTAACAATTTTTTTAAGAACGATGCTTACTGAATAGTTGTTATTAAACTCTTATAATGAAAAAAGTTCTAACATTAGTCCATACATACTATCGTAAAAACTTTGTCAGGAAAGTGTGATATTATGCACAATATATACGAGATTGCATGTATTAATGCGTTTATTTGAATAAGAAAATGCGAAAGCAATAATCAGTGTAATATTTGATAAAGCGTTATTTTGAAATGTGTACGATGTAGAATATTTATCAGATTGTCGCTTTGTGTATCAGTATTTACAGTGTAGACTTCAGTGTCAGGGATATCTAGTTCATGCGTATTCGTATAAAATTTAAACACAGCTAAAGCATGTGATGTAACACAGTTCAAGCTAAAGCTTTTATTTTTTATATATTTATTTGTTTGTTCCAAACCGAATTTATCACATCAGAAATTTTTTTTTAAATTTTTACATTTCCACTCGTTTAGATATGAATTTATTTGAAATATTTAATAATCATTTCGGTCCCTGTAACTTAATATTTAACTAAATTAACTAAATATTTTAATAAACATTAGAACAAAAATTGATTCCATCAGCCACCCATTCAATGAAATGTCGAAAAAATAAAAGAATATTGTAAAAATTAATAATAATCCATATAACAAAAGAATCTACCAATTTCCTACTGATATATTACTACATTCTATAATACATGCCAGTCATGTTTTTCATATTAAGACATGTAAGCACCTGTGCTGTTTATAATCTTTTTGATAATTACCTTCAGTCTCATTGACGCTGTCACTTGTAGCGCAATACCCAGTGCTGATTAGAGCGAGGAAAATAATTAAATGTTCAACTCGCAGGATATTCATGGTGATTTTTCAGTGTTCTTTCCGTCTGCTAAATTTTATGAAAAAGAGAAACAAAAATAAACACTTCTTAAGTTATCAATAATGACAAAGATTGCTGCAGAGTATGAGAATGATAGTATATAAATCTTATCAGTAATGACAAGCAATAATGCAATAAACAGCTAATGAAGGATTATATTGGTGGCACTAACAATAAGATTATATGTTAACGTTCGTCGCTAAGAATAGTTTATGGCGCGGTAAAGGATTTTTATTGCAGATTTCTGTAGATAAATTGGAAGAATATGTATCCCGACATTTGACATGAAGCTTCAGGAACTTGGCAAAAGTTGAAGAAAGGGCAATAGTTGAGAGTGTGCAGCTATAGCGAATACGCTGTACTCAGATAATAAACATATTGTTTGAAAACATGATCTACTGATACACAATCATGCTTCTGAGGCTTCACGTTATGATGTACTAAAACTATGTAACAAAATTAAAGAATTGACAATAAACAGTAACGACAAGCTCTGTATTATTGATATGTACGAAGGACACGTAAAGCCGAAGGATCGCAGAATGTGTATTGTTGTCAGTCAATGTCATTATCGGTTAATACTGTGACCGAGTAATGCTGTTGACGATGAAACCCATTGTTGTTTAACCCTTGAGAGATACCCCTAGAGTATAGGGTTTTGGATCCGTTTGGACCCCTATGCTTCCTACTTTTTGAACATATTTTCATAAGCAATCATTCAAGAAGACCTGCTTTTTTAATGTGACACAATTTGAACAGCTACTAGCTTAAACTCGATTTCTACGTTGATGTATTATATGGAGCTGTTAAAGACTTGGGTTGATCGGACCCAAGTATGGTCCTGCAAGGGTTAATGTCGTTGTCGGTCAAATCTGGTGTCGATGAATTGTTGGTGATAACAAAAGTGTCGGTGAAATCTGTGTCGGTAATTTCAATGGGCCTCAACCATCGACGTTTAAGAGTCCCAAGGTTTCCGGGCAGTAATATCGTACTTAGAGTTAACGGTTCTTAGGAAAAACTTGGAATCTAATTCTGTGATGTTGACGAACTGCCGTACACCCTATCGCGAGGGGGTTGTTGCAAATCCCTCTCATGATGAATCGCGCTAAGAGCACATTGGACGGAACCCGTTGGCTTGAAGTCAGTTTTCGTTAGAATGAATTTTCAGCAGGTAATAGAGAATTAGTTCTGATTTGGTAGGAGTTCAGAGACAACGCGTCGTTTAGGACACTCAGTCTAAAGTTAGGATAGTTCCAATAATCAGGTCGGACCTTTAGTTGCACAATCAGGTTCGATTCAAATTGTGAGAGTAACCAGGACCACAAAATAGAAATGAGACATTTCAGCTTATTATGATCAGTCTGGTTTCTAGTTGGAAAGAGCAAGTAGGCTCTTCTGGTAAATATTGGTTTGAGTCATAAGTAATTGCCGGTGCGGGTAACGGATCGTCTACTTTTATGGGAAATCCAGATGACCCGCTGTTCCTTATCGTCGTTGTGTTTACTTTATGTCTGAGGGTGAAGCAATCTAAAGACAGTAGTCAGCAAGTACAGATCAAGGACGGGTGAAATTTTTTATGTAACTGACATGGCGAAGTCCAAACAGTATTCGTTGTATAATGTGGAAATCCCAGAATATCCATAGCGCGGCGAGTACTGCAAAAATCAATGCGGATTTGGTCTACAAAGTTTCGTTCTGGAGATACCAGTCTTTACAATGAACCTGAGCCAGGATGGTCAACAGATGTCGATAACAATGCTGTGAAGGTTCTAATGAAATGAAACCCACTTCAGACGACTAGACAATTACCAGATAAAACGGGAACATTTCAATTTACCATTTGTCAACACCTAGAAAAACTGGGGAATGTCAGCAAGCTGGGTGTATGGGTTCCGTAAAGTTTGACGAAAAAAGAAAACAAAGTAGATCGGATGATCGTTATCATTTCGCTTTTGTCTATGGACTGAAATGAATCATTTTTGGATAAATTGATTAGAGGAGATGAAAACTGCGTCACCTATGAGAATATTAGTCGAAAAAGATGGTGGGTAGATGAAATTGAATAATTTCAGTCATAATCCAGAACCACTTTCAATGGAAAGAAGTTTCTTCTCTGCGTATGGTGAGATCGTGGACGGGATAATTAATTATAAGTTCTGCAGCGTAATGAACCATTTACAGCAGCATTATACGTTCAACAATTCGCAGGGATTCAAGAAAAACTACAAGGAGGATGTCAAGCATTTGGCAATCGTAAAGGCGTCGTGCTTTCGCATTGACAACGCTAAGCTACATACGGCGAGGATCATTCGTGAAAAAATACCATGATCCGCCAACAAGGCGAGTCAGTAGATATAACTAAAATAAAACATTCACGTGCTAAGCCCAGCTATTGGCTGGTAACTAGCTTTGTACCTGTCCCACCTAAATGGTGATTACCTACTCTTGGTTATAGTTACTCACTCGACTCATTGGATATCCCCCCCCCCCTCACTGGACCTTATAAATTACTTTTGTATTCTCAGTAGAATTTCGTTAACCTCAACTAATCATATTGCGACCACGTTATCCTCAGACTTTTGACGGAATGACGAGAGGATTCGGTGCATGCAAGAAAAGGTAGGTGTCCATTTGAAAAAATAGTGCAACTACAAAATGCACTTTCATTGTTGTACTTGTGAAAATATATGATCGTGTATATGTAATGCGCCTTCAACCATTCATATTTTTCCTTTAAAATTTTTTTGTAACTCCAATAAACAAAAGATATGGCTCGTTACAGTTGCGTGAAGAGCCCTTGTACATACTATATGTATATGTTTATTGTAGATGAAATTAAACGTAGTAAATCATGTTAATTATGCGTAGTACGAACGAAATGAATGGATGTTCAATTCATATTAATATTAATAGCACTTCGAATACTTAAATAAATTGCAATGATGCTATATGGTCTCGACATCACGAAGAAAAGGAAACTATGTACATATTTGTGAGTGGTTTATATTTTATACTAACAAGTAATAAGTCTGCACTTTTTGATGAAAATGGATCATGTTGAAACCTTTTGTGAATACCTAACAAAAAATAGCAATAATGACCTTTTCTCAAGTAGAAATGTTTAATATGGACAGACTATTTTGACAAAGTTAAGATCAACTAAGAATTCAACTAAAAATATTTTTAGTTTTCGAATGTTCATCTACAGCGGACATAATATTCGTGATTAATATTCTATTATTACTGTTAATTATAAATTCGGTGGAAGTATTTCATTTTCATGAAAACCATATTAATAATTCATGTACTGCATTTATTATTCCAGCAATTAATATTATGTGAATATTATTGAATATTGTGGATCTATTACTATAATTTAATAATTTGAGCATTAAATGCTTATTAAATAAATTATAATCGCTGTATTGTGTTAAAATTTTTGTAATCTAATAATTGTTTGAAACTCTGCAATAATACTTGTCGAATGAAAATATTTGTAGGTATTGTGAATATACTTTTATAGAGAATATACAATACACGTATTAAGGTTGATACTAAGCGGGTTGAAACTATCTTCACATTAACAACACAAACTGGATTTTACTTATAATTGCATTGCATATTTTCAATTTACTCAAAACACAAAATGTTTTACCTCATCTAGACACAATTTTTAATAGTTAAATGTGTTTCTAAAAATTGTCGAGTTTAAAAGCTTCTTTATATTTTCTTGTTTATTGTTGCCTGTAATTGACGATATATTAATTCATATGCTGATCATATTTCCAAAATTCGTTCATTTTAGTCAAGGAATTTTCGTTCGGCAATAATACGATGCTGTGCACGGTCAACAAATGTATGGATAGATTTCTGGAGATCTGTTTTCGGAATCGCCTTGAATATTCTTGTCACGACTGTTTGTATGGTTGAAATGTCATCGTACCAATGTCCCTTTTATTAGAATTTTGAAATACAAGAAAGTAATCACAGGAAGCCAAATCAAGTGAATACAACGAATGAGCAAGCACTACTATTTGGTTTTCAGTTAAAAATTCACGTACAGTTGCGATACGACAAGCAGGTGTATTATCTTGTGTGTACAAGCAGCTTCGACAAGGATACTCAAAGCGATTTCGAAAACAGTTCTCCAGACATCTATCCATGCATTGATTAATAAAACTGAATAAAATGAATGATTTTTACAAATATGATCAGTCTCTAAATGAATATATTGTCGATACAATTATTTTTCAGACATAGTGTGTCCGTCTCTAATATAAGTATAAAATCGACAAATGTCAAACATTGCATCTAATTGTTACATAAAATGCACAGAGTGTTAATGCAAATGTGGGACACCTTTATTGAGTAGATTCTACTTGCAAACTTAACAAAGTATACCACTTAAGTGTAAGACACCGATTTCTATGCAGTTTGTTGCAGAGGTAGTATTTTGGAAAATATTTGAAATGTAGTATTTTGTAATTGCTGATATTCACAGCTAGTGGGTAAAAACAGCTCTCAACGTCGTGGGTGAAAATACATTTTTCTTAATATCTTGTAAACTATTCGGTTTAAAAAAGATATTTGTTAACAAGAATCGTATGATTTTTAATAATAAAAATAATACTTAAGTAGTTTATCGAAACACTAAAGAATACAAAGAATTGTTTAAATAAATTGGTATTTCGAACAACTACTTAAACAGTTATTTTTATTATTAAAAAACACATCATTCTTGTTAACAAATATGCTTTTTATGTCGAATAGTTTGCGAGACATTAAGGAAATGTATTTTTCTCCCATGATTCTGAGGGATCTTTTCACCCCTATATGTCAATGTCAGCAGCTACAAAAAAATTCGTTACAAATACTTCTTAAAATACTATCTCTGTACTAAACGGCATTACAATTGGTGTGTTATACTTGAATAATGCCCCCTGTAAGACGAAAATTAAAAAGGACGAAAGTGTATTCGAGGCTTTGTTTCCGAATTACTAATTGTTGAAAATACGAGACAAAATATGAGTAAAAAACGTCTGACACGATGGGTTATTTTATTTGAAAGACACGCTCTTCAACTGTACCAACTTATACTTTAATACAGGCTGTGACGAAAATAATGGTACAGTCGGAAAAGAGGTGATTCTACATACAAATATGTGTCAAAAGTGTGGAATAAAGTATTTTCGTACAAGGCTTAATTCACGAGAATATCGATGTCGAAGACCTTTTGGATACGCCTGTAACTGAATTGGATTTGCGTAACGTGATCTGTTCAGTATTTATCATTTCTACTTATGATAATCACGTGTACCTACATACGTATCAGATAATTTTTCATTGTCGATTTTATCTATTATTCTTCACTTTCGATTTACTTTGACACGAGGTATCACTTGTTTCCAGCTTGTACTATTGCTTCTATTCTATCTTGTACATAAGGAATTCACTCTAACGGTTCGCACAATTTTTCAGTCGTTTGCAAAGATTGCAATAAAAGAATGTATTAACCAAAATTCATCTGCTTTAAGTGGACAACATATAACGATCACAAGCATTTCGACAATACATTTTTGTTAATAGCGATTGAACTAAAATAAGTTAAACTGCATACTCGAGATTTTTAATAATTTCATTAGTATCCGTTATAGTTTGAAATTTATGTAACGATTGAATTGAACTTCCGTGGGTAACTTACGATTTTAAATATTTTAAACGCCACTCGGTCTTGCCATTTACAGCACTTCGTCTTCACGGTCACATCATTCGACGAAAATGATCTAGCGCTATCAGTACTATTATAGAAGTATCCTCTTCGATCGAGTGAAAGTGCTTCGCTGATCACAATTCCTGTCACGATTATTTCGCTGTCACGAACCACACTGGTCACTGATCACAACGGAGCTGACAATCCAACGACGGCCGATGCATAAAAGGAGACTACAGCATTAAGGATAGTGCTTTTATGCCAATATCACGATCGTGTACGTTGGATCGCTGTGTTGTTCATTAGATCGGTACTCGTCCTTTTGATTGTTTTCGGCGTGTATATTTATTTAGTATCGCTTCTTATCTTATCAGACGTTTGACCAGTGCCCGATGTTACCTTTCACTTGTGTTCGACGCCGCTTTATCGTACAGACTTTATCTAAACAGAGACCCGGAACTTTTAAATGGCATGCTTTTGTTTAGGGGCTCACAAGGAAAGTTCGGTAACCTAAGAATTCCGATTGTTTTGAAACCTTGCAGATTCATAAGGGACTACTTTTTGGTTCTTCAGGGCGGAAACACCCTACGAGGGTTAAAATGCCCTTTTCCTATTTCTCTGTATACCTTGAAAACTATAGTAGATATAACAATAACTGTTACAGTAAAAACTTAATATCTGTCTATTTTCCATAAAACTGTACAATGATACAAATTTATTATTTGAAATAATAATAATCTTGCATGTAATATAATTGTATCTTGTATGTTGTATGATGTTATCTTATATGCAATGAGCTTTCTGCAATTACAATACAGAATGACTGTTAGCTACGGATAGGCACAATTATACCATATCAGACAAAATGGGGAGAAAGGGAGGAAGAGAACACGAAATTCCAAAACATAACTGTATTCACATATATGTATATACGTATTATACACGCTATGCATAATGAGAAAGTGGCAGTCAGTGACATTGATAAAAGGTCCACAAATTTATTATTAGCAATGACGGATTAAAAATGCTAGTCCACGTGGTTCTTTACGAGTTTATTTTATATGGTTCGATTGAAATATACAATACAAGAGATACTCACAAATACCTACTTGTTGATAACGTATCGTTCGAAGTGCAACAGCGAGTGTCTGGGATGCAAGCATCAGTTAATATTATCGAAAAACTGTCTTGTCGGGTAGATTTAATACACGTATCTGTATTCATAATGGGAGTTTGCATACTTTTCCACTCGACAAGAATCAAATTTTTTTAAAATAGAGATGGCTGAAAATGTTCTTTTTTATTCATACAACCAATTTTTAACACTTTTATTACGCAGTTTTATGCGGCATAACAGGCCATTAAATGTTCGTGCTAATAGTTTATGAACATTTATTATAGTTCTCAAGATATGCAGGTAAATAGGAAAACTCATATTAACCTTCAAAAGGTGTTTTCACCCTGAAGAATTAAGTGCAAAAGCACCAAAACAAAAATCGAGTGATTGTGAAGTTCTCATATTAGATGACATGACACAAGCATAACATGCTTTGGAAGTTATCATGAATATGAGAAATTTTATCGTCATTACAATTTTTAAACTGGTCTTTATTTGTTCATTCTATTTTCATATTACTATTGTTCTTTCATTTTATTATCATTACTTTTACTTATTTACTTACAATTTTACCATTATCTTGAATTTATTTTGTTTTATTATGAATTGAAAAGTTGCTGTTTAGCGTGGCTTACAAGAAGACATTTTCAATAAACTATACCATACATTGTAATCACTTAAACCGGAAGTTATTGATATTATGATACTATGGTTGTTGTGTTTATTTCTGTTACTACCTTCATCATTGTTCACTTTATGTTGACTTTGTAATCTTTATTCATTTCACTATAATGTTTTAAATTACTATTTGTTTCTTTATTTAAAAAGTCGCAGTATTGGTGGACAACCGACTGACGAAAAAATGGCGTTGTGAACGGGGTACATGAATACAGACTTGTGCATGAATTATTTTTAATGCAAAATAAAGAATATTTTGAACAATGAATCATTTATAAATTTCGGAGCACGAACACCTATTATGAATATTTATTTTTTTTAATTTTATTTTATACTTTTTAACTTTACCGTTTCTAATTAATTTAATAACATTGTTAATTTGCTTGCTACTCAACTTACACTTTGTATTAGCATTTTTTATTAATTTATTGCAATTTTCTTTACTTTTGTATTATGTAATTTTTATGATATTCAAAAGAAAAATTGCCGAACACTTTATATTAGTTGCGTGCCTTTATACAAGTACGTGGTTTTTCACAATTATTAGCAGCAATAGTAGTAGTTGCTTGCATTACTCATAATTACAACGAGAAACTGTTAATGATAACACTAATAGTGATGATTACTAATCATAATTAATGGAACTTCTTTTCCTGGAAACAGTGTTTCACTAACAAGACACGTTTTAGATTTCTACGCGTGGTCTCACGTGTACCGGCGTGATTAACAGAATCAAGAATTGCTTTTAAGCCAAGTAAATACACATCCCAATACGGTTGATAATGCAATAAAAGTTTTATGACCAACGATTGTAAACTTAAAAATCAGTATCACTGACAGTTTTAGGGAATAATTGTTCATGTCTTATAAAATTTGTACAAAATGTTTAGATTACCGTAAAAATTGGTGATGAATTGTCATATTCTTCTTCGAGAAATACATAAAAAAAAATAATTAGTATTTTTCTTTTTAATAATTTGAACATCCAGCGCAACAACACATAAAGTATATAAATCAAGTTAAGAGTATAATTTTGTAATACAATTAAAATTATTTGTTAAAATAATCAAAGTTCCATATTCTTTGTGTCGTGTCTTGCAAACTGACACCTACGTGTAACAATTTTTTTATTTATAATAGGAAAAGATCATTTTTACTAATGCAATTATATTTTTGTAAAATCCATTCTGTGCTCTATATTCTTATCCATCGTATTGTAATGTTATAATAAATTCAATGTTATATTCAATGGATTCTGGGAATTCACAGTTGCGTGTTTAATTTCATCGTCGTATAAAATATTGTTCCGTCGAGGAACAAGAAGGACAACCGACACGGTCCTTCGACCGCTCGACGAAGCAATTTGTTTTACTGTTGCCAGATGTGCGAGTCAGAGTTAACATTCTCATTCATCGACGTTTAAGGATTCCACATCTGGCATCCCAAGTAATAAAATACTTTCGTGCTTTCGTCGAGCGGCGACTTAAGCCTTAACATACGAGGGCCGTATTGCCCGGCAGTCGGTACCGTTACGCCAGGTCATCCTCCGTTCGGGCTTACGGAGGGTTGACGCCGACTCGCGGGACCGGCGCGCTATTCCGGGGTTCGTTCCTCTTCCCCAATTTCGCGGACTTCGACCTGAGGGAGAGGTTTCCTCCACCACCGTCGCAGGATGACCGGGGGCTTGCCACCACCACCAACGAAGTGACCAGGGCGGTGTCGTTCCACCCCTATAGGAGTGGCTGGAGATCCTCCTTCCTCAGGTCGATACAAATCGATATCGATATTCTGTCAACGCCCAAGAAAAGGCGTTGACACCCCCGAAGGCGCGACTCGGGGGAAGCCGGAACCGAGGAGGAAGCGAACCCCGGGACTCCAGAGCAGATTTAATCGAGTCGTCGAACGAACAGAATCAACCGAGTCAACGAACGGACTCCTTCAGAGAATCAATAGAGTCAACGAACGGACTCCTTTAGCTGAACTACGAGAGTCATCGAACGGACTCCTTCAGCAACCAGAATTCGAAACAGTTACTTAAAATTAAATTGGCGAGTAACACAGCGAAGTCGCGAATACGGCTTACAACCGTAAGATCGATAACGAAACAATTCGCGACGCGACAAATATCAATCAGTGAATTTCATTTAATCTTCACGTTGTTTGTTAAAAGCGACTTTCAAGATAATATCTTATTGCGTACCCTTTGACAGTGCCGGCACAAATTATTTTGCTTCGAAAACTGTAATTAGTCTATACTCTTTCATTTATCAATTAAATTTATCATTAATATTCTAATATTTCATTGAAAAATTTTTATCATCCTGTAAAATTTAATATAGCATGTCTGTGTTAATTAACAAAAATCGTAATCAATAGAATCATAATGAATGTATCTGTTTTTCTGCATGTATTGTAGGATTTAGAAAATACTTTTTATAACAATTATATTTTTGATTATGGTTTATGTATTATTAATTCTCCTTTCTAAAGACATATCAGTGTTATTCATGTTGTTGCATTTAGGGGCTAGTTTTGATAATTATTCTATTCGTTAGTTTTAATTATTTATTTACAAGTTATTTTATTTGAAGTTTATTGAACGATTTTATAATTTATTTTCTTTTTAAATTTGGGTGTTTTTCTAATCGTTATATTTTAAAATAGTGAAATTAGAAAAATTCCCCCTGAAATGTAACGTAATGAATACAAAACCGAATAAATGAGATACGAACCAATTTTTGTTATTGCTATGTATTCTATATTAAATAGAATATCTGTTATAAATAAAACTGTTTAATAATTGTAGAGTTTGAAAGTTGCAATTTATGTAATATTTTTTCATTTACTGAAATTAATAGCCAGTATCTGTTTATTTCATAAGTAGTATAACAAATTTTTAGGATGAACATTATTCTGAGTATTATCAGAAATTTCATAGTAAAAAACGTTATCATTCTTCTCCGCAACACAAAGAAACCAGAAGTTCATTTTCTACGTAACAGTTATCAAAAACTGCAATGAGGATCAATAGATAAGTCTTAATACCGTACAGATACATATGTGTATATTAATAAGACCTTAAATGGTAGTATTATATTTTGTGTCATAAATGGATTGAGGACGTTTATGATCCATTGTCGTTCCTATGACGATGCATATATGGACGAGTGGATTGAGTACTAACTAATTGATTATTGGTAAAATTGTCATGAAATTGCTTTCAAGAAAATCGTTAAAGCCCCGTGAATGTCAAAATGATTTTAGATTATTATTTCTTTGTTTTCGTTACCAATTTGGGTGACAGGAATTAGTTTGACGAAATTGATTTAGACAAATACGCTGGATAATCAAACTGTGAGATCCCTATTGACACCAAACCGTTGTATAAATTCGTGATCTGTGAAATCAAACGTTTCGAACATCGTCCGTTCTAGCATTTTAAAGAAGGACAATCAGATCTATTTTCAGAGTTTCTATAATTACCGTAACAGTATACCTCTTTACAAAAAAATTATCTATAATATTTTATGAAGAAGAGCATCGTTATTTTACTGAAAACTATTGTTTAAATTTCAGTTCTGGAACTTTTAGGACAGACCGTGTATGTACCTTATGTATTCTTTTACTCTTTTGCTATCAGTATTATTATATAAGTGTTAGGTGTATTGTTCTTATATTTTGACCCTTTATCGTATCTAATTCTTAGCTTTTTGTCATACATCCAAGCTTTCAATAATCCGTCAAGAAAGTAATTAATAAATAAATAAAAATCGTCTGGAAGTATTACGTGTAACTCTGAACAATTACCAGATAAAATGGTAGAAAGACGTTGATCCACGTGCAAAGATTACACACGTGCTTATCGGTCGAAGCAATATATACTATATATTTGAGCTATTTTAGTGTTTTATTCTAGTCTTTTCATGTTGTTCCTCGATATGCGACTAAACCTTCCGATATCGAATGAGGACGCTTGTGATAAATGTTTGATGTTTAGGAAAACAAATCACATGGTAAAAAGGAATGTAATATTTTGGCAAATTCAATACACTACTGACAGAATTATATTATTAATGAGTGTATTAGCAAAAAAAAAAAGATCACAAATTATCATTATGAATGGATTGCAATTTACGCTTAAGGGAGTAACTTAGTTTAGATCTTTTAAAAAATGTACGTTTTTGGTGCATTTTCTGTAAGTATAGAGTTTTGAAAGTATGTCTGCAGAAAGACTTTTATACAGCCCGTAGTATGCAGCGTACAAAGGTTTAAACAAGTTTTTTTCAGAAATATATTTTTTAAAATGACTGAACACGAGATCTCAAGTTCTAATTTACTAATTCACTGCGCATTTGGTGTAGACTTTCGGTAAATGTGCTATTATCGCATGAACCGCGTGGTGATTTTTTATCACGCGTCACACGAATAAAATTTTGAAAATCCATGTTCAAACTTCACAGTGGTGTCATTTTAAAAAATTTATAATATTTTTTCTTACTGGTTCACTCCATAGCCACACTCATACCAATAAAAAATATATTTCGTTATTTCGTTTCAAAGGACCAGACTGAGTGAAATCGTGACAGCCAGTGGGATACTTTTTCAAGGGATGATATTAAATGATTTGCAATTAGACCAATTTTTATTATTTTTACTTAACAAAAAAGGTGACTATTCTTAAAACATAATCAAATATGCGTGCTAAAGGTCGATACCTAAAACTTCTTAAGTTTTTTTTTTGTAAAAAATCTTCAAAAAGCCTAAACGTGACGTTCCAGGCTGGAATATCCTCTGAAGTGGTAAGTCAACTTGAATATTTTAATCATGTTGTCTTCTTGTTTATTGCTGTTAAAACTTATTTAGAACAATTTGGCACATAATGATTTGTTGGAGAAATGTGTGATTGAACATGTATGTATTGCAGTTAGGCATTTATAAAAATAGAAGTGGCTTCTTATGCAAATATTTGCTGATTTTTTCATTTATCACTGCGTCAGAAGCAGAAAGTCTCATCCAGTATAAAAACTAAATACGCCTCATTAAGCCAGGACGGCTTGCTTCACTAAAATGCTTGGAAGAGGGTCATAATTGCTCCTCGTAAAGTCAGATTAACTGAATAGGTTGAATTCTTAAAGATTATTCAAAAACTATTCCACAGTTTCAGATGAAATTGTATGCAGAACGGTGTGTAACTCGCGGTACGACCAAAAAGGGAATGATTTGTCATGTAAAAACAAACAAAAAGTGTGGTATACATTTTTTTCACACGGGACGCCATTTTCATGAAAATTTGCCAGATATACGTACGATTGATTTCGTTACTGATTGTGTCTGTCTGTGTTAGTATTTATAAACACTAGTGGCAGCTAAATCTTATCTGCGTTCCGTCGAACTTGTTATCTTCTATCAGTTTATCACACGTTATCGCGATGGCAATTAAAATTATAATTATAAAATTGAGAATTGAAAAGGCATCATAATCTGTGGGGGGTATTGTCAACAATATTTGTAACTGATAAATATTCTACAAAAACCTATTGTATTATTTGAACCATACCACAATGTTTATAAAGTCTGATATGAGCAGAAACAATCAGTAAGGGAATTGAAACAATGGCCAAGTCGTATGTATTGGGTCAATGCAAAAGTTTTAATAGATTTCCTGCAAGTTATGCTTGAGATCGCCACGGTTTTGTGAAAGTAGTAAACAGTTATATTAATATATTACGTGTCGACGTCGATGTGACACAGTGAATTGTTGTTTAGAACAAAAATTGACGCGATCAACATGCTTTATTGCTTACAATAAAATTTAGATTGAATTCTTGAAAAGAAAATCAAAAATAAAAGGAACGTACGTTACAAACACCACATAAAACATTTATGATCTGTTTGAAGAAGGTGTTTTATCAACCCTAATCTGTGGTAAACTGTAATTTTATTTATATAATTTAATTACCGAAATGCATTTAATAATAATATTTCAAAAGTTTGCTTATTAGAATAAAAATTTCTATAATTTGCAAGAATCATTATGTATTTCAATAAATTATTATTAAATTACAATTATTAGTCTACTCTTTTAGAGCAAAACCTATCGAAACTTCTTCACTGACCCTATATTTTTTTCTTGAAACGGGAGCCCTGTACAAGAACATTTGATGACACATTTTTTGTTTGTTTTCGTACGAATAATTACGTTCCTTCCTGTATATAAGGTAGTCCGTTTATCTTCGAAATTGTATTTCCGCTGCTTTTAGGAGTAGTCATAGTACATTGTCGATGATGAAATTATTAGATTCAAAAAGTTGTATATTATGATTAATAAACAACTTTCGCATGATCATTTTTTCCACACAAAGTTATAAGACTATTCCAACATAAATTCGGCAGGCTATAATTTTAGAATCTTGAAATAACCTTGAACGTGAAATATTAAATTTTTGTTGGTTTCATAAGACCTAATTTTTTCTATGCAGTATTATAAATTATTTTATGATAAATTCAGCAAGTTATAATTGTATTACCTTGAAATGATCTTGAACGTGAAAAATTAGATTTTTGTTAGCTTCAATGTTTCCAAAATAGAAGGTGTATCGTCACAAATTATTGGAATAGTCTTTATTTCTTAAAAACAGCATAAAATTTGTGGTTTAGTATAGTCGCAAGAATACTTATTTTAACATTGTTAAAACACGTGCTCAAAGTTATTGCCCTGGACTTCAAGATATCTTCGGAAACGGTAAGATAGTGACAGACACACAAAAGAAATAGTCTACAAGAAATGTACACACTAGCATTCCTCTGATATCTGTTGTTCTGATATAGTGAAATTTAGATGTAAAATATCGTGTGATAAGCATTGAAGTGATAACTTGTTTGATTCTGCAGAGACAATAATTTATCATCTGCACAATAAAAGGGTAACACGGTCATAAAAGTTTGAAATTTTGACAAAAAAAGTGATTTTGTGGTTGATGTTCTGTCAATTATAATATATACACCTTTGAGTTGAATAATTCTACCAAAGGCAATGGCCTCTAATCCTAAAAGAGCATATTTCAGATGCAAAAGACAAACCGACCACCCTATATGTACATACATTCAATTTCCATTCATTTCATTCATTAGTTCCATTCATTTGGTTTTCATTCATAATTTTAATTACGTCATTGATCGATTTCATATATCAGCTGGGAATCGACTGTTTAATTAGTATAAAGAGTACACCATCTCGCTAGTGAACACTTAATAATAAAAAAAAGAATGTCTTGACAGAAACTTTGTCATTCTTGATTTTTGTCTTAAATTTGAATAAACGACTTCATTTCGCATTAATATTCTGTGAAAGTGTCCCATATTTTCATTAACACCCTCTATAAGTTTTGGATGTTATATACTAAATATTAGTAAAACAGTAAAATATGAATTACGAGAACATTGAAATAACCCGTATTGTCATTTCAATTTTCATGTAATAAATATTTAAGAAGAAGTAAAATGTTTATTATATCTATACTTATCTAAAATATGAATTGAAAGCACTTCAACGTTTTTATTATTATATTTAATACATTTTTTTTACCACTAAATTCATTAGTAATATTTAAAATACAGTTAACAATTGTTTCACCACGTTTTAACATTAGGAATGTATATCAGACTTTTATTGTTTGCAATTTACACAATTTTTCACTAAACCTAAGTATTATATAAACATTTGGTAGCAGTTATAAATCTGCAAAAGCTTTTTTCTATAAATAAACAAACTATACAATACAAAACCATGCTAATATTATATAAAACAGTATAATTCGAAAGTTTTCTTCATAATCCAAATTTACATTCTTATATAACTCTTGTTAATGTTAGTAGCGTATCAGATTAATTATTTGTAGATTTAAACTACGAATGAAAAACAAAATTTGCATACTGTAAAGTGGTTTAAACTTTTATAAATAATAAATTCATAAATTGTATCAATGTACAAGTTTCTTTATTGAATTTTGAATATTCTAAAATGTGATCACCCCGGTAGCAACTTTCGAAATTTCGTAGACGAAATATTAGAAACAGACAAATTATGTGTTTATTGACTTAATTTTTGAATCCCAAATATTGAACATTTTATTCCCTTTTTGAATAAATCATGTTATTTCGAAGGAAATTGAGAGTAAATCTACATTTACGTCTCTATTAATAATTACTTTAAATTAAAAATCATACCCTTATTTATATATATTAGGAACAGAAGATCCCGGAACGGAAGTCGTTGTGTATGTCTGAAGCACTTCCAGTTCCTCGGACTGTAAGTTTTCATTAATCCAAGCGTCAATTACTGGAAGATTCTTCTCGCTCCATTCCGTTTCGTGTTTAATGATTTTTAATGCTTCTTCAATTATATGATCAGCAGTGTCGAATTCACCTTGACGAGTCGTGTACAAATCGGAAACCATTTCCAGACCTTCTTGGGTGTTGAAAGAAGAGGTCGCTGAATTTATTATTCCGTTCCAAAGATGCCTTTTGTCCTTGAATCGCTGTTTTACAACGTCCCAATGGTCGTTCAAGAAATTAAAGAGAGTAGTGTAACCAGCTGCACCGCCGGTTAACGTGCTGAATATAAGATGAATATCGGAGTCCGTGAAGTTGCCATTTTGATCCAGAATCGTCACATTCAACAACCTATATAATTATTATTCATGTAACCTTACAATATAATTAATCAACATGGGCGTATCCAGGTTATCAGTCGGGGAGGGACGGGGGAGGCAAATTTATCTTCAGGTGAATTTCATAATATTTATGTGTTCTCTTTTTTCCTTGGGAGGGTGGTAGGGGGGGGGGCAAATGCCCCCTTTTCTCTTGTCTGCCTACACCCATGTTATTGAATAAAGAGGTAAGACAATGTAATAAAAATGGTAACATAAGAAAATTTAGTGAATTCTGAACTTCTATATTACTTATTTGCAATTATCCTAATGATTTCAGTTTGTCTTTATGGGGTAACATAAAAAGAGGGAATCATGGTGATTGATACAGTTGACAAGGCAGGATAATGTTGTCGTTGACAATGACATAACTATTAACAAATATAAATAATTTTCAAAGGTTCATATATAAACATTTGAGTCAAATGAATCATAGGACATTCACATAAATATAAAGAGGAATTATTTTCTTGTGTTACGTATTTATCATATTCGAAATCTTCAATTTTCTTTGTTCCTCAAAGCACTTAGAATTGGATTAACTATCTTTAAGCAGACAATCATCATCACTATCAGATTGGCGTATATAGATAACTATTATATAAAGGTAGAAAAATCTTGTCGGGGGGGGGGGGTGACAAGGGCAATAGGAGTATTTTGCTAGCTCCACCTCCAGAACTCGTGAAATTAAGTAACAACCGAGTTCGTATTCTCAGTAACATAAACTGTGAAGGGATCAAGTATTTGAACACTTAACGACTACTTTGAAAAAAACCAGTTTTAAATAGACTCAAATCTAGACTAGAGATAGGCTCGAACTCTTTATAATTATTTAAAAAATGTGAGCTATACTGCCAAATAATATGTGAATTTTTAATTGATGGGATGATTAGAATCTTTTTCGAGTACTTTCTGTTCATCACACGATGTTAAGTAATCCGATTTTATGGACGTTAACATTGCAAACTATAGTGAAAATACGAACGTCTATGCCTTTGTAATAATGCGGAAGAAGGTGGGCTACAGTGTGAGTATTATATAGGATGTCCCATAATTCGTGGTGCAAGCGGAAAGGTAGTGATTCTCTGCGAAAAAATGAGATGAAAATATGGAATAAAATTTCGAAGTTACTTTGCTTCCAAGAAAATTTGCTATGAATTTCAATCAAGTATAGTATACACGAAGTGTACGTTCGCAGCATTCTTGTAGTTTCATAATTCTCTTACGGACATATGCATGTTAGCTGTCTGTTGTCTACCAATCAAATGACTCGAAATTTTCGAATATGTCAGGTATTCAATTTGAAGATATTTAGAGCCTTAGATTTTACATTTTCAGTAATTGCTCGTGAAATAATATTCTACGAAAAAGCTGCATCGATTCAATTCATACGACGAGAATTAAAAAACAGATTAATTCGTGTAATTCGATGTTCTTAGATACATTTTATCAATTTCACATGCACAATTTATTCATGAAGTTACGTTCACCGACGTTGATACATTTAATACATTATGGATAAGAAAGTTGATATACCTTTTTATTTTATACTTGTCTTTTGGACAGCCCGATAGGCTCTTCAACAGGTACGTTCGCTCATTTTGTTTCCTCTCGGGGCTGTTTTGTGGGAAGTTTATGACTCGTTGAAGTCCGAATTCCCACTCCTCTTCAGTGCCCCATTTGAACACTGGGCAAAGAAACTCATTGGCGACCCTAGACAGAGACAAAAAAGAACGAGAACTGCACATTATTAAAAAATAGAAACCGTCTTCTTTATGAAAAAAAATGGGACCCTGCAATGGGAAATAATATAGTCTTTCAATTTTGACGTAAATTTCTATGTGAAAACAAAAACTTCGTGGTCTGTGGATAATACAATTTCAGCTATAATATTTCGTGACTTTATATTTGTCAGGGGAGACCAGAGACAAACGTAACACGGGACGAACGTACCAACTGTTATAAAACAAATGCCAATCGCCCAACAGTCCTCTCCTCCCATCTTTATACACAAATTCCATCTGTCCTCCATCTCAGTTGTCACCAGCACGCAGCAGTAAGCGGTTTTCCTAATACGACTACCTTATTGAAATACAGTAGACTCTAACTATATTGCCATGGTCGGGGCTGTAGTGGAGTAAAATGGCAATGAGTTCAGAGCCTCCGCCATGATAAGTTCTACCGTTGTAGTCTCGGCCTCGACGCCTGCGCAAAAGCTGAATCGTGTTGTTACGCCGGCGTACGCAACGTGGTGGGAGAGCGAATTTGCTGCGCGTAAGTACGTGTGAAGGGGAAGTGCCTCACGTGGCAATATGTTTAGTGGTAATATAGTTAGTGTCCACTGTAATATGCCAAAAGCAAGTTTGCATTATCTCTTTCAATTTTGTAACTTTTGTTTCAGTTCCACAAAATCCTATGAAGGTCTTTGTATTATATTAAATAATGAATTCTTTTTCAGGTAGATATAACATTTTTCATGATAATGACTTCTGTTTGTCATACATTGACAAAAAGGCTGTTTTCCAACGAAGAGGAAATAGTTTTGCAATATTATTTGTTGTACTTATCTGCTATCAATTACGGTATGGCAAAATAAGATGTAAAAATATTGGCTTCCGAGTTGGCAATAAAGTATGAAGAATACATTCCTGACTCGTGGTAATAACGAATGTTAATACTACATACATGTTTGCATTCAAAAATTTTTAAAACTTTATATTATTTTTATGTTTATATTCATCTTTTCATTTATGTCAATGTCTATCTATAGATTAAATAAAAATATCACTTAAATGCATCTTTCTTTTTAGTTGGTTTGTTTCAATCTTGATGCGGTATTACAATCATCCCTAGGGGTAGGTACGAAAGTAACAAATGAATTATTTTAAAGAAAGTCTTATTTCAAAAAAACTAGTATAATATTATTTTAAAGTTTTAAAGTTTGATTGTGTTGGCCAATAATCAAGGTTTCTCGTCGTACAAGAATTTTTTTTTAAAATTCAACTGTATTCAAAAGTTACAAACTCAAAAGGAAAAATTGTTACGTTTGTCCCTGGTCTCCCCTAAAATTAATCAATGTATGTTTGATTAATTTCAAATTGAAAGTTGTTTAGTATATTTGATTTATAACGAAATTTTTCTATCAAGTCCAAAGATTAAAAGGTTACAAACCGGATGTTTGAAAACAAACTTTCTAACTCCCTTGTTTGGCCTAGTGATAGTACGGTGTGATATTCCTAGATGACTCTGCACGTCATCATCGATAAACATCTAATGCAAGTCAATGTCTTACATCATACAGAACCTTTGATACGATGACTCAAGCTTAGAAAGACAGTCAACTATGTATGTAAAAAATATTAAGGAAGTAAAATACGAACGGATTTCCTTTGTCCGGATCGTCGTCGGTCAGCCATTTCTTATACTGGTTTCTGGCTTCGTTAACGCATGGTTTGTAACCAGCACGACAGAGGAAGTGCTTCGCCAGACTCCGCATATGAGTTCTCCAAGATGGTTCGTTAGGTTGTACGGATTCATTGAGCTCCACATACAGAGGCGTCAGGAGGGTAAGTATATACGCCTGAAACAGCAATTTTTTTTAGAAATTATTCGCTTGTGTGAATTCTGTTGAGAATTTCGATTTTAAACAAATGAGATCATTACAAACATTATTAGAAGAATTATATCACATCGGTTAGAAATTCCGTGTATTTTTTGGTGTAAACGGTTTTACGTGTTTTATGGTCCCATGAAAATTTCTTATATTATTTTGTAGACTGTAGTGAAGTAATTTCTTAAAGAATTTTCAATAATAAAAGTACTTTACATGACATTTAACAGCTGTATCAAATTAATATCAAATTATTTCTCGCATGAAACTATTCAACTTTTATTTGAAATATTTTTCGATTTAAATGGGTCACCCTGTATACGCGGTGGATGTATGAACAAGTGATTGCAAGATGCGTTAAATTGAATATTAAAAATAGTACTAGACAATCCAGATATTATTGACGGAATGTGACGATGACTGTTCTATGTTCCTTGCATTACAATATTTGTAAAAATTTATCGTGTGTTTATAACATATATGTAAATAATTTAGACATCTCTCCCAGATTTAAAAGACGAACCAAATTTCGAGGGACCTGATATGAAATTAGCAATATAGTTACCGGATATAAAATCAACAGTCACGCATATCAACAGGTAATGTCAAAAGTTTAATTGCTTGATATAAAATCAACTGGTCTACAACAAAATTTTATTTCGCTTCTTTCAGAAACTCCTGAATGGAGTGATCAATTTCAGACAAAGCTCATTTTATTTGTTATATATTTCTGGAGGTACTGAACCTCAAAGTGTTAGTTTCATTTTTATTTATAATATTTTTTTCATTAATACGAAACTAAATTTATTTAGGGAAAAAAGCTAATTTGCCTTTCAAACGCTATAACTTTTTCAATTTTTCATGTTTTTTCTTTGAATTCGGTTCAATCCCAGCGTTAACTTTTTAACTTTAAAAAAAATTTTTGTTTTCTGCAATTAGATGTCTATGACTGATTGCACAGTGTACACCAATAGGAGTTTCATCGTCGAAGAGAATAACAAGCTTCTACGCGAAACAAAAGAAGTTCAATCTAAAACTAGCAATAGCAAGTTTTTTGCTTTAAATTCATTAATATCAGTCACACGAGATTCCCCTTTAAATGCAATGGTAACGACGATTCATGGCCAGCATAACAGTCAACGCTGTAATGCGTATCTGTTAAAACACATGCAATTATTTATAATGTACTGCGATATCCTGAAAAATTTATACATAATGAAAGTTTGGTTAAATTTCGACGTTTAAATATTGTCATTGTTTACAAATTCACCTCAAATTTAGGGTATACATCAGATCCTTCAATGCGTCTTCCAATATGATCGATCATCATAAAGACAGGTTCCCAAACTACGTGGCTTCGTTCTTCTTTTAAAGAGAGAGTCATATTCAACGCTATTCCGATGCAAAGTTCACCAGCGTATGCTAGATTCCAGGAATCATGAAGAAGTTTCGCTCTGGTTAAAGCAGGAATTGTTTCCCTATTGGGAGATCGTAGATATTGTGACAGCATTTTCCAGTTGCAGGGGTCGTAATTTACCGGGAATAATCCTATAAAGCAATTTTATTTAAATGCATTTCGATTAGAATTAGGTATACACGTTTAATTTAAAAGGGTATAATGGGGTAATAAGGGTATAAAGGGTATAATTAATATAAAAGAAAATATATGGTTACTTCAATGAACAGACGAGGATATTTAGTGGGCACGAACAGATACGAAAATAAATTTGAAAATTTTACTTCATAGTTAATTACTTTCAAATAACTTATTCTTCATATAATTTGTTATTTGAAGTAATAATATGAAACAATACAGAATGATTGAGAATACAGAAATTCTACTCGTGATGAGAAGAATATATTCGTTTTTCTGATTACGTTAAATGTCGTAAATCATAATTATTCAACGTAATTTACTTATCTAATAAATTATTCATCAAATAATGGTCATTAAGATAAAAGAACAGAGTAAGTAACAGATAAGATAAAAATTTTGTTTAGATTATTACTTGGAAATCGGTGTGGATGACGGCCATTTCCAATTTCGCGTTCTCACCGATTTGTCGGATTACTAGACGTCTCAATTAGAAAATTTATTTAGATAAATAGATCTTTCATCTAATAACTATTATAAATTGGTATCCAATAAATAAATATTGATAATTTCACAAGTAATGTAATGATCTGCAAGCGCCCTCATTGAATTCATTCGTGTAATTTATAAGTTAATTATAGTCTCGAAACTTTAAGTACATACGTTATTTAATATTAAACAAAATTCTAGTTTAATGAATGATTTGTTAAACAAGCGTGTTATTGAATAAAGGAACACAGATAATTCAAGAGAAGAATCTAAATAAAAAAGTTTTTAACCATTCCTTATATGTATTTCCATTTCCTGGTTTCCTATTGCCTATCGATATATTTTACGTAGTCAGTTTAATATATCTATAAATTATCTTTCGTTTAGTTCTATTGCGTTAAATGGAACAATTTCATTTGTATATTTAATAGTTGCGTATGTTTCATCTAACAAATAATCTTTTATGCAATACCTTCATCATTATATAATAACTGTTAAAAGTAATAAAATAAAATTCCTTAATCTAAGTAATTTATTCAGTTCTCTTACCTATTTCTTCAGGGTTGACAATGATGAAGTTATTTTTGTCAGTGATGTCTTGAACAGTGAGATTTTTCGGTTCATTTGATTTCGTGAGCCATTGAGGACATGGTTTGTAAAATTCCCATTTTTCTTGCGACACCATCACGAGTGGTATATCCCATTGATAGGAGATCTTAGGCGTCGAGGCTTGCGGTGTGTAAGGTAGACTCTCCCTAAGGTAGACTTTCTGTGAACATTAATACAAATAGTATGAATAACATTAATCCATTAATATAAAAATTGTAATATTAATCACATTCTCAAGTTAGTAAGACTATAACACTAATTTGTGTAAAAGTAATTGAAAATCTGATGAAAAATTATGTAATTTGGAAATTACGTATCATTTTGTGCGATTATGTTTTCTGTTAATTTAATTCCAAACATAATAAAATTACGTATATATATAATTGAATTAAGTACAATTTTATTCCATTATATGTTTTATTAGTGTCATATTTCCTATTTACTATATATTAACTGTTATTACAGCTATATCAATTACGATATTTCTTTGAATTATTTCTCATCTTAATAAACGGACATATCTTGATTGTGTAAGAGTCAATTAATATATTGGGTGCAGCTTTATTACAATTTGTGCAAAAAAATCATAGTGTTCCATTTAAGGAAAAAGTGCAATTGCAGTTTGCAAATGCACCGATGAGATGCACCGAGGAGCTTGTTAAACAATGTAAAATTTTCCTCTGTTATTCTTAACTTCACTTGGAACAGAGCTATAGCTTGGCCCAGTTACTAGAAGTACCCTGCGCAGAAACTTACTGAATACTTTTAACATCATCCTAGTAAAATACGTAACTTCAGGGACTAAAATGTTTGTTAAAGTAATCATCAATGGCGCAAGGCGATATGCAAATAGAACCAACAATCAAGGTTGTCAGTTGCTTAGTTTTCATTTCGATTACAGTTTATACACTTCTTTAAAATAGCTTTAATGCTGGCTCTAAAGATAAGAGAGAATTTTTTTTTCACTTCAAGGGTAGACACCTTTCTCATTGTATTATTGTTTTCGTAATCGCGCATCCGCCTATTTTGAATCACATTCACATGTGAGCATCTCGCAACAAGCTCACGCCAAACGTTAAGTTGAAATTTTACTGTAAATTCGTAGAAGGATGAGGTATCAAAAAATATTTCATTGATTTTCAGTCGTTTCTGTCATGGTCTTTATCTAAGAAATAGTTTAACCCATATTTACCCATATTTTCATCATTCTGCTACAACTACATATTCGATTACATGACGATAAATTCCTTTTCATGAAAGTAAATCTGAATACATTTAAATCTATAAAGAAAACTATATTGTCGGAAATATATTAGAAACGAATTAGTTTAATATGTAGTATACATAGACAATTGGAAACAAAATATACATGCTTGATTAATATTTATTCCAATCGTATCATATAGATTTCAAATATTGTTGTGCGGAAACCCTTTCACCCACTGTAGATTCAGAAACGAGTATCACTGGTTTGTTATTCTTCTATCATTAATTCTGTTATGTAGTTTCGTCATCTTTTGGTCGCAAAATGTCGCCCAAACTTCCCGTTTCGGAACGTAAGCACAAAAGGAAAAATACCTTTATCTATGACGAATGTAAAAAAAAAAACAACTTTTCATGTGTCATCGTGGAACAGTTTTTCAGCTAAATAGAAACAGATTTCATTTATAACGTTCACAAACAAATTTATCGCGCTACGTCTCCTTGAGATCGCTCTGTTATCCGTGCGAAAATCGTATGATTGTTCCGGTTTCGGCGTCCCTGAAGGAAGTAGCGGGGCTTTTGTTCGATAAGCTTACCAACGTAAGTGCACCTACCTGGCTGATGCTGAGCATTTTAGTTTCATAATCCCGTATGACCGTGACCAACGGCACTCTATCTCGAGTGACCCACGGTTCTGCGATGCTGGTGATCGTTAGACCCGGCGGTAAGCTGTTCGTTTCATTCGCTACGTCGTTCAGTCGGTTATAGATGTCATTTATGAAGAATGTTCGCTGGTTACTGTAATGAATTTTCATAGAAGAGATTACAGTAAAATTAAGTCGAAGTGAGGCACCGACACGAATAACCGGGAAGCAACCATTGTGTACTACTCAAAATTACTGTATTTTCAAATTAATATCTGGTCCCCAAAGCCAGAGTATATTAAAGCAGGAGCCTGATGCAGATAGTTAAAAACGAACGAATTTTTGGGAATTTATTGTGAATAAAATATTAAACCTATTTCTTTGAAACTTTGAGATTACTTTATTGTACAATTAAACCGAATAAAAAAATTTTTATTTTCACGACAACTCCATAAATATTATAGTTATATGTGCAGCCTGTGAGCTAAAAGGTGTTTCACGCCGGGGTACGTAACTTAAATAATATTCAACCAACTGACCCAGCATTGAATACACATATTCTCTAACATTTTCTTCACAGTATGAACCTATTTTGATGCTAAAACATGCAAAATTGAAAATATGCTTTTGCTGTGCCAACGCGAATTGTGTAAGTACAAACCGGTTACAATAAACAAAATGTAGTGCAACAGAACATTAAGCATGTCGTCTTTCGTTTCGATGTTATAAATGTTAGTAGTATTTTATTAAGTAGAATTATATGCTTCTTAATAACGTAATGATAATTAAAATTCAATAGAATACAAGAATTATAGGTTAGTTTTCCTAATTTTCCATTGTTATTCAGTATCAACCAAATGAAAGATAACATAATAGTTCGAATGCAGTGCTTTTTAACAATACCATCTGACAGATGATATTGCTGAAAAATTGAAAACTTTCTAATTTATGTTACGTTCTTTTAACACTAGAACGTCCAACGATAAACGCATGTCTATATCAATCGGTCGATAAACATGACAACTTTTAAAAATTTACAAATTTATAAATGAACGAATTTCTTCGCTTAGATATCGTAATAAAAGTTGCAAAAGATCTGAGAAAATGTAATGTTATAACATTTTAATCATCGTTGTAAGAGTGTAGGTACCGACAAGTCATATTGACTTGCTTGGTAGTTCTAGTATTAAAAATGCTGATATATGATCAATGATCTTAAACTTTTGAGCGGTAGTGTAAGAACTTATAATCGGAATGTAGATCTCATAGGCATACTTGTAGCGTATACAGATGTGTGAAAAATAAAGAAATAAAAGCTTATTTCTAATGTAATGAATCGTCTAACGATGAAAATAATATTTGAAAGTCTCAACTTGCACACACATCTAGCTTATTTTATAATTCGTATAAAAAGTAGAAATATTTTTATTTCTCGGCCATGAATTAAATTTCGTTAATTTCACAAGTTCAACTTGTGATGTGCAACAAAATTTCTAAGAGTAATTGAATTATGCAATAGAATTTGATAAGAATTTTCACCTACACTCTATTCCTAAAGTGATTACGTGACCTCGATGCCATTATTTTTCGACAGTTATTAGGTCAAGATCGTAATTTAACGCTCAGAGTTCAAGCTACTTCTATTTTACGTCTGTCTCCCGGTTAATAGGTGAAAACAATTACTACCTGTTCGATTCCTGTTGAATGAAATTTCTGACTCCTTTTTGGAACAGGTCTTCTCCGAGGGTATAATTGAACATCCGGAATATCAGTTCCTCTGCAGGAAAAAGAAAACAATTATTATTATTTTGCTTTCTTTTTATTCCTTTTTACTGATTCAATTTGAGTTAATTTATTCATTTGAATTGCTTTGACAATTTTTTTTATCGAAGATCATTTGTTTGAAGATAATGGATATTACATTATTCAGATATTTCTGGAAAATAAAATTCTGTTACTTTGAAGAACTGTCGTTCTTCATTGGAAGAGACAAAATTATGAAAAGTATCAGAAATTGAAAGCCATTGTGTAATTCATACTAGAAAAAGTAATGAAAACTGTACATTTAATAAATTACATTAAAAACTTTCTTTTTTTTAATCTTCGAATTTTTAGAACTTGTTTATCAACATTTTTTCTGCGACCTTTAGTGACCTTGAACGACTAATTGTTGAAGGTCGCTGAATTCGTTTTTACAGTGGCTATAGGATATCGAAAAAGAATATAACATTCCATTAAAAAAAAAGAAAGTTAACCTTCGCATCTCATTACCCCCTCCAAACAGAATAAAACTATTTTTATTATACACTGGTCCCCACAAAACTGTGCAACTTTAGTAAAGAATATTCTTATGACATGTTCAATATAACACAAATTATTAGGTGATAATGTTAGGTAGAACATCCTGTATATGTATAACGTAAGGGAACGCAGATCAACTCATGTTCTAAAATACGTCAGATATAAATGAATTGAAAGGACGTACTGTATCTATACTAATTTAAAACTGTTAAATATTTATTCAAAGAAACGTAATTGAGATTTTTAAAGAATCCAATTGAAACGCACTTTTCGATGACGTTGCTTCGTTCCTAATTCCAGCGACTCTTGAGAATGGCACAGTCTTTCCGAATTCGTAGTACAGGGAATATAATATCGTCATTGGCCACTTTCCTTCCATTTCTTCCGGGTTAAGCTGTAACAAATTACTTAATTTTCTATTTCCTTTTTCACCATAATCTTCGTAAGTATAAATAATCACGCTTACATTCACCGTTGCCATAGAAGCTAAGAATGAATTGAGTGCTTTATTGACTGGTGTATCGCTCCAACGGTATGGCGTAATGAGCTGACCGATCCATTGATAAAGAAGTTCGTAGGCTGTGTTCCAATAAGAAGGACTGCTTAGTTCACTTTCTCTGCAATCAAGAATAACTTTATACAATTACTCCTACGTTATATAAAAAATAATTTATCTACATGTTTTGCTTTGAGTCTCTTTGTCGGGTTTAAAGATAATTCTTTGACAGTTGATTATACAATGATCTATTAAATCGTGACATAACTAATGTGATTTTTTCCGTACGCATGTTAAATAAGAAGAAGCAATTAATTATAATAGCAAGCCTTTATGGGTATTTCACACACCGAATTGCCTTTCTGTTAATTACGATACAAATAAAGGCAACAACGTAATAAATACTTTTAGTGATGTGGATCGATTTACTACAGTTGACACCGTAAATGATACGTTTCGACTAAAAATTTCAGTTAGATGTGACAGTACGAAAATTTGCAAAGCAATTAAATTATCCTTCATTGGTTAAATTGTTATAAGAGTAGAAGTTCTTCCCTGATAGCTGATTGGTCGCCTCGTAGCTGTAGGTTTGTCGTATCCAAGCTTGTTCGTTAATGGATATTTAAAATTTTTTGCTTGTCATTTTCAATTGTTACGCGTTATGCGAAACAAAAATGACTTTACGTCGTCTTGTGGTACAAGCTGAGTGTCTATGGCTAAGTACTGCGTGCGAAAGATTAAATTGCAGATTGTAACATATACTTGAAAAGTTACTGATTCTAAAGGTTATTATTTATTTCGATTAATAATGCTGAGTTGAAGTATATTGAACTTTCCCGTTGAAAACTGCAATTTATTTCCGGACAACTTAATATATCTGTAGAAAAGTATAATAGGAACGATACGTACTTGAAAAGCATCAAACCCCAACTGTCAGAAGCTTTAGTAGCACTATATAGTGGAATCGCCATTAAGTCGAGTTTTGGCAACTCAATGGAGCTGTTGAAATAATCTTGCAAGTAATTCATGATCCTGACCACCTTATCGGGCACATCCTTCAAGGCGTCCAAGTATTCTTTCCGGCTCCAAACCTTAATTTCCAGTTTCTTTCCGTTCATTTCGTTCACTTCTTTTGTAGGAGAAATACTTTCGAAGTCCGATACGACTAAAGCCACTTGATACGTTGACATTAGCGGTGTTTCTTCAAAGTGGTCCCAGACTTGATCCGGCTTTCCGACTCTGTATGAAATTCAGAAAAAATTACCATACGACACAAGTTCACTGAATATTTTAGTAACTACTAATTGAACAAAAGCCAAAAGTTTTTGTAAATATCTGATTGAAATGCTACTTGATTCATTGTTAAAAAATAAGTCGAAATTACACTTCGATCGATCGGGATGTTCTATCGTGAAATCAGCTACAAAATGCACGAGGGATTGTAAAAATAGTAAACGTCTCGAAATCTAGCGTTTAAAATCTAGAGTTGTGTTAGTACTCGAATTATTCGAGTAACTCAAATCTCGAGTCAAATAATGATCGGTCGGTCGAGTCGAGTCAAGCGTTCGAATTCTTCAAGCTACTTGAAATCGACTAACTGTTCGAAGAAAGTGCGAGCTACTTGCAAAATTCAAACGGTTCGAATATTGGAGAACTCGTAAGACTTCGATTTATTTGAAAATGAATTTTCAGCTCGAAAATTGTTGAATTACTCGATACATTCGAGGAGATCTTTAACTTTCGAGTTACCCGTAAATATTCGAATTGCTCGAATTACTCGAATATTTAGCTATTTACTATCAAATACTGATCTAATTGTTAGAAAGAAAAATATAAGAGGCTAATTAAATGCGTATGATGTATTTTCATGTTTTCAACACGAAAACAAACATCCTTTACGTAATCAGTTAATAATTTTGTACGGGCAAAATTTTTATCTAAATAAAAATTTCGAATAATGAATAACGGAGGGAAAAATTTGATTTGTTATTCGGTGTTCGAATACAAAAGTATCATTTTTCGACGAGCGTCGAATAAATAAATTTATTCGGTGAGAATTATCCGACGAATAGAAGATACCTTTTTTATTCAAAGTGTTTTAGTCGTAGCGTTGAATGAAATTTTCTTCTTTTATCTGCTCCGTGTAATTCGAGCAGTTCGAATATTTACGAGTAACTCGAAAGTAAGAGATCTGTTCGAATATTTACGAGTAACTCGAAAGTAAGAGATCTGTTCGAATATATTCGAGTAATTCGAACATTTACAGGCTGAAAATTAATTTTCAAGTAAATCGAAGTCTTTACGAGAGCTCGAATATTCGAGCCGTTTGAGTTTCTTTAGTAGCTCGCATTTTTTTCAAACAGTTCGTTGATTTCAAGTAGTTCGGAAAATTCAAACGCTCGACTGGACTCGAGCAATCGAACCAAGTTCGGCTCAGCTTGTAAATTACCAGTATTCGGACACCCCTATTAAAATCATGTAGGTACGAAAAATTTGGCTCCATGAATTAGTCTCATATTTAAGTGTCCCAATTAGTGAGAAGCCCCTATAGTGGCGTAGTATTTAGAGGGTTGATGACTGCCATTGCATTTAAATCGCATGAGAAGAAAAAACCAAAGAAAAATTCAATATTATAATTTCTAACTTATAAGTTACTTACGCGTCGGTACTGCTTTCTAGAGGGGTGTTTGACCTAGCCGTCATGTTCTTCGGGCGCAAGACACTCAGCTTGAATGTTGCTTTGTAATGAGGTTCGTCCATGCACGGGAATACTCTCTGCGCGTGGTCCAATCGGAGGTTGGTAGCAACGAATGGACTAAATAAGAAGTGAAAATGTATATAGAAAAGTTACTTCATTCTGTTTCTAGCGAACCGTTTCCAATGTTTTACATTGAGCTTTTAATGTTAGCATAATTACTGTATCTTTCCGTTGGAATCAAGGTACTCGTTTTTAAATAAACCGCTGCTTTCATTGGTGGTGAGTTTCCCCTCGAAAGTGATGTCTACCTTACAAGCACTGCCTTCTTTTAACATCTCCTCAAGGTGGATGACCAATAAAGGTTTTTTTTCTGTTGGAAGTTCTTGCTTCGCTAAGTGGACATCCAAAAGCGGCAATCCTTTCTCCCTTTTTAAAATAAATTCACAGAATTTTATATCGTAGAACAATAGTGTTTCTACACAGTATTAGTCCATTAAGGAAAAACGTTCTGAAAAAACTCGGAGGAAAACATCTTGTTCGAAATCAGACTGAATCTTTAATTAGTGATTCCCAAAGTATGCGTCGACGTGTCTTGGAGGATCGTAGATTATTCGAAATTTTTAAGGCAAACAAGACTGCCTCCCTACTACATATGTGTTGTTTTACAGTAATATTTTGCAATGTGTAAGTTGTTAGCGTTGCTTTACAAGGTGATAGTTCACTTATAAGAAGCTGGCAGCTGGAACTTAAACGGATCAACTATTGAAACCTCAGTCTGAAATTTCATGAAAAGATGAATATATGCTGCTAATTCTAAACCTAATTCCATTCGCAATGTCAAGTGTGTGAATTTTGGTATAAAGATTAACGTAGAACAGAAAATGGGGGTGGCAGTTTTCAATTTGATCCTAAGATCTGATAAACTGTATAGTGGCCACCAATAATTCTGAGTATTGAAAAATCAAATAAATATGTAACTTCTTCAATGTAATACATTATTTATATTTTTTTAATCTAATGTAAATGCAGATGTTAGGTACATTCTGACGGTCACGTATACACAAATTTTAATACACTGGAAACACAACGAACTGGGGATGTTTGGAAACCACTGTCTTTAGTAGCATGTAGCACAGAATTCGACATTTTGTCTATATTATAATTGAGAACCATTGTAAATTCTAGTGAAATTGGATCAGTATCTCTGTTGAAACACCTTGTATATTAGGTAATGTTTTCCTTTTGTTGTCACTAAAAAATAAGAAAATTTATTAACCGTTTAAGTTCCACGAATTACTGCAGGAATCTGGTCGAAAAGTGACGAAATGTTCAATAAAAAAGCATTTTTCTTTTGTTTGCTATCGGAAAATACTGTCCCCTCACGGTTACAGCAGTAGTTGCGGTTTCATAATTGTATAGGTAACAATTAGCATTCTGACGATTCCGAATTTATGAAATGGTTTCACGGATCCATATCGCGAAATTCTTCGATATGGAATGCAAGCAGCTTGCTGTGTCGTACTTGAACGTTTAAAGTAATTTAAGTTTGATTGAATTCTGACCTTTCTTCAAACGACCCTTCCGTGATCGTAACACTAGACTGACGGATTTCCAGATGTGGATGAACGTTCAGACTAATTAGGTTGGTGGTGTTTGTCCAAATAACGTTGATTCGCACTCGACCCATAAATCTGTCATTTCCTATGAAAGGCTGAAGTTCCAGGTTGTAACTAGTTGGTACAACTTTGTCCGGTAGTCGTTGTTGATTTACTTTGAAATGGTAGACGTCGTTTAGGTCTATACTTCGTTTCCATTTTGACTGTAAAACAAACGACAATGAATTAGAGTAGAATTCTCTGTTATCGAATTCTCCATATAAGAATAGTTCTTTATTCCAAGATTCTACTATTCGCATACGTAATGAGATCAGTACGAGTGTACTTTTAGAACTGTTTACACAGAAACTTGTCTTGTAGTTTATGTACCATGATTTGTACTTTACGAAATATATATTTGATAAACAAAATCTCATTGTAGTATAAAAACAAGAATTTTCTAATTGAATAATGGAGTGTTAATTGATTATTGAAAATATTTTAATGTAAAATTATACGTGAACACTTAATAGTGAAAACAGAACCACGTTACTAAAACTGCTGCCAGAAACCAACAATTAACCAACCATCTCTTGTTTGAGTACAGAAGATTTGAATCATCAAGATGGAAATATAACATAGACCCTAACACGGTACAATGATATTGTTCTTTATATTTATTATTAGTATTTCTATCCTTTGTTACAAAGTACATGAATATTACTATCAGGAAATGATGTGTTCTATTGTTCGAAAATTCGATTATCCGCTCAATTACGTGTCCGAAGTAATTTCGTTACGGGAATGTCTACTGTATACGTACATGTAATATAATATGTGTACTTTCAGAATGTGCAAACCGTTCCAAGAATGTACGGGAAAGAACAATATAACTTTGTTGTATACAATTCGGAATTGAATTTAAATTAAAAGTGACTATTCTTAATTTTAAACATGCACGTTAAAATTTATTTGTAATTTTGAATTAGACCGTTGAAATTTAACTTCAAATCTGAATTCACAGTTCAAATTTAGATTCAAATTCGAATTTAGCCGTTAGAATTGCTATTGCACCACCCAGAACTAAACTTCAATTTCTTTGTATTTATTTTTAATCTTAATTTAAGGTAATTGGGGGAAGATGCCAAATGATTATAATTTAGAATTTATTCGGTAGATGGTAGCACAATGGTATCTACAAGTTCATTTGTCATGTCCGTTACTAAAATATTGCTTGGTTTTCACTTCCAATATACGTGTGTCTCGAACATGATTATATTGTAAATTGTAGCGTGTATAAGAATTTTTTGTTGCCGTCTAATATTTTGTATTTCAATGAAAACTTAACTTATTTTAATTAAATTTTTAATTAGACATTTGCATAAATGATGGGCGTACAATTTGACTTAATTAACAAGCATGGCATCTTCCCCAACACATTGGGGTGAGATGCCTAAATTATGTCGGGGTAGGGTACCATTCTAGTAGACGTTACAACTTACTTAATTCATTAAGGAATAATTTCCGTATTGCTTGTGATTGGTATTATGGCGACAAAAATGGACCCCAAGTCGATTGGATTTGCTGCATTAATTGTACAAAGTAGTTGCATGAGACTTGTCACAGATTTCGAAAATACTTCTAAAAATTGTGGAGAACAGAAAGTATTGTACCATACAATCTTCTGTTCTTCTTTCCTAAGATTTAATTCAAGTTGACATAGGATCGTGAAGAAATTAACGAATTAAGTTCCTTACATTGATTTTTGTTAATTTAATAATGTCCATTCCATAGTGTATTATTTAAGGAACAAATGAAGTTCGTTGGTTTCATAGAAATATGTTAATTAAATTTGTTATACATTTAATAGGAAACCTCAGGCATTTTCCCCCTAAGGGCCTTAATAGCTAAAATTCGATTTTGAATTTCACCATTGTTATTCATATTGAAACTTTACAATAATAAATTGAAATGAATTGAACTTTTCCGTAATAAGTTATTACTAATCACTGATTCAAATGTCGAAGACGAAGGGCGCAGATGACTTCTAAATTTTAATTGTCCGTGAGTGAAAATGGGCGTACTAGAAAAGCGTTCACGACGCACTTTAATGTAATGTTCATATAAACTTAGAATTTCGTGGAGAACAAGTTGCGATTTTATTAATGTTAAATAACATTAGCGGATTATGGCGGAAATTGATTAATATCATGCTTAAAACTAATTGCTTACATGGGGAAAGGCCTCAGTATCCTGTGGCAGGACCAGAATGAAAACCAGTCCAGCGATTGCTGCTATCCACCTCATCGTTCTCCTGTCAAAATAATAAATAAAACCGTTCAGACGAATTCAGTAAAACGAAACTGGTGTCGACAAGTTTTATATTTCAATTCAGAACACTTTTGTCGTTAGTAATTGAAGACCGTGGATGTTTGTTGAGATTAACCGTTTCATATTTCATATTTTAAAATTTTACATTGAAAATGGAACTGTCTTAAAATTAAGTGAGACCGAAAGAAATTCTTAATATGTAGGGTGTTTCACATCCTTAAATACCAAAAATTCGTGTAAGTAATGAGAAACTTTTAACAATGATGTACAGTAACTTTTATTTATTTTATTCGTGTTCAGTATTGTATATAAAAAGGATATTATTAATATTAGTGTATACGAATAATTTAGCTTGTACACTTGCATAGAAATGAGAAAGGAAAATATCAATAGTATCGATATACTGTGCATTTAAATTATTTTGCCCAGTACAATGTAAATATGTACAGAATGCTCTATATCTATTAGCTTGTTATAAAATATTGAAAGAAAGTATTGGCATTAAAATTAACATTAATAAGTGTTGACATCAATATGTCGTTTTTACATTATAATTGGGAGTTATAATGAGTGAAACACTATGCACACAGTAAGAACTATCATAGAAAATGAATTCAATTTACGTATTCTTAGTACCATAGTTTTTGTACACTTGTTTTTTAATATTATTATGAGCAAAAAAATGAATATTCACTTTTTCAAGTATATTCTTTGTACTATTAAGTACGTAAAATATTATTAATACATGACAAGTACAATCTATGTATTTTGTCGGCCGAAAATTTAAAGCAACTTTTTAGTATGCAAATCAAGTACATCTTTTTAGTATTTACTTACAAAAATAATTCTATTCTATTTTCCAAATAAAAGCACTTTTTCGGTCATTTTGTTATGTAAAAAGAATGCCAAATTAAAGATATAAACATGACTGTGCCCCCTGTGACAGCCACACTCATACCAATTAACAATCTTCTTGAATTTCTTGTTTCGGATACTTTTTTTTTGACATGTCATTTTCATGCTAAGAAACAATGTTAAAACACAATATAATAAAATGATGTTAGCAAATGCTTTTTATTATTATTCATAAGTAGTTCAATAAATATTAAAAAGCTGTATTTCGTAAACATATTGTATTTGCTGAGGAAAAAATCCCTAATAAGTAGCTTAAATTTTCGGCAGTCAAAGTAGAATGATCCTTAACGCCTGTATCGGGTAATCTGATAGAAGACTGAAAGATGTAATTGTGTGTAGTACTCATTAAACTTATGAAACAACTGTTAATGCTAATAAAATATTTTTACATCAATGGTTCAAAGGTTGACATATTTAATTACTTTCCTGCACTGATATTAAAGGTTAAATTTAAATTTTAGTTTGTCCGTAGCAACTAAATTCGAACAAATGAAGTGTGAAGTCATTTAACATTCCAATGGCGGTCATACTGATACCCGACTGAAAGATTCTTTTCAAACTAATACTATCTATATTTTAAAAACAAATAATTAAAGTATCGGAATACCCATCTAATAAGAAATAATACTAAAAAAAACGATTACAGAATCATCAAAAATATAAAGTATGCACAGTCTTGAGACTGTTAAAGCTCGTTAGCGAATACTCAGCCTACCGCGAAGCAAGAAAAATTCTGTGAAATCAGCAACCCCTCTGAAACATCACACTTTCTTCGAAAACAACAGATGTCCCGTTAGTTATCGACACAACTGTAATCGCAAAGTCACCCTCCATAAAAAAATATCAATTTCAATCGAACTATCACAGTAAATAGCATACTTTCGATTCAGCTCAGAATCCATGAAACACTCAGGCTTACTTCGCGATTCTCATCCAGCACGTCCGCACTTGCATGCGGTAGGGAACGCTCTGACAGTATCAATTCACAGACGGTAACTAACGATCACCAAAGGTTTCGATCTATGGTATCATCGGTGTGACCTTGATACAATTCACCGACAAAGATATATGCTCCAGCGAAAACCGTAGGACCGGCAAGGAACGCGGCCCCGAGCCGACTGTTCAACTTCTTCGTCCTCTTCGGTGCACCAATATGGCCACCACTGGCAGCAAAGAAAGAAAAACAGGGTGAAAAGATGGAAAAAAAATGTCGCCCGGCGAGCAGAGTGAACGTGAACGACCACGTAATTACCGATTCAAGCCCGAATCACGGATTCAGATCGTTTAGATCCACTTAACCGCGTAATATGTAGATCGTCCATTATCCAATTCCACGCGGTAGACGTCACAAAAGGGACTCTAATCGTAATAGTAACCGTCGCTGACGGCTGAGAAGCCAACGTCAATGGCCAATACTGAAAGCGTCAATGGAAATTGTGATTCGGTGAACCTGTTCGTGTATGGCACCGTTGCGTGCGGTCATTGTGGATTGGTTTAAATGGATGAAAAGCTGGCGATCTTGGCCACGCGTAAGATTTCAATTAGAACTGATGGGATGTTTCTGTGGATGAGGTTCCTGTGTCGTTAGTGGGGCAACTGGGTCACTCGTACTGTTCAGCGGTGGATAAAATTTTAATTAATTTGATGAACCACAGGTGAGTTTATCAGGTCATCCAATTATGTTGCTGTCATAATTTATGTGCTTAGTTTTCTATGTTTATTACAGTTATCGAAGAGTTTCGTACTCTGATTTTCATTCGAGAAACAGAATTATTATTGCTGGTGTATACAGTGCGTTTCAGAAGTATAAAACCGTCCGAAGCTAGTCTTATATGTTTCGGCTGTGAAACTATAACGAAACTTTCATGTACTTGGTTCCTTAGAGTTTCAAGTATAGCGTACTATCTGCAAATAAGCATAATTTCAACCTAAAACAAAATACGTGAGTTCACATTAATGAGTAAATACATCTAAACTGGGCCTGCAGGGTGTTCATCGTAATAATCATCACGATTTTTCAGAGTTAGTCAGTAATCAATCAGCAATGAATTGCAATATTAAATATTGTCAGAAATCTTTTTCTCCGATAAAAAATCAATGTCACCTTCACTTTCTTGAATGGCACCGTATAATTCTTTCTATCTCGTATTGTAAGTAGTATCGAAAAAAATTCAGTGATTCTTACCAAATTGTCTGTCTTTACTAGTTTGCTTAGAAAATCATTCTTAAATGTAATAATATTGTTTATTAACTCGTATCTCAAACATGAACGTATATTCACATGGTAACTAAATGTAAACAGTAAACAGACTTGTCATAAATTTGACTTCTCGTTCATTGTGCGTAATTGTTTTATTGTAGAACACGTGATATGTGAAGCATGTCGCCATCATGCACTTTCATGTTTGACTCATGCGTTACTTGGAAGGATCTTATTAGGTACATTTAAGAATGGTGTTCTAAGAAAATCATTAAAAAAAATAACTTTCTGTGATGTGATTAAATTTGTCTCGATGTCATCTTTAAAGTGACCTTGATGTTTTATTGACGAAAAAGTCTTTTGGCACTTTTGAATGCTGTAATTATTTGTATAAAAAGTACAAATACTTTGTAGCTTGTCTTTACTTGTTATAGGTACAATATTCATATTGTATAACTTTAGTCCAAATCACGTTCCTATTCTTCGTCTACTTCAGCTTCGCTGACATTAGGCAATTCAAAGAAGTAAATAACATTTTTGAGATGTTTCTCCATTTTCTTCGTACATGGTTTCCTCAAACTGTTTATATGTATATGGACCTGATAATGCTATTGTAATGGGTAATAAAAAATTTCTTCTACAAAACTTCCTAAGATAACATTCTCAAAATTGTTTAATGTCTTTATTATGAGACTCTTATGCTTCTTCTTAATTGACGATAACTTGTAAGCTCGTAGTTTATCGACGCTATTTGTAACGGGTACTTTTCAAGTGATCCTTTAACTTCCCTGTTGCACGTCGACTGCTGCAGTGAAAAATGCCGTACCTAGCCAGTCACAATTTATTTTCTTTTGTAGGTGAGTCGTCGAAAATATCTACATAGTTAATAGGGGCTTTTGGTCCTGTTTTAAATAATACTGCGATATGAATTTTACCCAAAAATGTTGTAACAGTAATTAAATAATCCAGCTTCTTTGCAATATTCGTGTTATCCATATTTAGGTTACGCGACAGTCAAAGTATTGAAACAAAATTGATCTCGCTTGATATACATCAGTTTGGTAAAGAAGAGAGAAACTATCCATATACGATAAAAGCAATATAAATATGAATTTAGACCATAGTAGATGGTACTAGTATTGGTAGATCAGTATGGTGATCCACCAATAAATCACAAAGTTATTTTTAATTTTGATTAAAAAAACCTAGTGCGTAATGTTATCAATTTTGAATCACAGACTAGTTCCTCGATTCTGACTGAGACCTAACTCGGTTCTAAACCAAATCTACTCTAGATTTAATTCAGACCGATCTGAAACTTTACTAAAACTTCACTCATCATCAGATCTATCTCTAACTAGGATTATTCATTTGCGTTGATACTAATAAATACAAATACATCTAGGTTCTTCAATCGGAAATGTTTAAATTGCATTGAAAAATAAGATACCTATATAACTGCCCGCGTTAAATGTGACAGTGATTATGAAAATGGCTTAATTGTAATTTATATACTTTGCATTCGATAATATTTCTATTTTCACACTTTGAATGTGAATTGTATTCTGAGTAACGACACAGCAATCGATACCATTACTCAGGTCAATTTTCAAGTATTTTTCGAAAATTGTTTTCATTAACATAACATGGACCGATATAATACACAATAAGTGACGAATGCGGATTTTACAGATTCGACAGATTAATGATTTAAGCGATTTTTGTAATGGTGTCAGGACAAAAGTAATTTGAGGTTTGATAATGTATATCGTACGGAAAGGGAAAGGAAGAAGACTGTGACGATAACAAAGAGTGGTGATACGTCGAGGTAACGATTGAAAAAAGTGGGGAGCTACAAACTGCTGCATTCTGACTGCTGAGCCAGTCTTCGTCTATTGCATCACAGGTAGAACGACTAATTGCGTTGCACCTGCATCAACGAAGCGCGCCATCGCGGTCACAAATTTAACTTTCAGTTTCAAAAAGAATCGTCTCGCTGTGGATCATTCGTTCGCTTTGGTTAGTTCACGTGACTGATTGCTTTTTGTCGTGTCGGACGCAGCACGCGATCCTTGTTTCCTTGATTGGTGGTAACCGGAAGCTGATCACATGAGCCGAGGATCTATTTCCAGTTGGCAGGATTATGGACGTAGAAGTTGTGAGTACCAGCACATTCATCTTGCTAATCTTTCTTTCCTAGTAAAATGTGAAAGAAGCTAAGTGTTTTTTATGAGTTACAAAAATTGAAATGTAGGTCAAAAATTGAAATTCTGGTCAAAGTTTGGTTTTCTCACCGAGGAATATGCGTAAATACAGGTTACACATAGACTAGAGAATTTCAAGTTTAAATACCCATGTTCCCATTGCATATCGACATTTATAACAAATTTATATATGAATATTTTACTGAAATAAGAGAAGAATTAAAAGAAACAGTTATATTATGCTACTGTTAAATAAGAGATTAATGAAAGAACAGACATCAGACATTTTAATATGCCTCATTTAACGAAGAAATATTTAATATTTAAAAAAGTTTTATAGCATTTAATAGTTTTTGTATCATTTAAAGAGAGAATATTGTATACATTTCTAAAAAATATTCGAAGGCATATAATAGAGATTGAAAGGATTCAACGCTTCGTTTTTAATAATAATATAATAACTTGTACAAAATTTGTAACTAATTTTTCAATTTCTCAATTCTAGAATAATTTGCATGGGAGTATGGATCTAGTTGAATTAAAAGTATTTTCTGTGCATTTATTTCAAGGTATTCCATTCAAGGTATTAGACATTCCAAGTAATCAGATTGTTTACTTGAGCCTTATGCAATGATCTTTGTAACAAGCTACAAATTTACAGTACTTGTTGTGTGAAATTTCCTATGAGATGATTGGGGTCAAGAAATGTAGTAATATTATTACAATATGTCGTAAAACAGGCTTTCAATGTTCGATTACCGTGAATTGTGCCACGAAATTGAACCGACAGTAATAAGATAAAGGACAATGTTAATGAAAAGATAAAAATACGTGACAAGTTCGAAAGTTATAGTCCAACCTTAAGCATAACTGTGAATTTATTTGCTGCTTAATATTCAAGACTTGCACTTGTAAGTTTTGTTTAGAGTACATATTTGTAATAATATAAAAACGTAAACGTTCTCTTTTCTAGCACATTATTTTTGAAACGTTATACCAATTATTACTATTCTAAATGTTAATTATTTTCATGTAATTACAATATTTAATTCCATGCAATCTTCAGAATAATGTAACGCAATATACTATGTACCATTTGACATTAAAATAGAACTACTGCATCTATTCAAAATTACACCCATTATTTTAATTTATATTGATGAAAATTTCTATAATAACGCACTCGTAAAATCATTTATTTCAAATTGAAATATTAATATTGAAAAGCTAACCGAAATCTATAAAAGTTATAATTAAGATTCTAGTGATTAATTGACTTGTGCAATGTAAACATTCATTTTTAGTAGTTAAGATATTTTTTAATTTCATATAGTTCTATATCATAGATATAAAAGAATAGAGTTAATAGATTTTTAAATATCAAATAATACTACACAAGTATTTACCTTCAAAAACAAAAAAAAAGAAACAGTCCTCAAAATTTTTCATGTTACGTTTTAATATCAGACATAATGAACAGTAATAATTATTTGTCTATCAAAAATCTTTTCTACATTGTTACAGCATTTGTTATTAGAAGTAGTGCCCCTCAGTTTTCAAAACGTTTTGCCCCGTGTCTGTGAAGAATTGAATTCCACGTCGAGAAAATATAATAGAAAAAACGTTCATAATTGCTTGATTGCTAGAGACGCTCGTGTCTCTGAAGCGTAACTGACTCCACAGCCACTGATTGTGAGTTACCATTGGAAATTCCATTTTCAAAATACATTGACCATTCTTCCAAAAGAATCTGTATTGGAAGCCAATGTCTATTAACACGAAATTGTGCATTGTTTGTTAATACTTCAGAAATTCTAAAATTAAGGAGAAACAACGTTTGTCTTTATTGTATTCTTTTGCAACAATCGCAAGAGAAATATGCGTATAGCACAATATAATGAAAACCTCTCATGGAAATTAGTAAAAGTTTTTGTATTTTGTGAACATAATAAACATCGAAATTCGAGAAATTCAGATTTTTTGTCTCCGGTTTACGAAGAATAGTCTCTGAACATGGAAATTTTCATAAACATTCATAGTTGTATTATTACTGTTTGATATAATAAAAATTATAATGATAAAACGTTATGAACTTTGTTATGTGTATATAAAAAATTGTGGGAACAATAAATAAAACAATTGAATAAAGTACTTCTATACCATAATTATAATAAAATTAAATTAAATTTAACGATTATCAGCATGAAGTCCGATCAATGGCCCTTTGTAATTTTAGTATATGTAAAATAAGAAATTTTAAATCAGACATTTTGACGAGATTGGTAGTTCTAGTGTGAATATACATATGTATGTATTCATGAAAACTTATTAGGAATCTGTTTCCTTTTTATTTTAGTACAATTTTGTAAGAAACGTTTGGTGTAGTTACAGTTGTGGTAACAGTAGATAGAAAATAATATTTATATAAATATTTCGTCAAATTGTAAGTATCTATGTAGGCATATACAACATAAACGGAAGGCTCCTAAACGGAAATGTACGATCACAGTTATTGTATGACATAATTGTACCTACTTGTGACCAACGTTGCACGCGTAGCCAAGTAGTCAAATGAAATAGCAAATTGTACCTACATATATATTTTCGTGAAGAATTGGTATTCGCATCCTTTTTAGGATCAATTCACAATATATAGTAATAATATATAATATATAGTAATAGGAATACCTTTATTTTAAAATTTTCGACCTTAACATATTTATGCAAATTCGCTATTTTATAATAAGTTAATTTATAAATAAATTAAATTGATTTACTCCTCACATTTTGCGTCGTGTTTTATTAGGTTGAAGATTAAAATAAATAATGCAATTTGTTTAGCTTAAACAGTTGATAGGATCTAATGAAATAAAATAATTTACTTTAAATGCAAATAAAATTATATACGTAATTATAAGAATCTTCTTTATTTTATTAAAGCAATTTGTTTGAATTTTTACCTTTTGAGGGTACTATCATTTCGTTGCTGGAATCAAAACAATAAAAACTGACATTTTGTACATACGAACCTGATAATTCTACAATAGGTTCGATACATTTATAAAAGCAGTAAAGAAACTTATTTCATGGAACATGAGAAGATGGTAAGATTTTCGTCGAGGTTTTATTTTATTTTGCTAATAAAATAAGTAGCAAACGTGTAAAACATTAATAAAGTTTATATTCACAAAATAATAAATTGGAGACCAAACGTGCCAATTTAACAAACACAGTATCATCATTAATATGTGTAATCATAATTGATCTAAATACATTACAATATTATACGTTAATATTGAAATACAACAAACTTCAACGCTTTAATTTGTCAATGTGAACTGGATTTTATGTAATTATGAGAGGTGCAAGTGTAAACAAAAAAAGATGTATTATTAAGTTACCGCTATTTCGTTTGGATACCGTTCAATACAAGCAACGTCATTGTTCCAGAATCCTACTCTAAATTATGCCATGGTCATAGTATATCACTTACGTTCTTCTATAATAATGTAATATATTCGCTTTTTATAAGATGAAGTTACAAAAATAAATAAAGACAATTCGTATAAACGATATTTATAAATATTTATAGATAATTTCTCAGATTTGCATCATCGTATAATTGTCCGGATATTTCTGAACGGTAGTGCATGTAATTACAGTCTTAAACAGTTTTTATATATACACGATTATTTGCATAAAATTCCTCAATCTGTTTATCAACTTCATCAGCGTTGCGTGCTTTACAGTGTTACCTTTATCAGCTACTAGCAACAACGACATGGGAACACGGGTACGTCGAATTTCGTTTGTTTACACGTTGATCATGCAACACGTGATATAACGTGCAACAGAATCCTTTCATACCGTATATTACTGCGAGGAATTGCACGTACGATTCGCATACGTAATACCATAAAGCACTGTTGGTAGTAACCTTTAGTCATTTTGCGTGAGTTATCATCGGTGAAGCATGTTTCGGTGAAATAATTCAAAGTCTTGCGAAATTCGGGATTTTGGCACGTGTATTACGGTGACGTGCAACTAATTACGTTAAACATTCACTGACACCTCAGTAAGTACCCTATTTCATGCAGGGTTCAACGATTTCCTCGAATTAATTCTCGATCGAATTTAAATCATTCGAAAATTAGGAAAAACGAAATGATATTCCCTACCGTTTTATTATATTTACGAAATCGTTTCGTATATGATGAACTGCTACATATCTGAATTATATTAACTTGTTCCATATGAAAGGATCGGTTGAACTGGTTTGGAGATTAAATTATGTTTTTATGATTGAATATTTCTACGAACGGCCGTTTGAAACGAATTTGCATAAACACTGGATGAGAATAAAATTCATGGAAAAACTTCGAAAATCTTCAGTCAAATTTTTATTAAAGAGTATATTTTCAAATTCAAAATGTTGTGTCCACGAGACTAGTCCTTTACGTATAATGTTCGGTTTAATAATGTAGAATTTTATATTGTCAGATGCATAAATATTCGTTGAAATTGCTTCTCACATAATAATTAATTTCTTTACATTTTTAAAAAAATGCAACATGATATTACATTATTTTTGAAAAGAACATGTAGATAATAGAATAATTGTAGGTGAAAATAGAAGATAATAGAAAATGAAAATAGCAGAGAAAATGACATTTTCCATGGTATTACATAATAAGAAAGGAGCTGTGTATTTAGTGAAATTTGTAGAAGAATAGAAAAAATGTTTAAAATTCTTCAATTACAGTTAAATATATTTGATGAAACTTTAGAGAATGATTTTTAGTAGAGTCAACGAAACAACCCTGTACGTAAGTATTATACTTAGCGAGTGAATTTTCATCGGCACCATGAATGATTACACTAACGGTCAAGTGACGTAAGGCAGTGTGCACAGAAAGGGCCTTGAAGAGTTGTTTCTTGAACGTATTTATGAACGTGCATACCGGAAAATCAATTTTAATGTTTTCGCGTCACGTTCGGCTGAGACGGTAACACGATTGTGATAAGGCGACCATGGTGATATCGTTTTTAGTGGTCGACAGCACTTCTGAAGTCTAATTTATAACAGACCCCGACATGAGTAATATACAGGAAGATTAAATCACCATTTTATCATTTTAAATTTCGTAAGAATACAGAGTGGCAAACTTTATAAACATTTTTGGTAGACTAATTCAGGCCAAGAAGGACTCTATACAATACAAACTGTTTTTCAGTTCTTATAATAAAGTAGAACCTCCATTATCAGAACGTTCTCATTATCTGAATATTCTTTCATCGAAACGTTCTATTATCCGGACAATGTATTTCAAACTTCGTGTGTATTCTATGCAATATTTCTATCCTGGCAAGCGTACATATATGTATGCAGGGCTCAGTGGAAAAAGGACACATGCCACATCTACGTCAATTTTTACGTTTTTGCACCATCAACAGGCTCTAGCATTCTAGCGTACATTCCACGACCTTCAAGCACCGTGACATAAACCCTTTCGTAAATGGAAGCATATTAAAATTTCTTAACATTGAGAGCAAACCAATTCTTAGTGGAAAAGTAGCCCATGCCACTTTGCCTCTTTAGAGATCTTGTAATAAGAGGGTCCTCGTGGAAAAGTGGCACATGCTACAATACTATAAGTTTACACGACAACTACTTTCAGGAAAACTAATTTTCTCAGGTAATTTGGTATTAATTCGAAGGTATTTAGTTGGTAACTGAAGGTGGTAAATAACAATTACTGTAAAATCTTGGCTCGAAAAATCATAATAAATGATACGCTTTTTAACAATTACACAAAAAGGGTACGGTTACTCGGGCAAAATTTTTGCACACACTTGTCTAGGTAGAACCGTATTATTTCGCCGGGCATAACATTTACCACTATATCTTAATATTCCTTAATTCTTATTTCTACATTATTTGCTTCATATGATAACTGATTAACCGCGCTAGATGTTGTCTCTAGACGTTGAAAAGAATGCAAAAATTACTTTTGTTTATGTTCAAGACGGACACAATGTAAATAAAAATATTCCTCCTTCACATTCCAAATCGAACTGACTAAAAGAGGCATTCCTGTAAAAAATTGTATGCCCCAATAGCCGTAACCTTCTGTTTAGATTGTTAAAAAACGTGTCACATAATATGACTTTTCGAATCAAGATTTGATAGCAATTGTCATTTACTATCCACTTCAATTACCAACTAAAATAACTACCAGTTAATATCGCATTTCCTGAGAAAATTAGTTTTTCCACAAGTATAATAGATGTGTAAATTTATAGTATTGTGGCATGTGCCCCTTTTTCACTGGGCCTCTCATATCTCTATAGGATGTTAAGAAAAATATGGGACATATTTTGACAGTGTGGATTCTATACGCCAAACAAAGACGATAATCAAGAATGACGGAACCGTGTTCTAGGCTTCGTTTTCGAGGTATTAATTGTTGAAAATTGGGTAAAATGCGTGTGGAATGCGTCTGGCGCGATGAGTTGTACTACTTGCAGTAGTCGATTCTCAGCTGATACACGGGATCAATCCATGACCTAGTTAACTTTATGAACGAAATGCAATCAAATAAATGAAACCAACTCGTGGAACAATTGAACACTTTAAATTCAAAGAACTATTAAAATTAATTTTTATTGTAAATTTTATGGAACATGTTATATGTATAAAAAAAATATACCGCAGAAATTTGTGAATTTTCGCCCGGGCTACCTTGTAATTGTCCCAAATATATTTTCGAACGTTTTAGCTGGATATGATACATTTCAATATTTTCGTCGAAGATTTGAAAACACAAATTTACGGTAATATACATATACACGTGTATAGATACGCAGGTGTATTTGCATTTTCTATGCAGTTATGGTAATTTATTCATATCTTCGTCGACACGCATATCAGTTGTACAGGCAAACTTCAAGTACAGTTTTCCTTCTCGATTGTTCTCGATTATGCATACAAAAGTTTGAAAATACGTACCAAGGTAATTACACTCGTTTGTCAAAATTTTGTAAAATTGCTACATGATTATATTTTGTACAGTTGTAATATGTCAGTGGCTTATCTACTAGATTATTCATATTTATGTTGCATTAATATCAAGTTAATGTAATTTTTTTTTAACATTCTCCATTATAATGAAATCTGTTTATGTTTCAATTGGACTTATTAAATTATTCTTCTGCTTCATTTGGACTTGACATGTCATTTCTTTGTACACATATTTTTACAAATCTGAACATTTCTGTTTCCTCTTTGCCATTAGGAGGCATTAAAGTGAGAAAATCAAGAAATACAGACTTATGTTTTTTCTTAGTCGTATTCATATGCTAATTAGTAGTCGACGTTATAGCCGCATTTCATATTTATTTGTTCACATTATTTGTTATTGTATTAACGCTACGTAAGTCATATTTTTTATCTAAACAATTTCAATTTATTTAGAACAGCGCTAACGACCTTTTGAGCGACATTTATTAAACAATCAGAGTGTTAATAGTATGAACCACGAAATAAACTAGGTCGAATAACCCTTTGAGTGTTATGACTGCATCGGAATTTCTTATATTATTACTAATATTAATTAATTATAATAAGAATAAGTTTATGCTAGTAGTACCTACTCCACTATTTTATAGAATAATGTGTTGTATTTCTTATCTGATAAAATTTCTTTGACTCATCAATTAAAAATCAAATGTAAATACTCATTACATCGATATGCCTATGAACATAAAGTAATAAGCAGTTCATGCAAAAATTAAAAACACGTTTTTATGCTACTTTTTTATTTCTAGCAGTCCATCTGACTCGACCTATTAAACTACTTTGACTCACAATACCAAATGTACATTTGCAGGACATCCAAGTTATACGATAGGTCATATCAAGTGTAACAAAAAATCTATTATGACACTATGTCCAAATTGCTTTCATTTTATCGTAATAAATTAAATAACGTTAGGATTTAATTATGAGTTGTATAGAGACTTAATAGCTCCATAGTGTACGCGGTACGTAAAAGAATTTCTTCTGCAACAATAGTCATTGCGGATCAAGTATCATCCACAATATTCGTTTCATTTTGGTTTCGTCCTACGCCATTTAGAGGTTTGAAACTATAAAATTATTTTATTTCTTTAAACACGTATTTGATACTTTTAGGCCATGTGGTTTTTGATAATAGACCAGATTGCCATCGTATGTTATTATTCCAGTAGCAGATACATCGAAGTGAAATCTTTCGATTAATTTTCGCAGCTCAAACGATGCCGCAGTTCAGTGGCGGTCCGGTGGAGTTTATGACCTGTGACGATATTCAATACAAAAGGGACAATGGTTGGTTCCTATCGTATACAAAGATAGCTGGAATTATCGTAGTTTTCATAATCGGTGTCGTTGCCGCGGGATGCCTCGGTTGGTACATAAATTCTCTACCAAAAAAAAAGGTAAGTAGAACAGCCAGGTGGTATTTCTTAAGCCATGTTTTAATAACTGACACCGCACATAAGTAAATGACGAATTGTAGAATGTTTTACAAACGTATTATTATTAAATGAATTACAATTATATTTCATAAGTATCAGTTTCTAATAGTAATCTGTTATTAATAAAAGAGTATGAGTTAATTGTTATGTTTACATCACTGAGTTCTCCGATGGCTTGCTCTTGTCATCACTCATTTAATAAAGAAGTCTATTGAAATACTACTTATTACATTAAAACTTTGTATTATTTCGTTGTGATTGTGTGTATGTTTATGAGCTGTATTATATATTTTCTTTTATTATTAAATATTGTGTTCTGCAAGACCGTGTTCATTTCTGAAATAATTCTCTACAGTAATGCCATTATTACTCGTCTGTATTAAATTGGCGTAGCTGTGAATAGGGTTGTAAAATTTGTGACTAATTATAACCAAGTAATTTTTAAATCGTTTCTGAAAAATATTTGAGGTATGTTCAAGATCACTGTCTTACGTAACAATGAAATAAATTAGTAAAGTCGCTACAGATAATTACATCTCTGTTTCGATTTTCATTTTCCTCAAGACAACAAAGTGTCCAGAGACTTCTCGATGGGAGTTTATGTTCATACAAACACATTGATTGTACAAGTATTATCACGGCGTAATCGACAAGAACGAAATTTAATTGAAATCCGTTTGCTGCATTAGAATCTTTATTACAGCCTTACGACACCATGGATTTGCTCAACGACGAAATCGAGGACACTGAGAATTTACTGGAGACTCTGACCTCGCCTTTCATTCGTCCTCTGAAATATCGTCTTCAATTAATGCCAATAATTAATATAAACAGCGTGTCGCACCTAAAAGGCTATGTAGTTATCGAGTTTCAAGTAAACGACACAACCGGTTTAACTAAACTGTCCTTAAACGCGAAGAACATCACGGTAGCGCGATACAAACTGTCGTCAAGGGATCAAGGCGAGGATCGGACACGATTAAAGAAGAAACGAAGAAGGAGTGACGACAAAGAGAGTAGTTATGAGGATCATCAGGACAGAAAACTGGGTAATCAATTATTTCAGCAAAAACACATTGTGCATAGTTTCATATAATGTACTATAAATTATTTCACTTTGGTTATCTGGAATTTTTATAATTTTCCGTTACTTATTCGCTAAATATTTCGTCGTTATTTGTTCTGTACTCACCAATCGTTCAAAATATTCGTAATTATTCGCTTATACTGATCATTTATTGACAATTTTTATTATTGATTTTCTGTTCTATTGAATGTTGTCGGCGTGCAAACATATTTCTGAAGTTGAAAATTGATTTAATGACTTTCAAACCAAATCCATAATCACTTAACTAATTGTGTTATATTATATACTAACATGTTGTTTTTTCTTCCATTTCATTTAGGTCAATAATATTAAAACCTCTCGTTTGAATGAAATTTAATTTCTTCACCACACAATTGTTTAATTTATTGAAAATATTGAAATATTTCGCTAGTATAATTCAATTTAATTCGTGACCAGAATATAAATCCGAGATATAATTTATCGTTAATACATTACGTAGATTTTAATCTGTTCGTACTTGTGATTGTTAGTTTCATTGAAATTTCCCGCGTATGTATCTACTATTCATTCTGTTCGCAGTTAGAAAGGATATATATTCCGCCGAGAGCGACTTACTTTTAACAGTATCGGAGAACGAAACCGTTTTATCGCAAGAGAACACAGAACGTGCAACGGAAAGTTTGTCGGCCGATGAGGGATTCGAAACATCGTCGTCGAAAGATTACGATGCTAGAAGTGCAAACCATTCCGATGTTAAAGAACCGTATCCTGACGTTCCGGCATTTTCCTCGTCGGAAATAGCGATTACACAATACATAATAGACGACGATAAAGAAATTCACACGATTTTCTTAGAGACGCCGATTCAAGAAGGAATTTATTTGCTGGAAATTGATTATCACACGTGGATCGATGATAATGCGTTTTTTATTGCCAATTACACCGCGTCTGACCAAGAACGGTAAGTTTTAGTTTTTTCCAAGTAGGAATATCATTCCTATACATTGTAATGTAATTTTATATTTGCCGTTAACGCTTTACATTCATTAGACTTACAACTTAAGGGGCGAGACCAGTAACGTTCTGACAAGGAGTGTATGTTCGCGAATTATTTATGCGGAACTGAAATAACCTTGTTTTTTTTAAACTTAGTGTATTAACTAAAGTACTATGAAACTATTACTCACCATTTTCTTTATTAACTTAACCTCTCAACGCCGGGGTCCGCGGAACGAAAAGTAAGTTGTCGTGCTGGGTAGTATTTGCAAGCAGTGGCACTGCAGTGCCGGCGGTTGCGTAGGGAGAAACAATATTCTTATTGTGAAGGTTAGGATACGTAGGAGGAATCTTTCTAACAGATGAAAATTATTATTGCTGCAGTTTTATATTTTCATATCGTTGTTTATTAATGTGTTTACATGATGTCAACGCTTATAGAAATGCGAAATAAAATTCGCATACATAAAAAAGTGCAATAATATATCAAAAATTCACTAAAGAATAAAAAATAAGCTTCATGGTAATCACAACAGTTCTGATCATATGAGACTAAAAATAAAATCGTAGATCACTCATAAATACTTGTATTGCTTGGAAATACATTATTGGCGCCCCAGGATTTTATTATTAGTCACATATGACCACGTAGGTATGCTGTAATAGCTATTAAAAATATTTGTGTATTTTTTGGTGTATGTTTTTATATGTCTTATTCACTTTATAGTGCATTTTACTATAACCGAGTATACATACATATATGTATATGTATACATATAAATATATTTTATTTGTGATATCCAGTATATCGAAAGAAATAGAACAACTCAGTTTGTAATTAGTGTTTACTTTAGTAGATAAATTAATGTGAATTGTAAATAATAATTTGTGTAAATTAGTAACGAACATTTAGTGGGAAAACTTTTGAAAACTGCTTTTGCTGTTATAAACAAAACATAAGCGTTTCATTACGATACGATATATGATTGTATACATATATCAATCAATAATGTATACAATCCGTCTTATCGCATCGCCGTTCCTAGCAGCCCGTGGATCGGTAACTTGCATTAGCGACATGTAAAAAACGCAGGGTCCGTATCTCTTACGTATGTCGGCGTTGAGGGGTTAAACGTAAAAAGAAAACGAAAAAACCGTGGCAATTATCGTTCATGATGGCAGCCGTTCTGGTGATTTGGAATAAAGAGAAAGCAAATACAGTGATTTCTATATGAATGCAACACGAGAGCGGCGTTATGCCTACTATTTGGTTGCGAGGGGGGGAGGGTCCTCCTCTGGAATCACATTTTCTTCATACAGATCAAGTGTCCTAATGCTCATGAGTAGTAATGTACATTGACGATCAGAGTCGGCTTCCTTTCTAGGGGAACAAGAGACGTAGGGGATGGGCCTCCTACCACTTGGTAACTTTATTCCAAGTACTGAAATAAATATTAAATCGAAAAAAAATGTTAAGCCGAATGTTCATTCGGCAGAACGAGTAGTAAGTCCCGAGATCAAGTGGTGCAACGTGCTTAACCTATGCCGCTTTTTCCTCTAAAAAGAAAGCCAAGATTGTTCTGTAGTGCACACTGACGTGCAAACTCGGCTGCTGCTAAGCGAAAAAGCAGTGTAAGGGAAAAGTTTCCTACCGCTTGGTATTGGGAATTACTGAAATTTAAGCTAAATTAACAGTCGACTTTAACATTTATTTCAGTACTTGAAATTATTTTACTGTACAAACTGTCAAGCATATTTCCGCCCTGTGGTGCGTTCGCTTCAAAGTCGCACACCACAATCATTTTTAGGAATTTCAAAGGAATATTGAGATAAAAGAAATATTTCGATTTTTTTTACTTTTAAAGTAGTCTGGCAGGATAGTCTGTTTCAAAAAGTACATACTTTGTTCATTAGTTTGAGGATGATTTCTAAGCTTTAATTTGTTTTTCGTTTAACAAGAAGATTGCTATTATGTTTCTCCTGACAACTACGGGATCGATGAGAGAACACATTCTTGTGTGCATACTATTAACCGTACAGTATACACGGTGTTTCTAGATTGTAGACAAAAGCGTAGGTAATTCATGAATAATTAATCTATGATTGTTTTATAATTTTTAAAACGATTATAGTGAATCATTTTACACTTAGACGTATACAAAGAAAATATTAATACTACATAGAAATATGTAGATATTTGTAATGACACTCTCATTATGCCTATGGTTTGTCTAGGTATTACGTAATATCGTGTTGCAAACACACTGTCGTAGATCTATTATGTCTGTTACTAATGTCATCCCATATTTAGTCACGTTCGTTTCACCTTTTAGCAATATAGGTACATATTTTACATTTTTCACTCTAAGGCAAATAAGAAAATAAACTATAAAATAAATGAGCCATACGCAATTACAGAAGAAAATTAGCAACTATAACAATTCGTACAACATTACATTCATCATACTATGTACCTTAATTACTGGTCTATTTACATACATATAAGCGTTTAACGTTAAACAAATAAAACTTTACGTAGCCCCAACACACTTACTTGAAAATTAAATAAACGAATAACGTAGACTCTGAGAAAGTTAATTAAAATTTAAGAACCTTTTAATTTCACAGCTTTAAGCTTTTTAACTATTTTAATTTAAATTTTATTTACTTTTAAAATTTGAATACACATATGAAAAGTTTACTTTTCAAATTTACTCGACCGTTGAATTTATTCCATGTCAGGTGGTTGATGGGAACGAAGTTAAAACGTTTCGGAGCAAGATATCTTCTGCCAGTTTTCGACGACACGGATCAGAAGGTCGTTTTCTCCGTATCTGTGGCACGTCCCAAAGAAATGAGTGTCCTCTCGAATATGCCTCTGAGAACTTTGCGAGACACGTAAGTCAGTCGTGCTGTTATTTCTAGGAATAAGACTGTAAAAGACAGAGTGGAATTTTAAAGTACATTTCCCTTTACTTTAACAAATATTTGTAACTTTTTCTTTAGACATTATACTAGAAACTGTTTTACTACACTTCTGTAGCTATACAGTTTCTGATTCAAATGAAATTTTATCATAATGAATTCAATTCATTAAACAATCATTACCAGCAATCCAGTTTTTTCTAAAAAAAAGTAAAATGTACTCTAAAGTAACTTATACTATATCTTCAAGTAGTAAATTAGATATTTTATTATGTAGAATAAAATTTTAGAAATGTGGAGTAAAATTTTATTGTACAATGCTTCGTTCTCCAAATAATCGGTCTCGAAAGTCTGCTGGATACGCGTAGAATTAATTGAATGGAACTTGGCTGATGCGTCTGTTCATTGAATTCCGTTTCTACTTACTATCAGCAAGAATATACATATGCTGGTTAGATGAATTTTAGAACCCGAAGTCTTATATGAAAAAATTGTAGTCGAAAATGAATTTTAAAGATGTATTAAGGGCAGAAGGCGGTTACTTTGAAAATGATTCTCTAATTATTGTTAAGATTAATAATTAATGATTTATACATAAAGTCCCCGAACCTTTCGATCAAATCTTGTGGGAAATAATAAAAGTTGCTATTGTGTCAATGCTTCTCTGATTATTCATTTGTTTTCGGTTCAAGCGTGAATTCAACAATGGTGATCGACACGTTCGACGAGTCTCCTCCGCTCTCGCCCCACAATTTAGCATTTCTGATGGGCCACATTGAGAATATGGGCGCGACATTCATAGGGGGCACAAAAGTAGTGGCGACATTCTGGAGTGACTCGATGAGACGCTCGCAGGGGATTTACCTCTTCGACAAACTGGAGCCGGCTGTCATTAACCTGATTGACGTGTTCCCGATACCTTACGCCCTTCCTAAGTTGGACCTAGTCTCTCTGCCACCTGGGATCGACGAGAGCGTTGCTAGTCCGGGATTAATTGCAATCAAGTAAGACTCGTCGCTTCTTTCTTCGTGGTATTGCATTAATCCTCGAAAAGGTGTTCCGATGACTTTTTTTAGGTTGACATTTTAATCCTTTGTGGTCCATAGAAACGAAAAAGACAGTAGAAAAGGGTGAAATATAAAAGTGAGAGTTACAAAAGTATTCAAATGATAGAACAGTCAAATATCCACTCTATGTGTAATAATTCTAGTGATTTTATGTTAAAATTGAAGAAAATTGTATACACATTAGGCAATGTAATTTAAGGAAAATGAATGATTATTAAGACGATCCATAAAAAAATTTATTACAGTAAAGTAGACATGGAAAATATGCACTTCAAATACTTTCATTACTAAGGCTTATTCTTCCAACACCTAAAATTCTAATAGTATTTGATAAGTTTCAAGAGATTAGAAAGGAGTAATTATTTTTCTGTTAGAATGAAAGAAATATTTTTGGTTTCTTGTGATCATTTGAATGATAACTAGTATTTTAATAGACAAAAAAGGATAAAAGTCATAATAAGTGCCCTCTAACGGAACCACCTGCCCTACAGGTGTCAATATAATTGGAGTGGTCCTGAGACAATACTTTTCAAAGCAGAACAATTTTTTCAGCCATCCATAGTAGGAAAAGGTTTTCATCATTGACTGCAGAGTACATAGAGAGAGAGAAAGCAAAAGCCGTTTGACACAGCTAAAACCTATCAATGATTCTACGATGCATTCAACTCCGCGAATTTAGTACAATTCGATTTCTAACATTTCTAGTAATATTGTTACATTCTTATTTTAATTCTTGTTAAATCATTTAGTAACAACTTGTAGGATTCTTTATAGCAAAAGTATTTCAAATTATGAGATACATAATCTCATAAAACGTTATGTCTGTTTTAATCACGATTGTGATTTACCTTGAGTCATCTTTACATAAGTGTAAATAGAAGACGTTACTAAATAAAAAGATTAATTTTTCTATCCAATTTGTTCTCATTATCAACCGTCGTTAGACGATACAATTTAATAAGTAATAAATTAATTCTTAAGGCAGTCTGCATTCTTCACCACTGATATGTCACCGCTCGTCACCAAGAACGAAGCTCTGAAGGCTCTAGTCACTTTATTCGGGCAACAATTGCTCGACGAATTCATGAACGTGAATCGTACGGACGCGTGGTTATTTGAGGGTTCGCTGATTTACTTTCAACACGAAGTTACACCAAAGGCAAGCGATCAAATTCATTTCAAAATCATAGAGTTGAGCAGTATTTCCAATAAAATGGCCACAATTTTTGTATGACAAATGATCAAATTGATTTGATAAAATTCCGATAATTTAAAGGCATTGTAAACCGTTTCGATAAAATTTCATTTTTAGATAGATTCGTCATTGAACTTGAGCAATTCCTTCGTCACGGACGTTCAGATGAAAATGATGGACATCGATAGTTACAGTATTTCAAGGGCGTTTCATGAGAACATCAACTATCGACTGCTGCAGTCTTTCAATGACGAATACGCAAAAAGTAAATCCACCATCAATCTCATTGATACTATTGATTTTCAGGCAGATATAAGCGATACTTACGATAATAATTAATGGTTGCGTGGTAATGTATATTTTTCCTTGAAATTATACATATGCTAAAACATTGTTGAATACTAGGAAACAGAGTTGAAGTGAAAATTAAACTAATAATAACTTATAGATATATATTATAAGTTTAGTGCAACCAAATCAAGCAACAAATAAATTATTAAACAGCGAATAATTCATTTCATAAGAGAAAAGAGGATCTGTTATTTAAAGTAGATATTTACAATTTTTTATGAAAATATTTAACTTCAGAACTACTTAATTAAGTTGCAACATATTGACTATCATGGTGGTCACAGATGACAGATGCAGCGCCATTTTCAATTCACGAAGGAATATTGAATTTTTTAAAAGTGTGAAAGAAAGTTTCCGAAATGTCTACTTAGGTCTGGTTTCAAGGTATTAAAGGTGTGAAATCTTTTGCATTGTCATTACTTCTTGTAGGTGCATGTCTGATACGCATGTTGCATGGTGCAATAAGTGATACAGCCTTTAGGAATGGCTACAGGAAATTGGTGACCAGGTGGTGGGTACATAATTTGCAAAAAATTTAATAAATTTGAATTTTATATATTTTAGTTGCCCAAATTGTATTTCAGTTTCATTAAATTTGCAAATATTAATAAAATGTGCTAAATATAGTAGTTTGAGGTTGGTATGTTTTCAAAGTTTAGTCAAGCTGAAGCGGTAATCGAGCCGTTTCGGAGTTAATCATGATTGATTACTTGCTACGCTGTTTATACTTATCATATCTTTCCATATGATAAATTTACTTACGTTTCTCTTTATATTGCCTTCATCTGTATTATTAAATAATTCAATAAAAATTGAATTTTGGTAATAGAATTGTCAGAACGAATTTACTCATAAACGGAGCATTATAAATGCATTGTATTACAATTGTATTACAATCCTACCCTTTGTAATATATTCTTCTTTTTCGATTCGAATTTGTAACGTAGAATCACGTCTTTTTCGGTTTTACATATTATTCATTCTGAGATAGCATGTATATTTGTGAATTGTACTTTACAAAATAGTGAAGTTGTTCGAATTATTCATGCAGGAAGAACAACACTACATACGTTCTCGATTTTATGACTGTTATGGCGGAGGAATCCTCCGATCTTCTACTTCCCTCCGGAGTTACCCTGGAGGAGTCAATGAACTCTTGGGCCCGTCAAGGCGGATATCCACTTGTCACTGTCATCAGAAATTATGACGAAGATTCCCTCACGATTTATCAGGTGAACAGCCTAAATTAATACGATAAAAAAGTAAACATCAGGTTCTATTCTGACAGTTATTAATTGAAACCAATTTATACTTCGTTTTCATTTTCTTATAAATGAAGTGAAAATATGTTTTTTCCGTTTTAGTAGTAACTATTAGTTGCTCCCCGAAGTTACTACAAGCTTACAAATATTTCAACGTTCAAGTAAACAAAAATTCTTAATTTAATGAAAATACATATTTTTCAACTTTTATGAAAATTCTGAAACTATAATATCTGTGTTTAAAAAAAGGGTCTATGTTTTTTAGTATTTTCACTCACACCGAGTGGAATAAAAGAGTCTAATCAACATAGGTTATAAAATAAATTTTTTCGATACAAATTCAGCTTTCGTATTTACGAGCTCTCGATATCGTGAGTTACTTCGCAACATATTGATTGTAAACAGAAAAATTGGTTTAGAAGTATTATAGATTACTTGAAAGTTGTATGACAATAGGTAATATGAGATACAGAAAGAATATTCGAAAATGTATGTCGATCTGTGATCTGCTGACGTGAGTTTTGTATTGAAATGGAATGAATACATATCGAACATCTGTAACAAATGTAAAAAAAACTTCTGTATTTTTCATCGAAAAGATTCATTTTAGGACATTGATTGGACTTTTCTTACTCCACTCGATGAATGCTATAAACTCCTAAAATCGTAGACCATGTGTTTTATGCATGTTTCATAAGTTAAATTATAATTAATCTTGTAATTGATTACTTACATTTTCTAAAACACATAAGAAATGCTATTATCGTTTTTGTAAAAACATTTTTAATTTATAAACAATTATATTTTTAATTTAAAATTTTTGTGCACAATTACAAAATATGTAGATACCTTTAATTCGGAACAATGAAAAAGATCGAATTTTAATATATATATTTTACTATTTCAGGAACAATTTACATTAGACAGATCATTAGAAGATGTTTCCAAATTCTGGTACATTCCGCTGAGTTATGTCACCGAAAATGGCAGCTGGTCGTCTCCAATGAAAGTCTTCTTTCCATCTGAGCCACAATTGAGTTTAGATAATGTTGTCTCCAATGAATCTTGGATTCTCTTTAATGTAAATAAGACTGGTATGTAATTAATTAAAAAATTATTTCACAACCTGAATATGTGTTACACGAAATTCCAGAATTAAGTTATTTAAGCAGAGAAAGAGGCAAATTTACAAATAATCTGTTAGCATTTTATTGACTTAAAATATATTTATTGCCTGCATTTCCTCATTAAGTAGCTATGTGTATAATAAGGATAACATTCTATAATAATCTATAAAATTGTTTCTATAGAAATTTATAATTTTTTTTCGTAGCTTTAATATAAAAGTTTCCGTAAATGAGCTGTAATATATTGGCCAATTTGTGTGGAAAACAAAAGTTTCTAAATACTCTAAGGAACTTGTAATAGAAAAACAAATTTGCTATTTAATTTATAATTCGTTATTTTTCATGATTCAGCTTATGAAAATCAATTTTTAGGTATTATTTATATTTTTTCAGGTTACTATCGGGTACATTACGACGACAGGAATTGGATGATGTTGAAATCGTCGCTGCAAGTAAATCACGAGTTATTCCCTGCAGAAACGAGAGCGTCGCTCATAGATGACGTTTTCAGCCTCGCCGCGGTGGGCCTGATGAAATACGAAACTGTCTTTGACTTCATTAAATATATGCAGATCAAGGAGCGACATTACTTGCCGTGGACGGCGTTGATGCGACACGCGTTCAAATTAAATAGGCTTCTGTACGAAACACCAATTTTTACAGATTTCCAGGTGCGTTTGTTTTTGTTAAATAAAAAGTGCCATAATTATCAATTAAGCAAATAGGGAAAACGAATTCCATAAAAAAATTAGAAGAACTATCAAATTAGAGTAGTTAATATACATCATAAAAAATGAAATAATATATTTTTTCTTAATTATTAATAATCGATTAAAGCAATTACATAACAAATTACAATGCTTAATAGATTATATGTGCACACATGTGCTATCTTTAATTAATGACTTCGTTTTCTGCATCGCTTGTAATAATAGACTATGAAACGTTTATTGAAGAATTTCCTGCGCGGTTTTAAGATCTATGAATTTTATAGTACTTATGACGTATGTTGATATTTCTAAATACAATGGAAGAAAACCCCTGACATTAATTAATGATTTTAATTTCATATTTGACTTCATTTTTCTTTGGTACATGAAAATGGAAATTCACCTGAATAGTTGTAATTTCATTATTTAAGTAATTTGTTATTACCGATACCTTCTATTTATTTAATACAAGAGATAAACTATAATTACATTTTCCAGTGGATCGTATCACTTATTCTGACGTTTAACAACGTTTAACGTTTTAACTATTCCGCTGCTAGGATTAATAATGCTTCGTGCTATTTTAAGAACCTATGTTCAAATTGATTGCAGTGTTGACGGAATACATACATAAACAAATAAAAAAAATGCATTGCGTGTGATATCCTTGTTGGAAGAACTTTGAAAGACACTTTATTGCGTAACTTGATAATCATGTCGTTAATGGTACTTCTGCAGTTGCTGGAATGCCATTTAACTACTTAGATATTGTGCAACAACTTTAGGAATTTGAATTTCTTGACTGTACTGTAATTCCGTTGTTTTAGCTGTTTACAAAATTGTGCTTTACAGGAATTTATGATGAATTTTGTATCTCCGTTGTACACCGAAGAGGGATCGAAAATCAAAGAAGGCTCCCATCTAACGAAAATCGCTATAAAAATGGCGTGCACGTTTGATAATACACAGTGCCTAGACTGGGTGAAGAACGTATTCGAGAATTCAAAGACTGATACTGAAATGGAAGAAATGTGAGTCCAGAAATGAATTTTTTTACAGGATTGCTGTTATCATTAATTAATAAATTCAATATACATATTCATGTTAATAGATAGTTTCTTAGGATAATGTATTTGGTACTGTGAGATACTGGTACATCTATAGAAATAAAAAAACCGTTCCAACACATAATATTAAGTAGTGTTACATACACAGCTTATTATATTGTATTCACAGATATATTTACTTAATGAATTTTCATATTAGATTTTTAATTGGCGAGTGAAATAAATTTTAATGCTTCTAGTAGACAGGAAATGAAATTCATTATTTTATATGGTAACAGAATAGTACTAAGATTAACTTATTCATATTATAATTATTCGATATTAATAGTGTTATTAATAATAGTATAAAATGGTATATAATAATATTAGCTACTTTGTATCAGTGATACTAATAATATAGCAATATCACATAATTTCGTTTCCATTAATAGAGAAAGGTGCTGTGCAATTTATAGGAATATAGGTGAAATTTATTATTTTGGAAGTTAACTCTTCAGTTTCTCTACTTTGAACTTATATTTCTTTCGAATGAAAGTTGTCTGTCTATTTCCAAGTTGTAATACGTCTGTCTGCATACCCTGTAACTATTTTTGTCGTGCTTATTTAAATTTTTCAACAGCCTCAGAGAATTGAATTCTTTCAGCGTCCCCTCGTACATTCGCAGGACATTTTATTGTACCCTTGCTCGTTACGGTACAAAGAAGGAGTGGAATTACTTCACGGAAAGAGTAACTCTAATCGAAGACGAGGAAGAGAGGAAACGTCTATTAACATCATTCGCTTGCTTCCAAGCGCCCTGGATTTTACAGTCGTGAGTTAAACAGTTTCATTGTAAAATTAGCATTACCGTGCATTTACCGTGAATATGAATATACAGGGTGAGTCACTTACTTTTACTACTGTGAATTGCTTATAAATTGTTCATTGTACGAAAGAATGTTTCAAACAAAATTTGTATGTTATCGAGGAGGTCATACAAGACAGTAATTAGTTTTTTCTTATTTTACTCTTTCATCGAGATATGACGGCCACTTTGAGTTTTTACATACAATATGTAAAATTTGACTATACATTCCGAAAGGTTATTGGACGCTGAGTAAAAAGACTATTATGATGTATGAGTGTATATTATATAATGATTAATTATCAATTTAAATGAGTTAAGTGAAACCTTTTTGTATGCGGCTCAGTTTTCGAGAAGGTCGACTTTGGTTGTTCAGTTGATACAGAAAATAAGTACATAGAAACAGTGAGGAATGAAAATACACATTATTGAATCCTATTCAATTACCTATATCTGTGTCCAACAGCCTTTCAGAATTGATTTCTTGGGGAGTAATTCTTGGACGATAAAATTTGATTCTGCACTTTGAATTTACTTTCGCATGGATAGTCAACTTTTTTCTGCTCGTACAATCGTTTTAGCTGTATTTTGTATACAGAATTAAAGTATCTGTACACGAATTTATTACTGAAAGACTTTTGTTAATACATGTCACCCCGATAAAACGTCAAAATACACAGTTTGTTCCAAAAGTTTCCGAACAGCAAGTAAAACAGCAGTTTTCTATAAAATGACGATACATGATTGCATTATTAAACATTACAAATAGTTTTCTTCTAAAAAGATATGCTGTTTCCAATTTTCACAGAAACTCACGAAATGGCTCTGATAATCAGAGAGCTATTTACAGTGTTTGTATAATTATAATGAACAACATATTACCTCACAAGGAAGCTACTTTCAATAATGGCTGATAACAAGAGTGAATATCATACTAAAAATTGTTGTTTAAAGTTCAATGCGGAAACTTTTTGGACAAACTGTGTAAGCTATAATCATGTTTAATGTTGTACATTCTCTTTTCGATGATGCCAGTATTCTCAACGAAATACTCTACGAAGAAACATTCCATGAGGACGAAGCCTTAGTAATATTAAGAGCGTTCCCTCGAAACCCAGCTGCGGCGCAGGTTGCATCTCGATTCGTGAGAGCCAATTGGCAGGAAATTTCTCAAAAGTAAGTATATTCCTTGCCTACACTGTAGATGATAATTAGACGAACGGAATTAAATTGAAATTTATAATCTTTAATAAAGGTAAGTATTAAGGTAAAAAGAAAATAGAAACGCTATTAAACTATTATCAGTATTTCTACTTGTATGTATTATGTTTCTAGTTTAAACATTATATGCGTATAGTTTTGCATAAATAAATATATTTATACGATAAAATCTGCAGTCTGTTTATATTATTTAAATAAGTAATGATTTAGAAGAGGAATGAATAACGAAATGATTTTTTCGATGTAGATTCCTTGGGTCTTATTCAATGCTGAAGTCTTTCGTGTTATCGATGAGCAATGGCTTAACCACTGAACAGGACTTGGATGATGTAAGAACTTTCTCAAACTAGCAATAAGTAGATGTACAGTTGATTGCAAAAGCATCCCATTTCTTTTTTTAATTTGAACACTTTGTTAAGTGATTTCAAGATACCGTTTTATTAATACGCACCAAAGAATGCATTTTTTATAGCACTTCGTAGTATCATCAGTTTTAAATAAATATTTTCGGTTAAAAAAGTTCCAATAGATTTTGTATATAAACTTTAATCAAATGAATGATTTGTTTTATACAATTAAAGAAACAGCATTTTCATTGGTAATTTCGAATCTGGTAATGAGAGTTGCGTCTTTATATGCAATAAAATGTATAGTCTGACTCAAGAAGTTTTCCGTTTGGCATGCGTAGGTACATACATGTTAAGTCGGAACTAATAAAATTAAAGCAGGAAAGTGTAACTTAATATATTTACGAAATACTTTTCTGAATGACTCTGTGTGATTGCTACTCAGATTTTTTTCATGATTAAATAATCGTTATTCTGTTACAGTTACAAGCATTCAGAGGAAATAATTACGATAGTATGAAAGGAGCTAGATTCGCGGCAGCACTCGTGGAAGCAAATGGAAATTTCGTAACATCGTGGCTGAAGAATTCGTTACCGGAAATTGAAAAGTTGATCAAGGGTGACGTTGGCAATACGACTTCGATCTCATGAATAAAAGAACAAAAATGTAAAAAATCTTACTTACAAATTTCTGATGAATTTGTGTCACTTTATAATTAGTTTACCATTGAATCATTCAAGAAGTCTGTTTTTATTTTTCCTTGTTCAATCATACGTGCCTCCCAAATGTTGTTTACATAAAGATAGGAAAATGTACTTAAAGATTTTCGAAAATGTTGACGAAACTATCGAATTGGACGAATATATTTGTAATTAATATGAAATATGTAATTTATTTATAATTAATTAATAGCATTTAATTGTACAATTAACAGTAATTACAAATAAACACAAACCAATTACAAGGAAACTATCATTGAAACAACTCAAGTATGTTCGTACATGTTCATTTATAATTTATTATTACTACGTATTTAATTGCATTGTGATTAGAGTGTATTTGTTGAAAAACTTTTGAGTACTTACAAATATTTACTGCGCTCCGTGTCAGTTATTACTAAAGCAGAATGTCAATTTCAATACTCGAAAATATTTTTGTAATAAATGTGTCGTTTAAAATTATATTTTTGTTCCTGAATATCATTTCCCTTCCATTGCTAATAAACATATTAAATACGTTACGTTTGTAAATGGTGCTCGCGCTGTTAGTTCTGAACATTTTTCTCGTAAACCATAAATTCAGAAAATCTACTCAAGCCAAAATTCTATTGCGTATAAAAAGTAGTAAAGAAATGTTTTTTTTGTATAAATTAACCACTTACAAGAAAAACAGTGGGTACTAATAACGTGAACAATCTGAATAGGAAGATATTGGAAATGGGTTAAAATAAATAGTAAATACTATAAATCCTTTTTCTACTACTTTTATTTCTTGGCTTGGAAGGACGTCTTAATGTTTTGGAAATCGTACTCGAAGTGAGGAAAAATCCGTAAGAGCACGACCGAAAGTCAGTCGTCCACTTAAGAAAATAGACCCGGACTGCATACAATTTATTACCCAGCCCTCAGGTCAAAACGTTACAGGCCTACGGGTACGATGACATCCGGTCTATTGTATCATTTTGAGTAAAACAGTGTTTCTCATACATAACACTATTAATTTTTCCTTACTAGTTGCCACATTATAATTATGTAGTAACAATCCAACAGAAGATACAATGAAAATAAAAATTGTTAATAATTATTTTAATTTTAAATAAACATATATTCCAGTACATTTTCAAACAAATCTTGTCCAAATTTACGAACCAATTGGACGTTTTGCATTAATAATAAATAATTTTTAATTTAAATCAAAGTAAATATACATAAATATTCATGCTATCTTTTACTCACTATTATCATTATTTTTTTTTTTTAATAACCCCTGATGGTTCCCTGCAATTTGTTCTATCGGACATTCGGCAGGTTGGCTTAGTTGTTAAGGGTAGCATGTGGGTGCCATTCCCAGTATTTCCCAGTGGAGTAGCACTGTTTTAGATTGTTTGTGTTTGAACTTGCGTGACTAGGTCCTGGGGTTGTTTTTTCTTCAGTCTTCCAGTGGTGCTATCGGATTAGAATATTGGCTAGCGGGTTTGGATGGTTTGTAGTTTTTAATTTGTATCTGTCGGATAATTGCTGTATTTCCTCCTTTACTCTGGTGATTTGTAGGTCATTACATAGTTCTTCATTTTCTATGTACGATGGTGCGTTGACTAATGTTTGTACTATTTGTGATTGTATGGTTTCCATTTTTTCGATGTGGCTTTTGGCTGCTGTACCCCATAGTTGAATGCCGTACGTCCATATGGGTTTTATTATGACTTTATAGATCTGTAACTTGTTTTCTGTGCTTAGTTTCGAGTGTCGGCTGGTTAACCAGAACATGTCTTCTGTTATAATTCTAATCTGTTGTATTTTTTGTTTATGTGTCGTTTCCAAGTTAATTTAGTATCTAGGTGAAGTCCCAAGTATTCGAACACTTTGATTTTTGGAGTATTTCCTTCACGGAGGGTGAAAGTAATGTGGTTACATTTGTTGTAGTTTTCCTTTATTCTCCGGTCTACCAACCATTTTTCCAGCTGACTCATGTGGTTTTGTAGGATTTTGACTGCTTCCTGTGGGTCTTCATGTGTTGCTATTATTCCGGTGTCGTCTGCAAATGTACATATTGTGCTGTTTGGGGTTGTTGGGATATCTGCTGTGTACAAAGTGTAGAGTATTGGACCTAATACACTTCCTTGGGGTTCTCCGGCACTTATTACTTGTATGTCCGAGTACGAGTTTATTTTTACGTAGAATGTTCTGTTGTTAAGATAAGATTTTAGTAATTGGTAGATTGCGTCTGGGAAATGTTGTTTTATAGTTTTCAGTAAGCCTTCGTGCCAAACTTTATCGAACGCTTTTTATATATCTAAGAATAGGCATGTGCAATATTTCCGATTTTCCAGAGCAGTCGTGATTTTGTTGATTATTCTGTGGACTTGTTCGCTTGGAGCATGCTTTTCTCTGAAGCCAAATTGGTGATCTGGTATTAGTTGCTTGGTATTGATTATCTTCTTGTTTCTGGTTAGAAGTATTTTTTCTAGCATTTTGGATAATATTGGTAAGAGAGAAATGGGTGTATATGAGGAGGGTTCGTGTATGTTTTTGTTTGGTTTAAGCAGTATTATTATTTCAGCCAGTTTCCATGTACTCGGGAAGTATTGAATTCGGAATACGGCGATAAATATTATGGTGATCATTCTGATGGTCTTGTCTGGGAGATTTTTGATCATTTTTCCGCTGATTAGGTCGAAGCCCGGAGTTTTGTTAATTTTCACTATTGAGATCAATCGTTTTATTTCTCTTTTTCTGGTGCTGCGTATTGTGCTGTTTTGTTCTACATCGTGAGTAATGTCGTTTTTTGTGGTTGTTGTTGTTGTTGTTACTCCTATTGTCATGATGTTTGGTTGAAAGGTTTCATGCAGATGTCCTGCGAATGTAGAAGCTTGTTCCAAGGAAGTCCTTGCCCAAGAACCCTCCGGTTTTCTTATTGTTGGTGTAAGCACTATTGGTCTTTTTACTCTTCCAGTCGCCTTCCATAGTGAATGGTTTGAATCTTCGTTTGATGTAAAATTTGAGAGATATTTGCTAAATTCTTTATTGCAGTGCGCCTGTAGGATTTTTTTGACTTCTTTGGTAAGTGCATTCAGTTGTCTTTTGTTTTCTCTTGTTTTGCTTTGTTGCCATTGTGATTTTGCTTTCCTCTTTTGTTTTATCTTTTGTAGTATATGATCCGGATATGTTAGGCCAGTTTTGTTGTTGTCGATAGCGGTGGTGGACGACCAAGCTGCATCTTGGATTGTTCGTGTTAGATAATCTACTGCATTCTCAATGTGTTCTGGTTTTTTTAGTGGTTGTTACAATTTAGTTTTTCGTTGATTATTGTTCTAAACATTTTCGTTTTCGAATGGATGTTGCAAATATTCTAGCAGTGTAGGAATATGGTCAGAGCTCAGCTCCGAACTTGACGATATTTTGAGATGCGTCCTATTTAGTCCTTTGGTTATTGCAAAATCTATGAGGTCAGGTGTTTTTTTACTTGATGTCGGCCGGTGGGTGGGTTCGCCAGTAGATATTGGCGTTAAAGTCAGTTTTTCTATGACATGCAGTAGTGTTTTACCCCTGGGTATTGTTATTTTTGATCCCCGGTGTCTATGTTTGGCATTATAGTCTCCTGCAGCTATAAATTTGTTTCCTAGATTTTGGAAAAAGTTCTCGTATTGTTCCGTAGTGAGTTTGGGTTTTGGGGGTGAGTAGATGGCCGATATTTGTATTTCTCCATTTGTGGTTTCTATTGTTACTGTAGTTGCTTGTAGGTAATTATATTTGGTGTTGCTGTGTAGGTGGTGTTTAATACTATTTTTGATAATGATGGCTGTTCCCCCATGTGCTTTCCCTGATGGATGCTTGGTGTCATAAATGGTGTAATGTGGGATTTCGACATGATTTTTAATTGTGAAGTGAGTTTCCGAAATTAACATAATATCGATGTCGTCTGTGTGGATAAATACTTTGAGTTCTTGTACTCTTCGTTGTAGCACGTTACTATTCCATGCTGCTATTTTGATTGAACGATCCGTTATTTGATATTATTAATAATTTTTGTTAGTAGTTCTATAATGGATGTTATTTGTTGGTTTTGTTGTTGAAGAATTGTAGTTTGTACTGATAGAATGTTACTTATGAGTTCTGTGTTCTTTATCGATTGGATTAGTAGCTGTTTTAATTTTGTAGATTCTTTTTCGTTGTCGTAGTTTGAATGAGTGGCAGAGGTTTGGTTTTGGTTTTGCTGTTTGTTGTGTACTGCAGTTGCTTGTGCATAGGTTCTGCTGCTTGTGATCAAGTGTTGATCTTGGTTAGGTGTGCGAGTTGGTGTCGGATTGTATGCTGCGGTAAGTGATTATTATTTAATTCTGTTCGTTGAGTTCTTTTTCTTAGGGTGGGGAAAAGTTTCAGTTGTAGCTGTTTTCTTACTACACAGCCTTTGTAGTTTGCGGGATGTTTTCCTCGACAATTACTGCACTTTACGTCTTCTGTCCAAGGGTCTACCCCGGTATCTGTAACTTCTATGTCTGAGGGAATTTTCCTTTTTTTGGTAATGGCGGGCTTTGGTGCTGAGTTAGTTGGCTTACTTGTATTCATTTCGACGTTGTCGTCTGTAGCCATTGATTGATTCTGCAGGATGTAGTTCTTTCCTTGTTTTGAGATTTTTATATGTATTGGCCGCGTTTCTGGTTCAGTTTCCATGCTGCTGTAGATACACAGACACGGACTCACACCACAGTAGCCCCAGCGGCTGCTTTATGTACATTTGTGTTTGCACTATACTTATGATATCTGTATTTGTATACAACTCGCGAGTTATTCCAACGTATGTCTTGCCTATTCGGCGGCTTACGAGGATCTCTATTATCGTTATTAGATCACATCGGAGAAAGACGGCAAAGTGCAAAGCTCTCGGTAAGAACACAGAGTATGATTAGATTGAGTGCAGATAACAGTTCTATTGCGTGTGTGCAGACAAGATATAGAAGAATAAAAGACCCCTAGGAAATAGTTGAATGCTTTTATTTCTATTTAGAAACCTACCTCTCTCTATTTACAATGTTATTTTCCAAGAGTTTCTTTTCGAATATTTTCAGTTCTTCGCCCTATTTTGCTCATTTTTCCTTCAACCACTATTCGCACTCAACCAGATCATACAAGTTAGAAATAACCATTAAAATATTAATTATTTTAGAAGATTTTTTCAAAATGCTGATGTAATCTCTGGCTTCATTAAGTGAACATTTGAACAAAAAAGGGTTATGGTTGTCTAAAATGAAAAAGAGAAGGTTTCTACGACAACAAACTTTATTCTTCGAATGCTTTCGTCGAGCATGATTACAAAACCAAGCAACAAGAATCTCATCCTTACATTGTGTAGCCTTAGAACGACGGTCATCGATAATTTATAGGTACATATTTAACAAACGATATACATAGTATTGGTATCTAACGATGGTAATCAATACTTCGATTATTTTCAACTCTTACATTTTCACTGCTCGTTAGTTTTCCTCAGTTTTAATAGCGCTAGTACTATTTAGTACACTCCTTTACTGTATTTAATCGTTAATTATGCAAATTCATACCGTCACCCTTACTCAATCCTTAGTCTACGTCACTAGAAGTTTCTCAATTATCAAGAATTTCTTCAGCTACGGTTTTCATTAAACTTTACCAGACAATCGCGCCCGTTATTCTTTCCATTTCTCGCCGGAAGTTTTCGTTTATCTTGTATAAATTGTGCTTCGAGGAACGAGTCGAATTATTTCTTGTGTCTGTTCGCGGACAGTCGATCGATTCTGTCGCGATAAATTGAGTCGAATATAGCTACGCAACAATAAATTAGCTCAAACTTGAAAAATAAAACATATATAAGGTCCGATATGTCCGTGAAGTGTGATTTCGTAAACGCATATTAGACGAAACATCATTTATTGTATTCACCACTATTTTTATGGAATTTAGCTCACTTGTGGAGTATATTGTTTAAAACGGTGAGCAAGTTGAAAAGATAGCTTGAAAGATTTATTCCTCAAGACTTACAGATTAGTATAATATATTAACATTTGTGAAAATATACATGTACCCAAAAAATTTGTTCAATCGTACTGTTGTAAATTAATACACGAAATTGTTTTGCAATTCTACCAAACGTAAAATAATCTACAAAAAAACTGACACTTGCAGAAGTTACTGAAATTACAGAATTAATTACTATGTATATGTATTCTATGAAATATTTGGAATTTAGGTAACCTATCTTCAGGCAACTCCTTTGCAGCTGTAGTTTACTATTAGTATTCTTGTCGAGATGTAGTAGATAGAGAGTAACCTCTCTAAAAGGACTAGATTATGACATTGAGAATCAAAATCGACCATACAAGATTGAATCATTTCAAGCATAATTTCTTTCATCGCTTGAAATTTCTGTAACTTCACGTAGAGAAACTAGGGTCTATTAATCAATGCTTTGTGCATATGGAGACTTGAATATAAATTTAGATGTGATTCCCAGTGATTAAATTTAGATCATATTTCAATTTTAACAATTAAAATTTTAACAATTAAAATTTTAACAATTAGAACTTTAAATTTAATTTTTGATGGTCACGTTTCACTTTCCACAGGTGAACTGTCAAATATAAATTAAAATTTAATTTCTGACGGCCGGATTTAAATTCATATTTAATTTGCGACAATCGAATTCAAATTATAACTTCAACCCTTTAAATTTATATCGAACTTCAACACTGGATTTCAATTTTGTATTTAATATCTGTGATTAATTTCAAATTCAACGTCCAATTTTAATGTTCAATAACCGACAAATACAAATTCCAAATTATCTTTTAGCGTTTTAAAGTTTTTAAATCCGAACTACGAATTCCAACGTCAATATTAACTTCAAATTCAAATTTAAATTTGAATGGTAGTACATAGGTTAAAACTTACACGGTTAATTTCAAATTTCAAATTAAACTCCACAAGTGAAATTTAAATTTTATGAAAAATGAGCTATTCTTTTGTTGCGTATTGTGGCTCCGGTTGAAAGCCACTAAAACCCACGATGTTAGCGTATTATCATTAGCCTGCGAATGGTTATGCAAAATTACGCTCCTACGGAGTATTATACAAAAACCGGAATTAAACAGTGATTTGTTTCCATTATAAAATACTTAATTAAGTTAAAAGCAAAGTCTAAACTTTATTAAATTTTATTCGACATTTCATTATATCGAATTTTGCATTTAATGCATAAACATTGTCAGTATTGTAATCGTATCCTACACTGTACAGGATAGGTCACGTGACCTGTTAAACGTCAATATTTCAATAATCAATGGAAATATTTAGTCTGAAAATTGTATATGGTCATTCATAATTCTTTTAGACGGAACAAATAATTTCAGTTATAATTCTCGGATTGGAATGAATTTTCTAATATCACTTGTAATCTTTTAACTCGCACTGTTTAGGTTCCATTAACTTTTCTTATTGTTATTTATTTACTCTATTTAACCATGATTGAAGTATTGACCCGTAACAGATTAAATGAAACACCCTGTATGGTTCGACCAGACTCGTTAATGGTCGCTTATATGAATTAATTAAATAAGGATTACTATCATCGAATAAACTAAATAATATAAGTAACTTTTACAAACTCGTCCGCTAATACACACGTGAATAAACTAATACAGCCTTGCTTCTGAAATCTCCAATATACGAAGACTAATTGTAAGTGGCTGACGATACAGTACAAAAATTTAAATGCATTCACAATATTTTACTAGGTACATGTGTAATTACTCAAACTTGCACGTAAAACTGTTACTAAAACTTACATTCATACAAAACTTCTGATCGCTACAGTTAATACACTTATGTATAGTATGTTACTGAAATATTATTTTTTAAATTATCAGGTGATTTCATGAGTAATGTTGTTTCTCAAGACGCGTTACTTGTCTCAAGAGCAGCAAAACTTGATCAGTTCAAAAAACACATTTAAAACGATTTTTCAACTTTTCTATACCCAAAAGGAACATTACGTAACGACACTATTTGCGGAACAACCTGAAAATATAAAATAATACGAAACTCACATTAATTACATAACAGTTTAGTAGATGGCAAATTAGTTCGACTTGTTCGTTGTCATTCATAAAGAAAACTTACAAGTATCTTTCCGCTACCGACCATTATCGTATTTTGAACAATATCCTGGGCTTTTCCCAGATTCTCGATATAGTAAAAAAAGTCCCAATTTATAGCCTCTGACTTACGTTACGCTTGTCTATGTACACGTTATTTACACCTTACGATTAATTAGTTTCTTCTATTTCGCTAGATCCTAACTAGATACCATTTGTTCTCCATTTCAAGAACCTTCAGCTTCCCCCATCAGGACAAGTACTCTTTTACATCGATCGCCTTCCTCCAACAATAATTAAACGTCTGTGATTGGTTAACAACTGTTAAAATATCAAAGTAACAATAGCTGACTATCTGTCGAATAATCTACTATTGTCAAAGTGAAACTTTAAGATTCGTCATTGCGGGATCGAGAATAACAATCCGACGCACAGTAGCCAATTTCAGTGATTTCTCTGAGTGAAGTCCAAATGTTGATACTCTTGTTTTAAATGTTAACCAATTTTATTAGAATTATCCGTGGTCACTAACAAAAAAATAACATTCTTGGCAAAAAAGCAGGGAACGTTTTTTGTTCCCGCAACAGAATAACGCGTGAATCATCGGCTATCCATGCCTATTAAGTTCTTGTTTCAATAAGTACAATAATGCTTCATGAAATTCGATTATTTCTCCCTTATAAAATTCGGAGTATTGGTATTAAAAACTTCTAATGCTGCCATACAATGTATCCACGTGATAACTAACAATAAATAAAGAAAACTTTCAAAAGTTTCATTATATTACATAATATTTTATAATATTTGTAGTAACGGGTGGCGGAGGTTTTCTGTTAAAAATGATTACAATATTAATCAAGACGTAATATAATATTGCTGTTAATAATAGTATTTTGAAATAATAATAATTTTTTATAACAATAATATTATTTCGAATTATAGCAGTAGTGTTCTTAACTGAATGGAACATATATGACTATAAATGTACCTGAAAATTGTACGAATATGATCGTGTTCGAACACATTTTTATAAGTCAGCACGCATTAATCCATTCCTGAATATTTCGTAACAATATATTAAAAATACGCAAATTTTCATATTGCATTCCTTTAAAACTTTCAGAAACAGTCTGACGAATCCATTGATGCTATTCCATCTCGATCATTCTAAATGTGCTTCTTTTTTCTATTCTCGCCAGGTACGAAGCACGAGCTGGCAGTAAAACAAATGTTTACCACTGCATTCATGTTTCGAATGACTGGTCGAAGAATTTCAAATCTTGTGAAGCATTATAGTACTTTTATTATTTATGCTATTATTAACACATACACTATAAAAACCATTTTAGCCAACGACTCTCGACTGATTTCTCGTTTCAACGTGTACGCTTACTAGTTATAAACCATGCCGAGGTCTGCAATAAATTATACAGAGTGATTAGAAAAAGGGGTACAAGATCCTAGAGGCTTGTAATACTCAAGGAGAAGAGTAAAAAATGTGTAATCAACATAGGTCCTGGAATGAACTGTATCAAAGAAAAATACTAAAGTTTCATTTCACAGTTGTTACATATGTATATGTTCCATATGTCTTCCATCCATTTTAATACAAAACTCACATCCGTGGATCATAGGTCGACGTACATTTTCAAATATCCCTTCCGTATCTCGTATTACCCGTTGTCGTACAACATTGAATTAATGTACTTCTAAACTAATTTTTCTGTTTACAAGTGTATAAAAGGTAATTTTACACCGAAAGGATTGAGTTAGGGGCTATGATGATTAGACATTTTTTTTATCTCGTCATATCCGTAACAGAAATGTTTCTGATATCGACCAAGTAATGACGATATAGTGTGTCCGTGTATTTGACTGTCTTGTTCGTTAGAACTGTCTAAAATAAATGACACTATTTAAAAAGGGAAACTGTACATAGATACCCCTGGTACGAAGTTGTCTTCTTACGCACATAGTTTACATTGGCCACCGTGCGACAGCTGTGCTAATATACTAATCACGACGGTTAATACGTAAATTAGTCACTGACTCTATCATAGAAAATTATGTGCGTTCTTCCCTATCGTTCTAGTGCAAAGTAAATTTCTTATCTGTTTCATTCCGCTAAGGGACGAATCCTTGCGCTTCCGGCTTAGTAAGATCGACGTAGCATACCCCGTTCCGTTCTAACGTGCTTCGGCGTTTTCTGGACGATTTATCGATCAGGTAGCAAATATGTTTACTTGTCTCATTCAGTACTACGTGCCCCAAGATCGATCTTCGATCAATCAGTAATTTCTCCCGAATACTTCTGTCTGATCGACACTCTAGTTTTCAATTGGCCTTTCGATTATCGCACGATGAATTTGCAACTGGAAGATCATACCGACGTCGATATTGAAATTACCAATATTGATCGAGAAAAAAAAAGAAAAACAGTGTCATACCGCGTTACCTGAAACGCGTGACTTAACGCGACCCACCAGTATGGCCATCCCATAACAACGAGACTGTTACGAATATTCGTAATTCATTCACTGGTGATCGTTATACCACAATAAGGTACAACAAGTAGCGTGACCCACACGGATGGGCATCCCAGACAGTAATGAAATCCTTCTAGGCTTCTTGATCCCACCTGTGATGGTGGTCATCGTGTAATCGTGAAAATTTTGTTAGGTGGTCCGAGGCCCACCACGTGGCCCTGTCTGGTACCGAATAAAAACTTCGTGTGACTTTATTTATTCAATAAACTCCCGTATATATCACCTCTTCGGTCGCTGGCTGACGAAGAATCGAGGAGCTCACCGACACAACGGATACAAAAAACATCTCTCACGCTAACAACACACTCTAATGGCAGTATTCACGGAAATACCGGATAAAATTACACCCTACAAATGTATTTACAAATCCAACGTGACGTTAAGGCCTCGCACCTTTGGACGCGTTAGAACTACGATTCTCCAGCTATGAACATGCCTAGGGACCTCGAAGAATCCGAGATATAGGTACGTGTGTCAAACGGTCGTCCCGTTCACCTTACGTTAACTCTCACGTTCTACATACAGTAAGAGTCAAAAGTGAGTATACTCTTTGAAAGTTTGGGATATTTATTTTTTTGAATTTAGAACCTAACATTTCGCATAGGTGCTCTATTACATTGAGATCTGTTGATTGTGGCGGAGGACGTAATCGATGGAAAGTGTTATTCAGCAAACAATTTTTAACCAATTTTGCTGTGTATTTTGTGTCACGATCTCACTAAAAGACACATGATACACTTCCAGCTAAATTTGATTTTAAAATATTTATACATCCAAAGAACCCCGCACTAATTACATGGGAAATTTTAATCCTGGTTAATCTCGTTAATTCTCACATATATTGTAACTTATAACCTGGTGAATAAAAAATGTAATAGACAAAAACGTCTGTGACGGATAGTTATTGAGATACAGCTAATCAAACGGCAAATAGAAAAGTTACCTTAGGCTTGCGCTACGCCTCACTTCGACTTTGACCAGCGGTATCTCTCCGCTTTACCACGTCACTAATAGTTCCCCCTCCACCGCAACGTCGAATTTTTCGATTATACAAAAAAAAAATATCGAATATACAACGTTATATCAACGTTCTGTACGATTCGTAGCAATTGCACTGCACTAGTATGTGATTTTACCGAGGAGAGAATCTTTTTCAATGTATGTATACAGACGAGGCGATACGATTTCTAGAATTGCACCCTATCTTTTACTTATCCGCCTCTAGAAAAACCAAGGAATAAATAGAGTTGTGTCCTGCTGATGCGAGACAGCGCGAGCATACCGTAACTTTTCTATTCGCCGTTTGATTATCTGTATCTCAATAACTATCCATCACAGACGTTTTTGCCTATTACATTTTTTGTTCACCAGGTAATAAGCTGCAACATATGTGAGAATGAACGAAATTAACCAGGATTAAATTTCCGATGTAATTAGTGCGGGATTCTTTGTCCATAGTACAATGAATGAAAACCAACTGTCCTACCCCAGAGGTTGCCATACTACCCCAAAACATAATAGTATATGTATCACGTTTAACGATATTTATAAAAGTTTATGGTTATAGCTTCGATTTTCTTTTTCTCGAAATTTTTGGCTGCCTATTCATCTCGAAAATGTTGAGAAAATCATATCCAACCGAATTAATGCCATGATCTTACAATAATAGGATGCTACAGAAGTATTAGAACGAACTTCACCTTTGTAAGGTGTATACTTTTTTTTGACTGTCACTGTATATTTCGACTCGCGGATTCTCCGACGCGTTAATATCAGTCCGCTTGCATAAGGCGCAACTAACGATCACTAAACTGCGACAGTAGGATGTTTATACACGGCGCGTGATTGGACGACGAACAACCGATCGAACCGAAAGAAAGAAACAATGACAACCCACAGTAACATTAACCACGTACTACGGCATTGAACAACGACGTCAACGGTTGTTCAATCAGCTACATCTATCAGCTTTAGAATTCGTATGCTTTACTTGTTCTTACCATACTATTGGTTATTATTATTGTAATGTCTCGCGTGTTTCCGATTTGTTTATATTTCTTTTCTTTCTTTTTCTCTTTCTTTTCGTTACAAAATACAATATTCTCACCGAGACTAATGTGATCCGTAACGAAACTTCACTCAATGTGAATGATCCATGTAATCACTTGAATGTAATTCATTTTGACAGCCAGCCGTAAGTGGGTCATGCTGACCAGAAAAGCTTGCTTGCTGATTATTGTAGAATGGTTGCCGGTAGGTCGTACTCAAATAATTAATAAAAGGCATTGCGGGGAGCACGACCCACCGGTGAACATCATAGAATAATTCATGGGAAAACCTTTTGGACAGCGGTAACCGACCGCAAGCGACCGATGAGGGCCACTAAACATCATAAGAACAGAGTGACTCACCTGTGGTCATCTTATAATAAAATAGCACAAAGTTTTGCACGAATATATCTCACTTATCACGATCAATCTAGAATGCGTGATTGTTGTGACCCACTGTTTGTCATTCTGCAATCATTAATGAATCTATCACTCAGGATCAATTACATACTTCGGGGGAATTATAACTCGGTGATGTCTTGATGTAAGTACTAGGCTTACCAATAAATCATCCACTATTTCTTAACGAAGTCAGTATTCGTTTCTGTGGAATCAAGGATCTATACCGTTTCGCTTATATTCATAATTATTTTTCAACATGCTGCAACAATATTATTTAAAATGTATCGGTTTGTAATTGGAAGAAATAGTGGACTATTTATCGGTAGACCTGATAAATAAATAAACTACATGGTCAAATTGAGCAACTTAATACCATTCTAAAAGTTTTAACTAAAATCTCAAAATCGTGGTACACTAGCAGCGTCGATTGTCTTAATAAAACCATGCACGTAGAGTTTTAACTTAAAAAGTATGTTTACATAGCATGATCCACAGGTGGACTCAATAAATCGATTAATTGTTTTTCGTAAAGAACAGAAATTAATTAAATGTAAATCCTGAAAAACGTTGGTAACGCTACTTCGACAGTTGATTAAGTAATATAAGTAAATGGGAAAATGAATAATTTGTCTACACAGTTGATATTGAAACTATGCAAAATATATGTATACATAAATCACTAATTGTATAACAGTAACGTTAGCAAAGTGAAATAAGTTTATCTTGGGATCAAGATATTCAAATTCAGAGTTATTTAACAGTTTCTTACAAAACAATGGAAAAATCTCGAGCGATATTTCGTTACATACATACGCGACCCCATGATTTCTCTTCCTTAAAGATACATTCGTACAAACGAATACGTACATACGTCTCTAAATGTTTAAAGCTAATCGATTATACATTAAGTTACACACTAAATTCGTGTCCTACAACGAGCTACCTACAATCGTGATGCCTAAGAATAATTTCTCTTAACGTGTCGGGTAAACGTTATATATAAAACACGCGACCTTACGACAGTTTATTCGTCAATGTTCGTAACCCTTGGTCGATCGATCGATCTCACGAATAACTTAACGCTTTTATATTACTTCAATCTCTGACGTGAGTCAAGGGTTTAACTAAATTTATTATTACCTTTAATTAGCTTGTTGCTTTAAACCCGATTAAGTAGTGGCAGCTTCATATTACGATTTACTTGAGCAGACTATATAGGTATAAGTTCCTTCAAAATGGTGTCGATCGCTTCTCTCCAGAACGACACTCGAATTCAGCCAGGAATTAATGACCCTCAGGTCATTCGTTTTGAATCGATGGTGATGGAATGAAGGGAGATATCGAGGAATCTTTTTACTTTTCGAAAAGTATTTTTGGAACGAATTTTCTTAACGTTTGCGAATAATTTGAATGTTCGTAAATGACGAATAATATTTTCCTTGAACTGTATTGTACTCACATAAATTCTTCTTCGAGTAACTATTTTTTAATTAATTCTCATTAATTGTATTGAATAAGTAGAAATTGGAAATAAAGAATTAATTTCCCTTGAAACAAAGTATGTAATCATTAAGGAAAGTCTGTGCTTTTTTTCAATTCCATTAACACTTTCCTTAATCAATAGTAATTAAGTATTAATTACAACGTAGTAATTTTGACCTCAAATAAATTATTAATTATAACCTAATTTTGATTAAAAGCAATTATGTACCGTAAAAGTTCATTTATGTAATATCATAATTGTTGTAAATTATATTTTACAAACTTTATACAGTAATATTGTATTTTCACTGTACTATTAAGTAATTCTCTGTCTTTTCATTATTATTTACTACCTTAAGGTTATTCCGGATCAAGAGAAATTTCACACCAAACATTCTTACAATTTTTACGGTCGTAGCTAAAACTTTATATGCTCAACTGTAAAAGAAAAACAGTTTTACCAATGTTTTCTCGAATCTTCCTTCATTTCGTTCAGTTTCATTTCCTGTACTTGATGTACGTCGTATTCTTAAACGTCGTTTTAGAAAATGGAGCCCTTTTACCGTAATTTCGTTATTGAACGTCGCTGGAAGTCGGAAGTTCCTAAGACTAGGATGGTTTTCCGAGTTGATAGCGCGTTACTTCCGGTTCTTGGTCCTTAGGTTTTGTCTACGGTGCAGGGCTCAGGCATGGACTATTGCGGCGGACAGTTAACTACCGTAGTGGTTGCGAAATCGCTGAATTTTTTATCAATTGGCACCCTGTCGTCGTAGAGAGTCGGAGCTTGTAGGATGATCCCAGCTGTACCAACGAGGACCGCCAGAGTGAAGATCCAGAGGAATAGTCTGTCTAAGACCATCGCCACGTACTTCCAGTCTTCTTTCACCTTTTGACGAATTATGAAGATTAATTAGAGCGTAGCTTATTACATAATAACTGTGAAATTCAATTTTTGTACAGATGGGTTATTAGTAGACTGCGGATTTTTATCCAAAATGAAATTTTAGGAAGTAATTTATTAAGAGAGGAGCAAATGCAAGAACTTCTTTTCTCTCATAAATATCTTATTGGGTTCAGAATAAACCAGAAAACCCGTTGTATCTGATGTAAGTTTTGTCCTTTATTGGATTTCGCAGAGCCCTATAGGCTATAAATACATAAAATCCGCAGTCTAGTTATTAGTAATAACTAATTAGAGAACATCTATATTCTAGAACATTCTAGAACATATTTCCTTTTAGAGCGGGAAGAATTTGAAACTAAAGTAAAACCTTGATTTTTCGTGCATCAGTTAATGTTAGATTAAACTCTATTCTTTGGACATTCTGTTATCTAAACAGATTAGTCTTTCAGTTTTATCTTATTGTCAAATTTATATGCAATCCTAGAGAAATTAATTAATTAACGTATGCCCAAAAGAAAAACGGGAAATTTAAAAATGTGTGAAGTGAACATATGTTAAGGGGCCTGAACACATTTTTTGAAAAGTGAAAAATACATCTTCTTGCATTCCTATTTCTGATTTTCTTTATATGAACTTTTATGAAAAAGTGATAATCAGGCTTTGTAATTAAGATTTCAACGTGACTACACAATCTTTGTCAGACTATAATCTAGATTAGTTTTCGAACAAGAACCCAAAAATCTTGGTGGGGTGGGGGGTAGGGGAGGGCGAAATTTTGGTCCTTACCCTACATACGTAATACTAAGGAAAACCATAAAAAATACAATAACTGGAACTAAAAATAGTATTACTGGAAAGAATGATAGAAAATCAAAGAATAAATAGAATTCGGGAATATGAAAATTATATTTCTATGTGATTAAACATGATAAAAGCTTGTAGGACTAGGAAAATAGAAGATGGACTTGTTCATTTTGACAAAATAATAAAATCATATGTATTGGATTAGAGTGATAGAAAATATAATGAAAAAAAGAAACAAACAATTTTGTAAAAGCGAATTTCAACTGTAGCTGCTTTAACACTAGGTTTACGGAACGCGTCATTTTGACGCATTTCAAACCTTCTAATCTCGAAATTCTCTATGTGGTATACCTACCTCTACGAACACACGACAATTTGATGCTATCGTAAATTGAGTAATAAAAACAATAAGTTGTTTTTTAAAGAAAATGTGCGGTTTCGTGACGCGTGTCCGTAGAGATAGGAGTATAAGAAATGTCCGCAAAACCTAGTGTTAAACTGCAACCTAATCACTAGCTTAGTCATTTATCATCTAGCAGAAGGTCGTTTTTAAACAATTATACCTCCAATTTAATTTAGATAGTAAGGTTGTTACTGAATTCAAAGGTACGGTACAATAAATAACTCAAAGTAAAACAAAGAACAAGGAATTAGGAAATCGTTTCGTTGTTCCAAATTATAGAAAATTAAATTACATTATAAAAAACTATTTCATTGTAAACAATTATTGTAGATCAAATCTTCGCGCGGAAAAATGTTCCAGATAAAATGTGACTTTAAGGAGCTCTTGTAAACAAACTTTTAATGTAGAAAATCATTGTAACATCAAATTTCACTCTAGACATTTATTTTATTGTTAATAGTTATTGTAGATCAAATTTCATAACAGAATAGTAAAACAAATGACTTAAACAATTATTGTACAATCCATTGTAGAAAAAACTTTTATGTACCTTAGTTGAGTCTTCCAGCATTTTTGTGTGCTCGGCGATGAAGCGCACACAGATGCAAGATTTGTGAATTTCTGGAGGGCAACGTGAGTGCGAGAAAACCGGAGGGCTTCGTAAAACTGGACTTTTAACTTCTTCGATTCCTGCCTCGCCGGAAACGGAAAGATCCTCGCACTCGGTGTGAAGAGGAAGCGGCGGCAACGGTGGTCCGTGAATTAAACAACTTCCGCCGAATCTTGCACCGTCAGCGAGACTGTATTTCGAACAAGACAATACAATTTTATGCGAAAAGGACAAAAATATAGCGCACTCTATGCTTTAAGAGTATAAGTTAAAGAGAAATATTTTCAGAAAATACAATTTACCTTAAACTCCAACAAAGTACATTTTATTCTATTAAAACTTGTATGAAATCTAAATTAAATCGTAAGTAATTTCTGTTTCAATTTTTCAAGATAATTTTAGTTTCAGCCTGTTTTCAGATATATTAATAATCTATCCTTATTTGTTTGGTTTGCTTATATTGGGGTACATTTTTCCGGAAAAATATGTTTTTGCTATATTCAGCTGGATTGGTTTGTAACTTAAGTGGTTAAATTAAAAAAATTCTAACTAGACGTTAAAATTCCAGACAATCGAAAATTGTTACTGTTATTCAAATCATTGCTTCAGAATAAGTGTATAAGAATTAATCCGTGCTTGTCTGAAAGAGTCGAAAATTTATTTTAAATATTAATTATTTCAGCGTTTATATTTAATTTGTTTGCATACAGGGATAAATGATCCCTGGTAAATATTGAAAATCATTATGGGGTTGCGTCCCTATTTACAATGTATGAAACATAATACACCCATACTCCAAAGAATTATTGTATTTGACAAACATTTATTCTTTTACTTTAATCAAAACTACACTATTTGAAGTATTGGTGTATGATTAACAATTGAAGTTTAGCAATAATTCCGAAGGTTAACACGAATAGAATTCATTAATTTATACACTATACCTTGAAGGTGAAAGGTCTTCCTTTGAAGGAGGACGACTATGGAATCGCTTAGGTGTTAAATGTTCTTCGCTGTCTTCCTGAGTGGATGAATAAGGGTAATAACAAGTCTTTTCTTTGCCTCTGACTGTTCTCATTAACACTCTACCAGAAGTGTATCTGTAAACATAGGGTAAATTTGTACGATAAAATTCAATGATTTGTAAGTCGATAGGTTTCAAAGAACACTACTGCTTCAGTAACTGCAACCGTACTTATTGTGATGTAAAGAACACGAAAAGGTACATTCTAGTTGGCAAAGAGTCAAGCTACAATAGTATGCACCGATTGTAACAAGAATTAATATCGATTGTAAATTCGACTTATAACACTAATATATTGTAATTCTGAAAAGAATGCAAAATAATACATTATAACATAAACGATATATGTACACAGTAGGTATTGTGGTATAATATTTACTACCGATAATATATGAACTGCATGTAATATATTAAAAAATATACAGCTGGATATTATTAAAGTATCAGTTGCATTATTACGAATAAATAATAATAATAGTTTCTACTACCCCTAATTTTTAATATGCTCGATATAAAGCCTGCAAGGTTTTACGCAATGTTTAATATTTTATTGTTACTGCGAATTTATATTTTCATTATCTTCGTGAAATATTTATAAATTAATATGCATTTAAATACTTATTATTAAATTACAGTAGACTCCCGCTTGACCAGCCCCTATGGGACCGAACCTCTGGTCAGGTAAACGATTGGCCGGTTAATCCGATAACATCTATCACTTATCATTTCAAAGTAGTTACTGAAAAAATATTAATATATAAGTATATCTATAATGTTTACTATATATGTGCATATACATACATTTAAAAAATGTTTACTGAATTCTATTTTTGACAAAAAAATCGGTAGTCTTTCTCTGTTTCTTTGATTTAATTTTGTTTATTAATGCAATATCCATACATTTCACATCAACAAAAATGTGACCGGTTAAGGCGGGGCTGGATAATTCGGAGTCTACTGTATAAAACGCACTATGTGATCTGTGAATTCTTTTTATATGTATAGTTGCCGAAGTCGTATATAAGGATGGATTGTTGTGAACATTTATTAACACAATAAAATATTCATCGAAGACAAGCACTTACCTATTGGTTTCAAATTTATACTGAGGCCTTCGCATAACCAACAACCGGGGAAGAATATGAATAAAGACCCTTTTCACCCAAGGCGCCATTTTATGTGTCTGCGGCGATCGGAAGTGAACATTGAGGACAACCACTGTCACGCATATACTGTAAAATAAATGCAATAATTAATTTGGTATATGGAAAAAAGACGTTATTCAAGTATACAGAATTCGTAAATTCTGACTGAATTGTCTATTTTGACTATCTTTGTTTCAGGAATTAATACGCTAATAGTTGTGTGTTATAGGTCTTCCATTAAAATTAGAACAGTAACAAAGTAATTATAGTTACAGAAATTCCTATCGTAATGTTTACGGGTACAGATCGGTATCATTGATTATCGGGGGTAATGGTGATAATTAAACTACGGAAACGACTACGGATTTTGTGCATTTATAGGATGCACGATTATCTGAAACTCAGTACTATAAGGTGTATAACAACATGAACTAGGCCAGGAAAATCTATATTTGCATAAACATCCGCAGTCTAGTGATAATTGATTATTGCTAGTTATTGTATATACATGGCTGAATATATGTATATTGTATATCTTATGATCAATCGAACCGATCTACGAGGAAACTAAGAAGATAAAGTCACTGGAAGGAACATAAATTTTTTCATTGCTTATTGCATTTTCATTAGACCATTATTAATATATTATTAATGTATGTCTAATGAAAATGAGTTAAAGCGCGATCTTGTTCGAATTATACTTAATTATTCAGAAGATGCAATTGATTCAGTGTAATTCGAATTAAATGTTAAGAATTCTCTGATGGTAGGCAGGTATAATTTTATTTTCTTCAAATAAATCTGTGTCACGAAGATAAAACAGAAAATATTAGGAATTCATATTTTTTATCATGCATTGCATTCTCTGCGTTTCGTTTGTTTCATTGGGCTGTCTACCAGTGGCTAGACCTGACAGACTGGTCCCTCGGGTAAGGGGATTTTTTGGAAATGGAGATATCCAGTTTTACAATAGAAGGCTCAGAAGTTTTATGAACAGAGATGAATTACTGTATATTGATAAAGACTAAAACAGAAATTGTATTTCAAACTGTCATGCTTCATAAAAATTTTTCAATGCGAAGTCACGAAATTATTCTTCATATAATTATGACTTCGCTTCAACATCTTTCAGTATCTTTCTGTTATTAGTAACATAATTATATAAAACAATCGGGATTTCATGTACTTTTTAGTGGTATTCTTATAGTTACGTCATTTTAAAAAATTTTATTAGCATTATTACAAGTCTTATTAGAATCTCATTTTACTATCAATCGAACAAAAAACGTTTCGTTCTGTGTGTTACTAATTATAAGAACAATTCTGCGTGTTTTGGAAGATACTATCAGATGGCTCATTCAGGGTATTATAATCTGAATGTAAAATTATCACACACGGTGAGACAATTATAAACTTGTATTCAATATAATAATAATTATTTTGAAAAGTACGAATCAAACGTATGTGAACTAAAAAATGAAATGTTCATTGAAACATCGTTGTCGTTCCATTCATTCTACAATTCTCCAATATCGGAAAGGGCTATCATGTGTCAAAGGGGCAATTTGCCATAACACATAACCAGGAATGGCTGTGGTGGAACGACAGAATGTAAATCTCGTGAGGCTATTTATAATGGAGATCCATTCTGGGATGGCCTGGTCTTAGCAGCCAGTGCTAAGCGACAGGCTGCGATTTAAATTGAGCTGGGTACCTTTGACTTCACTTGGAACCATTTATTGGCTTGAAAACTCCCCTTTCCACGTTCACCTTGAAATGTCGACGCCTTCCTCCTCCCCTTTTATGTTTGTCCTTTATCTTACTCCAGGAAATTGGATTAATTGATTCCGGTTCAATGGAAGTCTTTATGTTTCGCAGACACCAAATTGTCGTCTTACAAAGTTAGAACTGATCATACTTAAGTTTCGCTAAGAGAATGGCGGAGAATATTTAATGTTAATGACTTAATTGAAATTTTTAATATTAAATTAAAATGTAACTAACAATGGACTTTAAATTTGGTGTCCAGTTGATAGTGCTAAATTCAAAATTAAGTTCAGATAGGTATTCACATTCAGAAGATTGTCTTCGGCAACATGATCCGCTGTTGATTGATTACATCACACAAATTTAACGGTACACTATGATCCTCCAATTAACCCTTAAGGACACAGACCGTGACTACCCCATTCTTATATTTGCATTTTTAAAGGGCAGTAGCAGGCTTTTTCTTAATCTTTTGATCTTAGTAATTTTTTATTTTGAACGATACATAATTCGGATGAAAGAAAAACATTTTTCGGGCAAAGAAAGATATACAGAAATAGATTTCTCCGTACCGGTGGCGCGAAGAATATGCCACCCGTGTCCTTGAAAATTAAGCAAATGGATTGTTGTTCATATGATCCAGTGGTAGTCATGTTATCGTTATGAATAACAGTATTTCTCCACTGTTCTCCACTCTTTATGGTCAGTGTGTAAATCAGAAAATAGAACCATAGAATACAGACTCCTCTCTATTATCGTCCCGAACTCAGGTCCGCGTCAGGACAATAATATTATAAGGAGAAATATTTCAGACCCCCGTAAATTTGTGTTTTGCCCGAAGCCTGAGCCACGGAAACAATTATGGTGGTGGGGATAACGCTTGGACAATAATCGTGTAGAACAAGTCAGACGATAATCGAGAGGAGTCTGTATCGCTGTGACAAATTGCGTACAACTACTACTTTCTATAAATGAAATTTTATGGTCCAACATGTTGATCAGATTGGAAATATCGAAATCCTGAAACTGTACATGACACGGAAGACCTGAGAAGACATACCACTGTTACTCACAATGGCGAATATTTTTGAATGCATCCGGAGTGAAATTGCAATCTTGCACTTTAAGTAATGACAGAACGCGAAGGCAAAGCTACAAAGGAGAAAAACAGGAATCGCGAAAAGAGGCGTGGGGCGTGATAGCATCGCAACGAGGAATATATTCACGGTGGTGATACTAAGCCCTTCAATATATTCGAAGAACGGAAAGATGCGGTAGGTGTGACACATTAATCAGTAGCAGCATCGACCGGGACTGGTCTCCACCCAAGACGTAGACCAACCAAGGAACCGACCCCTTTTCTCCGGTGAATTTCAAGGGGATGGTTGGATGCCCTTCTGTATTAAACCACACCGTTATTGCTTTTTCGAAGAAACGCAGAGGCATTGTGCCGCTATTAAAACCGAGGAACGACCATTCCCTTCTTACCGAGCATTTCTTGTGAATTATCAAGCCGCCAGTAACTTAAGACCTTAAAGAAGTATGTAACTGTTAAGTATGAGTAACTGCTACTGCGTAATAATTGTTGTTTCGACTAAGTAAACAGTAATAAAGAACAATATCCGAAGGTATATTTGACTGGTTAATACGGTGGTGTTACGAAAGGCGAATGGTAATGAGATGTTCTTCGTGAGATCACAAAGCATCAAGATGGATAGAGTGTTGTATTATTTATTTTATAATTCAGTTGACACGATTACGTTGAATTAAAATTGTTTTAGACCTGCATTACTCGACATTGTTAAACCAAAAAGACTCTGTCGTCCAAAACCAAAAATCGTGCTGTCTAGAAAGAGTTTATTTATTACAATGTAGTGATCAATCCAAATATTTCAAAGAAAGGTCTTTCACAATAAACACTAGAAAGTAAGTAAAATCGGTGATCATTTATTGAAAATACTCAAAGTAAAATGTAAAATGGCAACGGGAGAACCTTTCTTCAATGGAAGGACAGACATCCATAAGCGGTAGCGTATTGGGTAAAAATATACAATACGCCCTCGTTTTAAAGAAATCCCAATGAAGAGAGTACTTTTTAGTATCTACGAAATAATTATAAAACTGTGATCCCCTGGTTGGTTATATAATCCATACAGGCTTGTGTCAATTTATACAAAGCTTTTATAAATGAAAGCTACAAAAATTTATTATTAGTTACAATAGGGTGGACACTAGTGATATACGTTACCTGTAACTCTTTCTTTTTCATTAAAATGACTGATTACTGTCACTATTATTCTGATGACATGGTCGGCAACAAAGTCATACTGCTACATATTACTTGTCACGTTATTCATTAATTACGACTAGACTGCGGATGTTTATGCACATAGAATTTTACGAATTAATTTCTCGAAACTTGATACAAACAAGAATGTATTAATCCCGAAAAAAATTCTAGTAGGTTCGTAGTACAAAGAAAAACTGAATAAATTTTCTGAAACTTTTTACTACACTGAATTTTAGTTGATTGGATATTCAATAATCAGTAGTCTAATAATCACATTGTTCTCCATTATGGGTCACATTTAATCAAGCTTCTAATATTATTTAATAAATTTGGAGGGGCATACACCCTAAAAAATCAAGATTCATAAGCAGATATGTATTATCCTTCCGTAGGCGAACATATTTTTTTCACAGCCCATAGGCAACCTGGGTTGATAATGCCCAAGCTTAATTTTTTTTACTGCTAGGCTTTGAAAAATCTGAAAAAAATCTGCACTGCTTATTAAAATTTTCACTACATGATACATCGTTCGTTAAATCAAATGTAAAAAACTTCTTCCAATAAAAATAAGAATTTGGAAGACAGTCGAAGGAAAATGAAATTTTACCTTGATCGTTAACGACATACATTGCCTACGGAGAATTTATTATAATAGTATCAATGTCTCAAAGTGGGTTACAATGTCCAAACTGGTTCATAATATATGTTTTAGTAATAACAATCCCTACAGTATTATAATACAGGATCATAATCCAGTACTCCATCAATGGGATCGCATCGTCCTGAACGTATTCATCATTCGCTATGACAATCGGCTCATTCTTAAATTATCTTCCAGCTTTTTCCCCCTCTTTTCTTGACCATCACCAATTTTCTTTCGTTTTCCCTCCGCGTTTTTCCAACCCATGCTCGGTTTTTCACGTACATTTCACTTTTTGCTCCGCTCTCCGGTTGCCGCGCTTTGCCCATCAAGCGTTCTTTCTTCGTGACTGATGGGCAACGATGATGAAGCGACTTGGAAATTTGTAGGACATCGGTTTCTCGCCGTGACGTAGGGAAACTTCGTGCGGAGGTAGAGTAAAAAGCATCGTGCATCGAAAACGTTGAGCCAAGAGTCTTTTCAAGTTCCAGTTTTGTTGAGGATCACCGGCCAATCACATTCCCATCAGCCTCGATCGTCGGGATTTATACACGTCTAACGTGCTTCGATCTACATTTCATCCCTCGATATATGTTTGAGAGAATATCGTTACGTTTGCTCTGCATCGCAGCTTAAAGGGTTTTCCCAATGTAAAGCCTTAAAAAATTGGCATTTTCTGGGAATGTTTTTTTCAGTGAACAAAATGTTCAACATAAATGAAATGTTGTCTACTTATTAATACCCTTTAGTTATGTTGAACATGTTGTTCACTGAAAAAAAAGTTCCCAAAAAATGACAATTTTTTAGGGCTTCACAGTGGCAAATTTTCTCTTTCTTCTATTAATAAAAAAAAAGAAAACATAATTCGAAAATTCGCAGTAGTCTCTGAGCTATTTTTGTTATCGCAAATACTGTAACTGTGGAGATGCTTACGGAAAGAAGCTGCTACGGTATCATTTCTCAAGATACTAAATTTCTTTTAATAAGAAAACACAGCTTCATTTATACACAAAAAGATATATATCTCGATTTTTAAATGAAACAGTTATTTATATGTGAAAAAGTTTCAAAAAGTAACCCCATGTTCCGACCTCTCAAAGGTACACTACGGGCCAAAAGTATGGGACCAGGTCTGATAATTAAAGAAAAAGAGAAATATTACTCCACAAAGATTTAATGAAGGTACTGTGCTAAAATTGATCGGAAATGATTTGTATATGTACTGATACCGTGACTTTTCTTAAATCCTAAAAGATGAGTTACTGTTCCATCAATCATGAGCTCTAGTCCCATATTTATAGACGGTGATGTATGTAACCCCTTAATATAGAACAACTTTTTACATGTCAAAAGTTTATAACATTGGTAAGTAATTTTTTTTTCATTTAAATTTTGTGTATAAGAAAACTACGAATCAGTCACGCCAAAGTGTTTAATTTGTGGCTAGACACGTTCCACTTTTCGCGTTACTTGATCGTACATCTCTCGCCGAAAGCTGTTCCGCTTGGATTCGAAGGTCGTTCATTTCGAACCTGGTGCGCTGTTGGGACCGCATGAATTCTAATCGCGTTCAAAGAACCAGCTCACGTTTCTGGAGCACATACCGAGACGCAACCGAAAGGTAGGAAACTTATGGCGTTGACGGAGAGATAACACCGGCTTCTAGCCTGCAAATCCGTGAGAGATACTTTTCAACAAAGTTTTAACGCTGGACGGATAAGTACACTATATCCTACGGGTATTTTTCCTTTCTTCCTTTCGTTTGATCTGTTGAAGGAAATAGGGAGCAAGGAACGATTACGGTCTTCCTGCTGGCGTTATCTGGAATACCTGGCGGTACGAACAAAGCTTCGCTTTAATGCGATCGATACAACACGCCCGGTTACGACAGCAAATTAAGAGTTGCCGGCGAATTTAAATTCAGATTGAACCTCTGACCGTCGAATTCAGAATCGTCCTCCGGCGATCACTTTCAAACTTCAACGATCAAATTCAAATTCATATACATGGCTGTCAGTATCAAACTTCAACGGTTAAGCTTCAATTCAAATTCAAGAAACGTTCCGATGACCAAATTCGAATTCTACGTTAGTCCTAATTTCAACTTTAAATTCGAATAGTTTGAACTGAATGTACCTTCGAATTTCAATGGTAAGATTAACATTTAAATTGTAAAATACAAAATTAACTTGAAATTTCGTTTGCAGTAAAGAAGTTCAAACTGGACGTTCAATGTTCGCGTGTATGTTTCAGGAAGGGTGGCAGAAAGTGGCCAGTTCGTGCACAGCTTAAAAAGAAAATTCTTGCAGGATATTTGAGAAGTTTCTTGGCGTCAGCACAGTCAAAAACTGACAAGAAAAGTTACTCAGATGTTAAACTAGTTTTTGAAAAACAATGCTACGAAGTCGTAGGACTTGATTTCCTAAGAATTGGAAATAAGTATCACTTGCCCAAAAAATTTAGTATCGGTCAGAAAAATGACGTGAAGTTCAAATATTGGTGACTTTTGTTTCATTTGAAATTATTTTATTTACATGTATTCTCAAACACCTAAAACTCAAAGAAATCATGAACAGAGGTTTATCTATATGTATTGTCAACGCTGCTTTGACGCAATTTTTCTGGCCGACAGTGAATTTATCGAGCGAGTGACACTTATTTCAGTTCTTAAAAAGTCGAGTTGCATAAATTACAGCCATTATTTTTTTTAAATTAATTTAACATCTGGATAACTTCTCTTATGAGTGGTCTGGTTCGGGTCCGTAGCATGGTCATGTAAGATGGAGCTAATCGATGTCCCATGATTTGCGTCCACTTGATTCCTTCGTTTAATTCGTCTCTTGCAACGTTATTGAATTATGAATGAAAATGTATAGTTTCCCATTACCAAAATTAGGTTGATTTATTAATATAGGTATATTATATGCTTATATATTTTTTCACAAAAAAGTGGAAGTAAATTAGAAATATCAATACTGATTTTTTATAGTTTCTGTATCTATTTATAGTGAAAAGAACTTTAGTTAGCTACATATATCGGAAAAAAGGAGATCAGGATAAATTTCTTGCTTCAATTTCATGCGAAGTGGCTTCATCGAGAAATATCGAAACAACGAAAAAGAAAAAAAAGAAAAAATGGAAACTCAATCGAACTGCGGAACTCTCAACTGAAAAATTGTGAAACTTTGCAACACCTTCGCCACGCTATTTAATACAAGGACGGACGTCTGAACGGGTGTGCCGCGGGTAACGTCCAAGTTTCGAACTTGTTTAAAGTTCAGCTGCGGTCCTATCAATTGCACGAAAACTTTCCTTCCACCTTTCCTTTCTTTTTCTGATTTTTGATAGCCACGGTTCACTGCCGGAACTTTCCGTCGCGTTATTCTTTTTCGTATCGACAGTTGACTTCTGAAATTTTTGTTCTTTATAAGTGGAGACATAATTGTGTATAACATATATGAAAACATTTATTAATGCACTTCACGTTGGAAAATTAAATTTCAAAGATTATGTTCTACTTCAAACCTACAGTCGAAAGCTCAAACGTGCATTTCCACAGAGCCAATTGCAAAGTCTAATTCATTTTCTAGATGTCAAATTCCATTTCACGGTATTATTCGCATCGACCGAGGCAGAATAAGTACTTTTGAAAGTTGAACCGCACCGGAAATCACTTGGCACAGAAGAGCATCAATCGTAAGAACAGTGTCTTATAGTGTTTAGCAAATCGCTGACGCAGACATCTTGGAAGATTGATGGCGACCGAAGAACACCATCTCGTTCTTCATCTTTTTATTCCATCGATGCAGGACAACAAAAGTCTCCCGTAATATACTTTCACCGGAGCGCCCATTGTACCCGATATTTGTTCCAGAGTGATTAATTCGCTAGGGCCCTCTGAATAATGATGAATGTACCGTCTATATTCGCGTACTCATTCGTCGACTGGGCGAAGATTAGTTTCCCTAGCGCGCGGAAAAAAAGAGGCAAAGGGTAAACTGACTGATCTCGCTGCTGGTACTATTTGAAAGTTAAATCGTGTTCAACTTGCAAATCGTTCGTTTCGGCTCTATCGGGGATGGGCTGGAGACCCGTTGATTACTCTGCGCCACCCTCCGATTGAATCTTAATCGGAACAGAGCTCGATCAGCAAACCTAGCATTTTTTAGCTGAATCACACACTACGAATTGTTTATTCTACAGACTTTTCGGGGGATTCATTCATATTATCTGGCGTTCACACATTTATAGCATTATAGTTTTATATACAGTGTTTCGCCCAACTTGATTATTGTAACAAAGGTTTCCAAAAACATTTTGTAAATAAATATGCACCAGTGGAATCGATCATCTTTGAATCTAGTTGGTACCCGTAGTTTTGATAGTTACCTAATCGGTATAGTATTAAGCTTATTGTGATTTAAATGTAATGGTATGTATTGTTATTATAAATAACTAGTTACTTTGATTTCATAATTACATAGTTTAATTCTCTAGACCCTACATGAATTACCTATCTATTTCTATACATTTTTTATTCATTTGGAAACGTTCAATTATTTATGTTCGAATTATTATTATTAGGTTGGGTGGAAATTAATAAACTATCACCATTCATGTCTGTTGTTTCGTGCAATTTCATTTTCCTCTTATAAATATATCATTCTATCAGCTAAGAGAGGTGAAACGTGTTTTTGATGTATACTACGAATGAAGTAGCCCGTATATTGTACATACTTCAGTTAAAGATACATTTATTTGAATTATTATGTCCCTGTAATGAAGAGAGTAGATTGTATGTACGATATGACAAAATTTACTCAGCTAGATTAACCAAATTGCTCGCTTGAAGTGGCTGGATCAGAGGGAACGACCGAAATGGCAGCATGAATAGAGGAAATGGGGAAGGAGAAAGAAGAATTCACGGCGCCAAATCGCGTGGCGTCGCATTCATCTCTGTGTGGTTCATTTATCATGGTAAACTAATCGTGATGAAATGTTTCTGCTTTATCTCTCGTTTGAAACAGATTTTGGGGCAGACATTTATCTTGCTCTTTCCACTGGTTCTAAAGATTTGAAAAATTAAATATAAATTGCTCCGATTTAATCCATACAGGATATTGCAACACACCTGGTGACAAAGAATCTTAGGAATGCAAAATTAAATTCTTCCATACAAGTGATATTGAATACAATGTACGTAATGTGTTTAATTATTTTCTTACTTATATCAACTTTTGTGAAATATTAATGATGATTGTGAATGTAATCCTTTTTTAATTCCTTAACTAACTGGCGACTAAATATATTTAGACTTAATAAAATTCGCATTTTTTACCGCATATCAATAACTTACGAGTGCTGCAGTAAATAATCCCGCCAAGTGTGGAGTTCGTGGAGTTATACGATTTTTGCTAGATAAAAGCAACAGTGCATAAAACCTAGTGGATAAAACTTAAAAGGGACTATTCAAAACTAAAGACGTGGGTTATTGTCCAGTGGGATTTTCACGCCACAACACTCGACCTCACACTACAGTTCAAACCGTTCAAATGTTGCAGTAATTTCGTTGGGAAATTTTTAACCATCGACCCTATGGTTCCGATTTTGCACCAAGTGACTATCGATTATTTTTGCATTTAAAAAGAATGGCTGGCATCGCTGAGGTGTGAAAATGATGACGAACTGATTAACAACGTTAATGCATGGTGTAAGACTCTGGCGGCGGACTTCTTTGACAGTGCAATAAAAAAAGTGACACGATATCAAACGTGTATCGAAGTAAATGGCAACTATGTGCAACAATAACACAAATACATTATTCCCACCACTGGGAAAGTCTCCCTGTGGAACCAATTAAAACAGAGTTAACAGAAGCTAAGCTAAAGCTCGGCTTCGGACAAGAAACAAATTTATGAGGTGCTGAAAACCTTTCCGCCTTGTCACGAATTCTCCGAAGTGGACCCAGGTACGTCGCACTCATCGAGACATTACTGTATGTAGATACTTTTTGGCTGAAATAAATAATTTATATATTCTACGGTTTTTCTCTTATTATCAAACAGTGATTACTTACTTCAAAAACACGCCTCGTATATAGGATCACTCACGATGAGCTATGACATGTTTATGAAAAAGTTCTTGTTTGGCCATTATCTCTATTCGCGACTAGCAATAAGATTTCGTGAAATTACGGCATTTGCAAGTGTATAAAATACATTAAAGTTAAAAAGTTCAAACGCAATTAACAAAGTTTTCATAGTACATTTTTTAGATTAATCAATCTTTTCGGATGTAGAATAAATGTTTTTTTTATTTTTAATTGAATAATATAGTTAATGAAAATAGACATTCGCATAAACATCCACAGTTTAATGATGATTTTCACGGAGTCGTCTCATACGATTGATGGTAACCGGTCATGATTTTTAGATAGGACAGTCTACAATAGATCATGCTTTCTATAAAGAAGAAAATATCTGTTCCACTACTTATGGGCTGGTATGGGTTCTACAATCAGATAGAAAGATATTCTACATGCAAAAGTAAATCTAAAATATTAAATAAAAATTATTCGTGCGATGTGTCGTTTTCCAAGACAATCGAATTTGAAAATTTGCAGTGTACACGAATAATCAAGACTTCCTCGTCAACGCGTCTGTTGATTACATGCCATTTTTACTTATCTTTTGCACGAATTTTCAGAGCACGATCAGCTCGAAATTGAAGTATCATACGCGAAAATTTTATTTTACATTTTCGACTTGATTTGCATGCAGAATAACCTCCTCTCCGGTTGTACCTTCCGCCACGCCCAGTATTGTACAGAGTGGCCAATGTAATTAGATCACCTGAATTGTAGCCGTTACTATTGGATGAATTGAAATTATTCCCTTTTCGAGTACCTTGGTTTAGAAAGACCTCTAGACACCAGACTGACTGAGGTACATTTTTTGTAATAGTCACTTTTCTCCTCAAATTTTTCAAAGTCATCTTTAGTTTTGTAATCACCCATTGTCACACAAGTTTAAAATTGTAGATTATATTTTTATGGTTAAAAATTAACATTAAAAGTTTCACCATGTTTAACAAATTTTTGAAAAAAAGACATCACAATTCTGAAAAAAGAGTTTTTGAAGATACCTGAAATTACGATTACATGGCGGAAGTAGGATCATTTTCAATAATGCATTATAGATATTTTCCTTTAATTCGTAAAGCACCACAGCATACTGTTTGTGTCGTTAGCATTGTGGAAAAATGTATTTCCGAGGAATCCTACACAGCGATACCACAAGCACAACATTGTTGTGCCATCAAGGTGTTTGATCTTTCACATACATAACATCGTGTCTATGTAGTAGTGCAGGATTCTTCTAAAATATATTTTTCCATCTTTTTCATGGAAATGGTGGGAAATATACATGTATTCTGTTCTAATGACAGAAAAAATATATTGCATTGCGTGCCGAATTTGTCTTCTTGTCCGCTAAAAGGTAGGCAAAATCGACTTATAGGATCCCATTTAAGAGAAAACAAAGGTGACTTTAAAAACTTTGAAAGAAAATATGCTAGTCAGCCTGTGGGCTCTTCTAAATCAAGATATTCAAAGAACGTACTGTGAATTGCTCCAGCAATAACGGGGAGAATTAAGATCAATTATATAGTTCATCCTGTTTATATGTATATGAAATGAACCATGATAAAATTTATTCATTGTATTTGATGACCCACAAAAGGTAAAGTGCTACATGGAGGAACTATGTACAGAATATGAACTATAAAATGATTTAAAACGAATGTCTATGAGCGATATCGTAAATTTAAGGTTATTCACAGTGGTCATATTCTTCATATATGATGTAACTCACAGTGGATCTTTATGCATACTTATATGTCGAATGATCCATGATAGACCTTAGTGTTTATTATTTATGAATACTTACATAGCCAGTGGCTCTTTATTTAGAACGGTCGATGATAGGGCACATCTGTCTCCGTTCACGTCTATTCAATTACTAAAAATCCCAATTTTATGCCAAATTTTCAAATAATTTAATTTTGCCATTCTTCATTTTCGTCTTAGTTTAGCATATAGAATCTATCTTGTGAAAGTGTCCAAATTTTTATTAACACCCTGTATACTTAAATCGTACAATATATAATATAGAACCGTGGAGAATAGATCTTCTAATATATTTATAGTGAACAAGAAATCTGGGTCATTTTAAAAAAACGAATGGAAATTAGTAATGATCGCAAAATAACATGTTCAAAAATTCCGTAAGATTTCGAAATAATGTAAGCTTTAAGTTTAATTTGTGAATCCCTCTACATACATATCACGATTAAATACTCGGCTCGGCTCCCTGGGAGATCGCTTTGATTACTGCATTGTTCGGCGGTCTCCGAGGACCGGGAAGCCACGGAAATGAACACTACACGTTTTAACATTCAGCACGCGAGGCGCGAAATTTAACCTAAAATTCACAGAATGTAAATGATAACGTTCCCTTCGTAACGAGTCGCCGCAATTTAATTTCTCAACGCGTCGAATTACACACACGCACACGGCTCGAACCGACTGCAGTGATGCGTTCCATGGTGCATTCGTGGCGGCCTTAATGGCGCGAATTTCAGTGGAAAATTACGCAATTAAACAAACGTGCGAATCGTAACGTTAATTATAAATTACAGAAAAGAAACTGAGGAATAATGTTTAAAATGTTCCGCGCTCAGGGCCGCGACCGTACTGTGGGCGTATAAAAAATAAATACAATAACGATATCGTCTTGGGACACTTTTGGTATACTGTGTACACTGAATGAAATGGCATTTTCTGCTTAATTCTTGTGTTATATTTAATAAATTGTAATATTTCCATTTCTTGAATTAAATTTCGTCTATGCTACAATCGAGTTACGGAATTATACTTACAGATTGCTCGATTGCTTTGCGTGTAAACTGTTGGTCTCAAATTAATTCAGAAGTTTTTCTGGTAGAGGACATAATTAAAAATTACAGTCTGAATTTGGGTCAAATTGGCCCGAACAGTGCACGAGGATTAAAGGCAAAAGAATGTTCTTTAGGAAATTTTTTGTGAGATAATACTGCAACACCGATTATTTTGCAACTTTTCACGCTCACTTCACGTACCTCTAACAAAGCTCAAAAAGAATGGTGAAAAGTACACGATTCATAAAGTTACAGCGAGAAAGTTTTCTAAGTAGAGATTATCCGGAAACGTGTGTTAACAATTTGTTAACATTACAGTACAGAAAGTAATCGCAAGGTACTTTTTGTAAAAATCTTATCGAATTCCTGCGATACTTTGAAAATTGTACAGGACGAAGAGATAAAACCTTGCAACTTCATTTATTTAATGTTATTTTTACAAAATAAGCACACGGAAAAAATCGTTTTAAATTTTTACAATAATTTCGGTAAAGTGGAACTACATGTAAATAAAGTGTATACATTTAAATCCGATCATCACACTATGAATTTCGAATTTGTAATTTATCTTTGAACTAACCGTCTTCCGTGTCTATGCCCGCGTTAACTTCTAATATTATTTTCATATCTGTTAGAGTTGAATTTTAAGAAATCACTATTTGCAGTTTTTTTACGAAATTATTCTTTAAATTTTACATCCCCAGCTTTAGTGGATTTAGAAATACGGTCAACCTATGAGAAAACACCTTACTCCTTTTTCACTCCTATAAGGGTTGAATTTCAAAAAACATGCATGCACATGTTTCTCTATTGTTTTATGAAAAGTTTATATGCCGAACTTTACGTTTCCAACTGTAGCGACTCGTGGGATATTGGTGTTTCTTTAAAAAAAACTTTGACCTCCTATTTACCACGCGAAGGTTCGCATTTCCAAAATTCTTTCTTATCCCTTGCCTACCTCATAAAAGAAGTATACTGTCCAAATTTCACGTTTCTAGTTACAGCGGTTTGAGCCGGGCGTTGACAAGTGAGTCACCTAAACATTTTATGCAGGGTGTGCTACCTAACCTGAGCACCTTTAATATCTCACTTATTTTTGAAGAAACAAAAAAAATGTGAAGGGAAGGTATTATTTGTTTAGAAAGAGCAAATACTATGATAAGCATAAATGTTTTTCAAGGTTACATTTTTCGAAATTTCAAGGTCATCGATCTTTGTTTAAATGATACTACATATTTTTATCAGTGTGGCGTAATCACGCGTTGAAGTCAAGACCAATACAATGACCAATAATAGTGTGACCTTCATGTGATCCTGAGTACAAAAAATCGACGAATATACGAGAGTAGATTTAAATAATAAAATAACTACGATAGAGCGATTAGTACAAAAATGTATCAAAGTTGATTGACAACACTTTCAGTCTTTGTTAAAATACATTTTCTGCAAATCAAAAGCAGATACGATATTTAAGGTGCACACGTTAGGTGGAACACCCTGTATAGACATAAATTGAATTTCGACCGTCGAAATCGAAGTCGTGAATCCATCAGTTCGGCCAGTATAACCTGAATCTAAATGGTGGAATATAAACTTCAATTTGCCCGTGTGAATTCAATCGTCGCGATTATTTAATTAATTCGATGTTTCGAGCGGATCGTAACGTGTCAGCCCCGTGTGTGTGCGAGCGCGCGCGTTCGAAATTTAATGTAAAGGATGCCCTAAATATGATCGCTTCCTTCCTTCGTAGCAGACAGAATTGAAATTTCCAGTCGGTCGGAGGAAGACGCAGGAAGCACCGTGGAGACTTCCGTTTGCCGACCGCGTACCCGTTACCTCGGCTACTCCTTCGAGAGCAGAATCCAATTTAAGCATGGCACGATTCCCAGGTCGTGATACCGACTCGGCCTAACTGCCGCACTCGCTAGATACTTCTGCGTCCCCCTCCCCTTTCTGAAATGCGGTAGCAGTCGAGATGTATGTCCCCGAAATTCCGGCTTGAGAGTGTCAAGGAATGGCGCGTGAGGGAGAAGCAAATACGTGAGACGGGAGTATCAACTTGACCCTGGAATAACGTCGTTTCTCGTCTCGGAACATATTGGCTTGTCCGGGGTGTGTTCGTGCCCGTTTTTTTTTTGTCTGGGATCGATATAAAATATTTCATTTTATGAATATGCATCTCTTTTATAACTTCGTTCCCCTTCCTCGTGGAATTTTATTAAGGTACAATCGTAGAATTTATGGTCTTTCTATTATATAACTTTGTGACACATACCTACGTGAATACAGTTTAAGAAAACTGAAAATGATATGGGACACTCAATGGGGAAACACAGCAACACTGCATATCCAGACAATCAACAGCAGCTTTACAACTAATGAGAATACACCATCAGACCTAACAAGGAAAAAATAAATTGCGATTTCCGCAATCAGTATTAGACATATAAGAATAATCCATTAGGGTGGTTCTTGGAACCGAATTCTTTGTGCATATATCGGGGCACCCTGTTACAGTAAAGGCTCCATGAGAGTTCGAAACTCCGGACCGCTTCAAAACTTTCACGATTCCCCGGGAATTGTTTCAATATTACACAAATCTATTTTTTGCCTGAAGTCTGAGCCACGGATACAAAGGGGAGGGGGCAGTACATTATGCACTTGACAGGTTCCACGCCCCTTCCCCTCAGTGGTGCAGATGAAGTAGAAACTCTTACGGGGAACTTTCTCTCCAACTCTCATGGGGTCTTTACTGTATTCAGTTCTTCCATCTAAAAGATTAGAGTATGTAATTTTTTTTTAATTTTATGAGCGTTTGGAGGTCGCTATCTGGTATCATTTTTTTCCTAAGGGATATCGAGATGGTTGTAATTATTAGATAATGTTTAATAATTAAAAAACTTTTTATGTCACTAAGAACTATGTTACTATATAACTAATTTTGTTAATAATTAAAAAACTGTTAGTCCGTTGTAATTATTGCACATATTCAGAAATGCGTGTATTATTTTATTTATATTTATTGTTACTTTACAATGTGAAATGTTTCCTTGAAGTGAAGAAACAGATTACGCTTAATGAAATAATAGAAACACGAAGTAAACATTAACAATATTTGAAGCTTGTATATAGGTAAATAATTATCACGAAATACATAAAGTAAACAAACATCGAGCAATTCCTGGAAACTATGATCTCACGGTGTATGACTCATATACATATGACAATATTAGGCGGTTATATGTATATGTATACAAAATTACTCAGAACATTGACCTTTATAACATATATAAAGATCATCGAAATTAACGAGCTGAACCTATTCTATATAATTACCTCTGTACCACCACAAACAAAGTTTATGAGTTTTTTTTTTGCAATCACCTTACGGATGCGTTTGAACGACAGTACACGACTATCAATTCTACATACATCCATCAACTAAAAATAAAAAGGGAACAACAGCAGGGCCAGGGAGGTCCAACAACGCGTTCATTGTCGCCGAAATTAATGAAAGAGAAAATTGCTCCCTGGTGCCGAATGTATCACCGGAGGGTGCGTGGAACCGTGTCTACCATTTAATTCGTTACGTCGTCGGCGGGAAAAATTCACGCGACCCTTCACAGTGATTACGAGACTTTCCAATTCAAGCCACGGAAGGAAACGTTCCCAGGTAGATACACACACACACACATACACACATTCGTTCGATATACGGGTCAGCCGGTCGTCGACATTCCGGAACATTAATTTCAGAAGTGTTCCTATTCACGCCCTTGTACGGGTTCATTGGCCCGTAAAGGGTTTTTTCAAAGGGCGGCTGGCTAGCTCGCGCGAGAAGGGAAACCTCTTTGAAACTGGCACTAGGCCACCGTTTAATATTAATAGCAGCATCTACGGCTACCGTATGAACGACATTTAACTAACGAGGACGCCTAGATTCGGTCATCCTACTCCTTCACGTCCTTTTTTGCCTCTTTTCCTTTGCGCCGCTTGCTTGATATCGATCAGTTCCGTGGCGGTTCACTCTCAAAACTCATCAGAAGTTTTAGGTTGCCGCATAATAAATGTACGTTTTTCAACGCGTTTCATTTTCGAACGATCTTAAAATCCGTCAGCGGGGAGCCTGGTGTAAACGGGCTAAAACTTAACGAATTTTTGGGAATTCTTTGTGAAGATATTATTAGACCAATCTCTTTGAAACTTTGAGAATACTTTATTGCACAATTAAACTGAAAACTTTTCTTTCACGACAATGAATTTATGTAAAAACAATTCGCAGTATACCATTACAAAAAAAGTGCAGTTGCATTTCCTAAGTTGATGTGCATTTTGTAGCATTATCCATGGTCGAGCCAATTTAATAGAATCGAATAATTCTGACACTGATTTCTAAAAAGATTAAGAACTCGTGTAAAAATGAACGATGAATGAGTGGAAGTGATGACAGACTGATTTGAGAGCTATTAGGGGAGAATTATGTTTAAAAATCTACTGTGCGAAGAAAATGCCATGATTCATTTGTATGAATATTCCTGAGTTAAATGAACATACTAATTAAACAAATATTAATCTTGCGCATAATACTAAATGTAATTTATGTTTTCTGTGCTACGTGCGAAATTAATACGAATTCGTTTATTTTATAATTTAAATGTATTTTTAACTCTCTTTCCTCTTCCACGTTTAGTCGCGTACGTGTCCGGTGACGTGTGATCGGCAGTGTACGTGTGCCTTTTTACATGCTCCTTCATAATTCCTAACTATTATAAAAGTGAAAAAATAAAGAAGCAATTAAAGAGAAATAATTAATTTATATATACATTCATATGAGTAATTTATTTTGAAAATATCTGTAACGAACAAAATAAATGAAACATTTTATATACTATAGTCATTAATTTCTTCCTTACACGACACTTTTATAGTGGTTGAAAGATCGAATATTCTGTATGATATTAAGAGAGGAAAATTACTTGTTCCAGCCGCATGCCTGACTTCGACAAAGGAAGATCTTATGTAGAAAGCACGTAACCAACGCGTTTCATAATTTATAGATAGTATAAGGAAGAATCTGTACCTTGTATGGATAACATATCCCACCAATGAATCATTCTCTAGAACGATCACAGATCATCGTAAGTTCCCCTCTATGGAGAGTATGGCCAACCATAGATCAAGTATACAATGTTATTTTCCGAGATCATCATATTTCATTTTGGATACTTGGCAATATTAAGTTACGAAAAAATACCACCATCGGACTTCAATTCACCTCACCGTTTTCGATCACCAGAGCCGTCGACAAATAACGATAAAACCAAATCGAAACCTCGAGCAGATCTTTCATCGTTTTCATTGATCCGCATACCTATTCACGGTTTATCTGCCTTATTCGTCGAATCAGCTGGTGCCGTGAGCGCGAACAATGCTCATAAATTTTTTCCTATCGGTAGCAGACACGACTTCCGCCTTATCCCCATTGTCTGAGAACGCAGCCGAGGGTACACAGGATGGATCGACCATTGTTTCAGCTTAGTGGCGGAATCAAACACGGGAGACATTAATTATTTCGGCATTAATAGGCATTTCAAAGGAAGAGGAACGATAACCAAAATGTTCGAAATTGCAAGCAGCGATAAAGAGCAATGTGTTATGATTCGTGGTTGATTATTCGGGGTTTGGTGGGTATTTGCATGTGGTGTGCCGACTGAATACAATATCGCTCGTAGGACCATCCTTCTTCCTAAAAGGATAATACTTCGAATTTAATATAGCAATTGGATTAGTGCCCGAAAAGTGGGACCGAAGCCGGGCCCTCATGAAGTAGAGGAATCGATTGTAAATATAGAATCAACGCCGAACGTAGGAAAGGACAGCGAATGAAAGAGAAAGAAGTACGAGAATCAAGGGAAATCCCTCTTCAATGGTCGGGTTACCGACCGGGTGCCTGCGCTGTAGATTGCTTCGGGCACTAATCCAACTTTTATTGTAATTTACTTCATTAAAATTCAACAGTTAAGCAAAGAGTACAAAATTACAGTTACGGTGGTTTTCGAACTATGTGACTCTGATGTGGGTCACTAACGTCTGTTTAAATATTTCGTATGTGTCCTGTCGTGTGTCTCTTCATATGTTTCTATTTTTATAGAAAATTGACGCTAGGGGGCGGCGACATAACGAGCGATCACCAATAGGGGACCAGGTCTGATAATTAAAGAAAGAAAGAAATACTATTCTGCAGAGATTTGACAAAAGTAATGCGCTAAAACTAGTTGGGAATGGTTTGTATATGTATTGATTCCTGAAGTTTTCTTATATTGTAACAGTATAATGAATTACTGTTCCATCAATCCTGAACTTTGGTTCCATACTTTTGGCCAGTAATGTAAGTCTCGAATCGAAGCTTCCGGTGCTTCCTCGTTAGCCGTCTCCTCGGAGCTTTGCGGATACTACCCACCATGGTGATTGTGAGGTTTAATGGTACTACGAGAAGGCCCATACTGTGCAATGGGTCCCGGAGGGTTACGAGCCTAGCAGACCTGTTAATGACCGTGGCAAATCTCCAAGTTTACGATATGTCTATCGCTACTGAGCATGGAAGTCTGGACATTATAAGTGCATGTGTTCGTCAGAACTGTACAGCGAAGAAACAACTTCTATACCGCATTCAACGAGTCGAAAAAGTAACTATGAATACAGGATGGTGATGACAATTTAGGTGCGGCAGGGCTAGCGACAGTTTCCAACCATCAACTGAGCTTAACACATCAATTTTTGGTTATTTTTACTGACTCGTCCAGTTGGACGAACCATAGGGCTCACATTCCTCCAAATTGGTTTGGAAGTAATTGAGCATAACGACTGGTTGTGTTCTCTCAGAAATAGCCCGTCCCGATCGCCAGATGTCCTAACACACTGAATGAACGATTCTGTGGGTATCGACGGTTGAAGAACAAAAAACCGACGGTAGACGTTTCGGTTTCTTTGAAGTACACGCACCTACAGCAAAGGGACGATCTCGAATTGTGAAAGCGGTAAAACAAGACATTAGCTTTATAGAGTGGAAAGAAAAGGAGGAGGACGGGGAGGCGGCCGCGGACTTGGACCTTCTCCAAACCCACAGGAACTCCCTGTTGTTGGATCTACTCGTTCGAAACCAAGATTTTAAACTCGACAACAAACTGCCGTAAACTGGGACGCAACGATTTCGCTTGCCGGTCTCCTGTGTTCACTCGTTCGTTATTAACGTTTCAGGACTTCCAGGGCATTCGGTGCTTTATCCCGTGCTGTTTCGCTCCCTCCATTTTTATCCATCCCTTTATCTCTGTTTCTTTGTCTACGGCGACGGATGTGTATTTTATTGCACGTAAAAGTGAACCTGTAACGCCACTGATATATGCAACAGAATAACAGTTTCCTTTTTTGCTTTCCGTTTTTACGGTCCAACTTTTGTGTCTTCCTCGCATGCCTTCGTTAATTCCGTGCCAACGCGGCCAGGTTGTTTAATGTTGCTATTTTTTTACCAAGAGTAACACCGTCGCGCTGTTTGTTAATTTTCTATGTTTAACGTTATTCACGCCACTTGCACCGAATGCACGGAAATTCTTCGTTTCGATGTTATTGGATGCAAATTTTGTTCAGAACGGAAGTCGATGTGATAAGCTAATATTCGGTATGTCGACGACGCTATTCGAACTTTTTATACCGTTCTGAATACATATGCATGATGTTTCGTGTATTTAAAGAATACTGGTATTAATATGTTCCAATCGATGTCAATATATTTGTCGGACAACCGTACGTTTGTAGCAACTCAAACTTTTGTTTCGCGTTGCTTATTGCGCATCCTTTATAATAATTAGTTCTGACTCTAAAATGTACAAATATGAGTCATCAACCTTTCCACTTTTAAGGTGAAACTCCGAAATATACAATATTGTTGAATACCAGGCCAAAAAGGCAGAGATATAGACTAAAAATACGAGACGCTTAGCTGTTGTACAAGTTAGACAGTTTAAGTCACCATGGTTCATTAGATCGATCGAATCTCCGCACAAATTAATTTATTTTTGTAACCTGTATTGTTAATCGAAACTACCAAAATATATTGTATTATTAACTCTCCGTAGGCAATGTGGGCCGTTGATGACCCAGATGAATACCTATTTTCCCGGAGTTTCCTTACACTTTTTATTTTATTGAAAAGAGTTCTAAACATTTGACTTGACGAATGATTGCATAATGTAGTAGATACTTTCATAAGTACCATCGGATTTTTTCAGATTTTTTGAAAACTGAAAACAGTAAAAATATTTAGCTTGGGTATGAACGTCTCAGTTTACCCACGGAGTGAGAAAAAATATGTTTCCCCACGAAGAGGTAATATACAATCGGTCTATTACTTTCCCATCCAAGTTACAAACGTATTATCCCTAAAATACATTATGAATATTGTAATATCATGATAATAAAATAAATCAAGCATCCTATATATGATTATTAAAAATCTATTTCTAACATATTTTTCAGGCGATTAAGAAAAATGAAACACAGGTACGTTATAGATTGCAAATAAACTTATGGTCAGTCCTTTAAGGAGAAATCCACACATTTGGATTGATAGAATTATGCTGAACAAGCTCGCAACAAAATTATTTTAAAGCTTAAAAAATAATGTCAAAAATAATGTCTTGTTAGTATACACACGAATGCCAGTGATTCCACACTCGACTCTGAAAAGCTCATATGCGCGCAAATTTCTCCTCTCGTCGAGTGGAACATAAAAATTAAAAAGTCAATTATCATAAATTCAGACTTAAATGTAATTTTGTGTAAAGTCTCTTGTGACAGACATTCATTATTCAAAAGTGTAGGTCTATGTGTGAAAAGGGTGAGCATCTTGTTTATAACAATATCATTAAATATCCTGTTTTTCATTATCAGTATTTACTGTCTGTTGTGCTATTCTTTCATACTGGCACCTTCGTTAATTCTGCCCCAGTGTCACCAAGTCTCTTAATTTTACTATCTTTTACGCGAATGAACAGTGTTCCGCTGTTCGTTAATTAATCTGTACCCTTAACGCTGTTTGAATAATTTGAATAGAATGAACGTTTTATTTGTACAAGCTTTGAAACGCGTGGATTGTACACACCGCTGACCATGCTGCCGTAATTACTGAAACATGGAAATGGGTGACATAACCCATCTGGAGTCTCATCCTATATAATTAGTACAAAAAAATGTACATAGTCGTCCTAATACGTATAGGTCATTGAGCTTTGGGAACATATTCTACTCACCATAATACTAGCTCTGATCAAAAAGTTCGAAGAGTTTGTGTATCATCATTTACTATTAATCTGAACAATAATTCCATAGGATTACCTTCAAAGTAATTTTCTTCTGACATTATACAAATTTAAAATCTTTTTTTTTCCAATTTTTGTTATTGTCCCTCGCATGGCGAAACGTCGTCCTTTTAGCATTCGTTTAAGTCGAGGGAAGAAGATGACAATTTCCTAAAATTAATTGTAACTGGGGACAAAACAGTAATAATGGAGACGAAGCAGTAATCGACCCAGTGGGTGAAGAATTTTGAGCTACGTCCGAAGAAATGTCAAATCCACTGGCTCAATTGCTGATTCGTGCGCACATCGTAACCACTTACCCATGTTTCGTTCCCAGTTAATATTAATTTTACGTAGAATGCATCAATGATCCATCTTTGATCAGCATGTTACGAGCAATAGAAGTAGGATCGTTTTTCTGAATTGAAATAACCCACCTGTGACAGCTCTATTAGAAATCATAAAAAGCATTTGTGGCGACCGTCACAAAATTAATAAAAACATTGTAGTTTGAGATTTCTTTCGGTCTTGATCAAATTCACCCCCTTCTGTTGGTTTTGCTTATTACGATTTTACTTACGTATCGTACCAAACACGATGTACATCTGTGTACATGTTTGCAGTAGGTTAAAGTGAATTTTCATGCTCTCAATTGTTGACGCGCTGGTCGACTGTATTTTTAGAGGAGCTGACACGTTTACCAACAGCAAACTTTCATGCAGATATTCTCAATTTTCTGTTCACACAAATTCTTTTAAAACAGCATATTACGGAAATTGCTTTTCATCGAAAGATACCTTTATTTTACACGTATTCAATTTTTCCATAAATGTCACGATTGTAATGTGAAAAATATATTAATTAAAATAACATACTACGGAAATTGCACTCAATCGAAAGATATCTTTGTTTTACAAGTATTCATTTTTCTCATAAGTGTCAAGATTATAATGCGTAGTAATATACTAATCAAATGATTTAAATATTCAAAATTTGTAAATAATTCTCGGTGACACGACTTCTTCAATTACGGCCTCATATCTTCGGACATTGTCGTAATACGAGTCCTGGAAAGTTATTCTGATCATCAAAGTACGTCAATCCGATATGCAACAGCCACACAAAGGGTTTTTGTTTTCGAATCTGGGTAATCACACAAATGGACCATGCAGGCAACATTATTGTGCGCGCGTAGTCAGGCTAGTTCGAACAATGCGTGCATAATATCAGCGTCCTGAATATGTTAACACTAAACGCTAATGAAAATAATATTTCAACCAGGAAACGGCTGACGGTAAAAACAAGTACATCATGAAGACAAGTTTTAATTTAAGTTTATTTTGTGACTGTATTAATGGAAGTGATATACGTAATATTTAATACAGTAATATATTATGTACTATTTCTGAACCCCAGAGCCAGAATGTATTAAGTCACACTTTTCAAACTTTAGAGGGGAGCAAGTCAAAGGTGCAAAAGACTTGTAAGTTTGGAACCGTTCTAACTATTGAATGGATTTAAGACAAGTCTCTATTTGTACAAATTGTAAACTTTGTCATAATTCTCCTATGTAATGGACTTTACAATATTTGGCTCGAAACAAAATATGAAGTCAATATCATTTTTAGATCATTATATTAAAAACTAACGACTCAGAATGAAATAAATTTTACCATCGGCAAGAGGGAAATATTTAATACAGGAAACATGTAAAATGTCATTTTTTTAAAAAGAGGACTTAACACATTCTGATTCAGGGGTCCAGATTTATTTCTCAAAGAGTAAGCTAAGAAATTTGTTAAAAACACACAAAGCATTATTATGAAAAAAATAGTGATTGATGATATTTTATTAATGTATTAACCTTCAGAAGGCGAATGGTGTGGGACGGATTTGGCAGACGAATACAGGGTCATTTTGATTTCTAGTCAAATTTATATTGTACACAGGTTTCAAGAAGGAATTGTGCATATAATTTTATACATATTTTCAAAAAATTACTCTGTTTTAAATTTGTTCAAACTGATATATGGTTAACTAAAAACGATACAAAGTTTCTATGAACTTCTTTTCGATATCTTTTGTAGTTCACGAATTACAAGAGAATGAGTACAAATAATGCTTCGAGTAAAAAGGGTGGTTTCTCCTTTAAACTCTTAAAATACCAGCAACCAAGTACACCGAAATTATTAGGTTAGCCCAAAAACAATTGAGCAAAGTTATAGAAAAATTATAAATAAAAATTATAATTAAAAGTATTATAAACAAGTCATGTATATCGAACGAAGACCCTTTTAGCATACGGTTCAAAATATCTTTTATACTTTGATTTCCTTTCTTTAAATTAAAAGTACATGCTGCAGTGGTCTTTTCTTAAGATGTCTGAAAGAAGAATAGACAAAAATTTTTGGCATCATTCTATAATATTTCAAATATTAAATTTAACTTTGTGTCGTCCGTGACCTCTCAGTGTCGCGTACGCTCTAAAAAGCAAGTACCGGTCTACGGTTAATTACTTCGTAAAAATCTGCATTTGCATAAACTTCTGCAGTCTACTCGTAACTTAATGTAAAATCTTCCAAGAAGTATCAACCACTTTCTCAAAGAAAATGGATTAAACTCTTGTACACAGGAAATTCGACGGAAGCATGTTACAAGTTACGTGGGCCAATCAGGGCTGGATCAGACGCATAGAAAGTAGAATAATCAGAGTAAAATCCGACACGCCAGCTGCATCCGCCACGTCAAATTTCGCGGCCTGATCGTGAACGAGTGAATGTCGTTGCGCCATTAAAGTGACGGCGGAGAGATGGATACGTGACATGTGACATGAAATGTTGATAAGAAGAAGGAAACGACGCGGAAGCCAGAACGACGAATAACGGGAAATCGAAGTGGAAAAGCTAGGCAGTAACTCCTCCCTCTGAAGGAAGAATAACCGTCGACGCAACAGAATGGAAATTCCTTAGTTTTCCGCTGATCCAACCGATTTTTATACTTTGTGCATTCCATTTGTGTTGCCATTTTTTGGGGGGGTTGGGAGGGATAAGTGTTACAATTTTCACGAAGTCCTCCACATTTTTAACATAACTGGCTTATGTTTCTTATTTAAATAGTTTCGATTGAATGTACAGTGTCCCCCACGAAGTCTGTCCACCTGAAATATATTTGTTATTTCGTACAATATGCCAAAATGTTACTGATAAATTTTGTAGGATTTAAAGAAATATATAATATCTGGACTCCAGAGCCAGAGGGTAATGTTACACTGTTTAAACTTTAAGGAAGAGTCAATCAAAGGTGCGAAAACCTTGTAACTGTGGGATCGTTTAGTAAAAATTGAGCGAGAAGCAATCGCTATCTTTGAACTATTGAATGGATTTTAGACAAGTCTTTATATGTAGAAATGATGAAATTTGTATTAATTGCAGGACTTTACACTGTTTTAAAAATATAAACTTAATATCATTTTTAGACTATTATGTACCTATATTAGAAACTAGATGACTTAGAAAGAAATAACTTTTACCATCGGAATTGATGCGGGAAACATGTATAATATCATTTTTTTTTAAAGTGGACTTAATTCTGGCTCTGGGGTAAAGATATGGTAATAATTATTTCTTGACAGGTGGATGCATAGAGGAGATATTATTTTCTTAAATGGAATATCCAATCTTTTATGCGTGATTTCGACAGAATAGCAAATTCTGAGTATATGAATTCAAAGCTAAATATTCGAACACATTTCATAACGAAATTATTAGGATGAACGAAACTGAAATATCTCAAGAACGGTAAGTATTATGATAAATGTAGATGAAAAGTAATGCACAACTACAGAATGATGATTAACAAATAATAGAATTGTTAATGTGGAAAAGACAGACAGAGGGAAGAATAACTTGATAAGAACGTAGTGTTATCATATGAATAAAAAATTTCCCGGTTTCCAATCGTTTCTGTAGTATATGTTCTAATCTAAAGTTCTCAAAATAGCTATTGTGCTTCCAAATGTTATGAAATTTTTAGTAAAATATTCTATAATATGCATAATATTATACAACCAGTAATTTCAAACTTTAACGTCATGGCTGCTCCGACTAACCTTAAATCTGGGGGAATGACTTAATCTTCCCATAATCTGGCGTGGACGTTAATATACGGGATGTGGCCATAATGAAGGTATGTTGAAATTTTGTCTGATATATAGGGAGTTCCGTTATGAAATCCATTATCTTCATTAACATAATAACAACTTATTCTGAATTAAAAAGCTCATACGGACTATTATAGCTCCATCTCAGTTCGTAAAAATCGTAGCAAAAGTACAATAGTGCAGGTATATTTTTGTAAATTAAGATTATTTTTATCGATTTCACATCTTTTTATTCGCAAATGCCAATAATTTTTCCTAATTCTTTTGATGCTGAAAATGTCCTATACATTCTGGATCTGACATTTTAGTTATTAATATAAATATTATTTAAGTTCGGTGTGTAGCAGAGTTGGGCATTATCTAGACAAAAAGTTATTTCAACAACGATTCGAATAAAATACATTTTATCCGTTATTCGAAGATTCAAATAATCCGGGTTATACTTATTCGACAAACAACGAATAAATGAATTTATTCGATGAGAATTTATCCGACGAATAAAGATACCTTTTTTAATTTTCAATTTATTTTGCCACACGGAATCAGATCTCATACCCGATGTCACCATTATTATGATCACGGTCGGTATTTTAATTTAACAAAATTTTTAAGTGGCCCGAAACTTACAAAAACCGGAAATCACTTTAAACTTTCATAAATTGAACTCAAAAATACTAGAGGAAGTTTGAAGATTCTTTGAACACTTACCTTATCGAGACGAGTATCATGGCGAATATCAGGTACTTTCCAAGCAGCGGCACGACCAGCGACGTAGGTGGAATGATCTCAACGACTAGCAGAAAGAACACGTGAAGACTGATGAGAATCGAGATGGAGAGCGTGACCTGTAATCAGAAATTATCCCATTGAGAAGCTTCAGCCTAAATTATTCGAAGCCTTAGGTCATTTATAATACGATTTCCTTGCACAGTACCGCAGTCTTTATAAGGCTATCAAAGAATTTTACATTTTGCACTTATTTGAGTAATACAATCATTTTTAACATATACAGTGTTCGATTAATGAAATTGAAACATTAACACTAGCAGCGAAATATTTAGAATTATTGAACATACATTGTTTTCATGTATTATTAATCGATAACTTTAAATTCGTTGCTTTCGATTCAATTTACTTTTGTTCACTCTGCTATATAATATATGTAATATATAACTATGTGATGTATCTGGTTAAATTCTGGCTAGGTATATGTTAAGATAGGGTTGTACTTCGGTCAGGTCTTGGGTTTGTCAGGATAAAGTTTGGATTAGTCTTGGATTCAATCTACAATATTATGTCTTCCAAGGAAATGTCGATAATCCGAAAATTTCCAACCTTTTGGAACTGAGATTGTAGAGAACCTCGATAAAACGGTCACACAATTTTAGTTCTGTGCTCATTCTTCTATTTAGTATACAAACACAACTTCTAGATAAATATGTGCCTCCATATTTCCGCGTATACCCAGAGGACTCTAACAAAAATTGAATGGGGTTTTTTACTCTGTCAAGATTGGTAATGAAATTTGTTTAAAGTTCGTGACTCAAATGAAGAAACACTTCTAATTACGTTTATTTTAAAAATTGCTCATCTTTTTCGAGTGTCGCATGAGACGTGCATTTTGGAAATGGTGCGAGTCCAAACTTTCGAAAATATAATGGTATACTTGTTATTGTTACGAATAAATGCAAGTTAGAAATGAAGAAAAAGTGAACTTACACCACTTTCAAAGTAAACGACTCATACACATACGTAACACTGAATGTTCATATGTGAAGTCTATAATTTCGGCATTAGTAGGTTACATATCTGGACCACACAGCCAAAATGTGTCATCTTTCCCTTTTCAAACTTTAGACGAGTGCAGATCAAAGGTCCAAAAACCTTGTAACTTTGGAACCGTGCAGTGAAAATTCAACAAGAAACAATCGCTGCCTTCGAACTATTGAACAGACTTAAGACATGTCTCGATATGTAGAAATGACATACATTGCATTAAGTCCATTATGTGATGGACTTTACACTGTTTGGCTCGGAACAAGATTTGGGTTTAATATCATTTATATATATCATATTAAAAATTAACAACTTAGGTAAAGAATGAAAAATTTGACACGGGGAACATGTAAAATGTAATTTCTTTTGAAAAGTGGACTTAAGGAATTAGGCCCCTGAGGCTGTAAAATCATTCATAAATTTGACTATTCATTACGGGTAAATAAATTGCTTTATGAAAAATCTGTTTAGAGGATCTTATTATACATATAGTGAAGAGTGCAAAAATATTTTTTCTTTTCTACGTATAAAATGGTGGCATAATTGCCGAACTACCCATTTTTTTTTACCGAACCCAGTTTTTGTTTGCAATCCAAACGATGTACAATTCAGCCACACGGTTTATCCTAGTACAAAACGAAAAGAGTCTTCGTTACTTATACATATATACGAAAGACTGTTGAACTTTGTAGGAGTTTTTCAAGATGGTGGCTATTTTAACAAAACTTGGCATTTCTGCCTTAAAATTTACGTATAAAAATATTAATTATAAAAAGAGTTTTCAATATTTTGTAAAATTCTTACGTAATTCACAGCAAAATGTATTAAAGATTATTTAGTGAGAGTTTCAAGTGAATCAGATAAAATCTTTCAAAGTTATGTTGTATACCGTTTTTAAAAATGCTATTTTGAGAGAAACGCGTTTAAAGACCGGCTAGAGTCGCTTGGTGGCACGGGGAAACACTTCACTAAACCAGCTCTAACAGCACACCAGCGTTGAAATTTTGCTCTAAAACCATTTGTATCATATTTCTATGACTAGAAGCTAATGATTTAAGCAAAAAAAAAAATAAATATGGGGAGTACAAATTAGTTCGGTCCGTTTTTTTGTGGTGAAAAATGCATTTATTTCGAGAACAAAATGAATTAACAGATTAATCAAAGTATTGTCCATCGCTGTTTACTACTTTTTCCCACCTCTCAGGCAATTTTCGAATTCCATCTCGAAAAAATATCTCGTCTTTTGAGGCGATCCAAGTTACAAGCCAATTTTCTATTTCTGCGAAAGAAGTGAATCTGTGACCTGCCAAATCGTGCTGCATCCGTCGGAACAACCAGTAATCAGAAGGAGCAATGTCCGGCGAGTACGGCGGGTGCGGTAAAATATCCCACTTGAGCGTTTCCAAATAATTTTTCACAACTTTTGCGACACGAGGCCGAGCGTTATCATGCAGAAGAATGACTTTGTCATGTCTCTGATCGTATTCCGGTCGTTTTTGTCGTAATGCACGGCTCAAACGAATCAATTGCAGCCTATACCGATGGCCCGTAATGGAATCGCCAGGTTGTAGCAGCTCATAGTATACAACACCCTTTTGATCCCACCAGATACACAGCAGGACCTTCGAACCATGAATATTCGGTTTAGGTGTTGATGTTGAGGTCGATAGCAATGATTGACCTGGCATAGCGTAGTATTTTTTCTTCTTGGGGTTATCGTAGAATATCCATTTCTCATCCCCAGTCACAATCCGATGTAAAAAACCCTTTCTTTGTTGCCTTTGAATCAGCTGCTCGCAAGTGAAAAATCGCCTTTCAATGTCTCTCTGTTTCAGTTCATACGGCACCCAATTGCCTTGCTTGTGAATCATTCCCATGGATTTCAATCGTACGGAAACTGCTTGTTGGGTAACTCCCAATGATTCTGCAAGCTCCTCTTGAGTTTGACTCGGATCTTCATCGAGTAATGCCTCCAATTGTTTGTCTTCGAATTTTTTTGGCTGTCCAGAGCGAGGCTTGTCTTCAACGCTAAAATCACCATTCTTAAAGCGTCGAAACCATTCCCTACATGATTTATCAGTTGGAGCATTGTCACCATAGACTTCAACAAGCATTCGATGAGCTTCAGCTGCACTTTTCTTCCAATTAAAGCAGAAAACTAAAACCTACCGGAAATGCTGCTTAGTTAACACAAAATTTGACATATTCAACACAGTAAAAAACAGTGGTATTAAATGAAACTCAAAGCAATATAAACTGAATGTTATTGGCAGATATCTAACCTCTCAGAAACAATTGAAATCAGTTGTCACTATGAAACAGTCATAACAGCCAGAGCTATCTTTTGAAAACGGACCGAACTAATTTGTGCTCCCATAAATAAATAAGTAAGCAGATTTTTTTTAACCACACATTTTTTTACTCATTTCATACACTTTGGCTCTGTACCCAATGGCTATTGTTCACTACAGACAAACTCTTTCAACCCAGTGAAGCGTTGAATTGCTTGACATTTCTTCACTTAAGAAGTTAAACGTTTCCACACTTCCCCGTTAGGACGAACGATTCCACGTCTCCGTCCCTAGTCTCAAGAGAGCTTCGGCCCACTAATTACTGTTCGATCAACGATCGTTTCGGACTAATCACCGTGATTAACCCAGCCAAGGAATGCGGTACGGAAAGGGGTGAACAAGCCCCGCCCCTCCGTCGATAGTTCCCCTTAATAACCGGTCGATTTACAAATGCGCGAATCATCCGGATTCTATCGATACAGAAAGCACGATTGCAATTTCGGATATCACCGTTCGGACATGAATATACGCGAGGCCGCTTGCATTCCACCGTTTGCGGTGCGATTCGCCGCTAGTTGCTGCGATAACGTCGTACTTCAAATTATCGTGCTGATTAATATTCGATCCGAGCTCGCGTTATTACAACCGACAGACAGAAATTTTACTAAATAAATGACTCCATTCGTTCTGTCCGTGGCGTGGATTCTATTGTATTAATTAACTAGTTACCTCGTATTGTTGCGACCACCAAATTATGGGTTTAACGGTGTCAATGTAACCGTCCTTTAGTCATCACAATGTCCATTACACGAGTACCGTGATTCCAATCTACGATTGTTTGAAGTAGTATGTTTTAACTTAAAAATTTTAACCTTTGACTATTCGCGCTGGGTTGTTGTAACTTCGATGTTTTAATAAGTCCATGATTCATACCCGTAATCGCCATCTGACCATATAGCTTCCTAATTTGGTTTTATTTATGAGATTCAGTGCAGTCCAAGGAAAAAAAAATAAAAGAATTCTTGGAAAAAATTTGAATTATTTTATGTTGTATTGATATTTGAATTATTGTATGTTGTGTTGATATATTATATTGAAACGGACAATAATTAGATGTGTAAAGTATAGATATTTATGTTGATTGCCAAAGACGATATCAAATCTTCACTAATTCTTAATGATTCTTACAAAAATTAATTTTAACTATTTGTAAAATTCTCTTTACAATTATTTGTTTGAAAAAATATTAGCAGAGATCTTTTTAATATTAGTAAATAATCAATTGCAATTGAAATAGTTATTTTATTTAAATGAAAACATGAGTATATTGAAGTTCTACAAGACCCCATGAGAGCAATTCTACATGTACGAAGCGGGGTTGGAGTAAGAAAAGATTAATCAATCATTGATCTAAATAAAATCTTTAATAATTAGATCGTGGAAATAGATGCAAAACCAAACCTTCCAAGACTATTTTATATGAATCAGTATTACATAAAAGTTTATTTTCGAAGGTACAGATTTGAAGAATTTTATATTATTTGGTTTCCAACACTCGCTCTATGCGCACGAAATTTACAGTCTGCTACTAACCCTTTGGATTTACCGTTTATATATTCTCCAGTATACGCGGGATTTCTGTAACATTTATAGCCTCCAAAAATAAATTATTCGTCCCGCATGACCAGTTCAGATATTCCCGGAAAGGAAAAGGCGAAGTCGGAAATTATTAACACTGGTCAGGAAGACGAGCCCCCGTCATGGTATCGCATGTTCCTTTGCATTACGTGTGACAACGTGGGGGGAAAAAGAAGTCGGGTAAGCGGCGAATGTGCAATTTCGACGACCGCGGTGGCTGCGGGTCAATCACCGGACCGCGATATTGCTTATCGATTCTCCGGGATTGATTGACGTGCCTCCAAGGCCGAATTGCTGTGTTCATCCCTCCGTCTTTTCCCGTCAAACCCCAATGGTTTTTCAGCTGTCTTCTCCCACCCTTCCGCTGACTCTATTTGTTTCCCAATCTCTTTAGTCGTTTTCGCTATATTCCACTGATATTTTCGCCACTATGCACTGCTCTGGCTGGATTTATTATCTTAGACTAACGCACACTGGGATTAGGTTGTAAAGGGTGTCATGTAAATGGTAGTATAAATGGGTAAGGGGTACCCTATGTAAGAAAATACAGTGATGCCTCGATGAATGCGACACGAACAACGGCATTATTTCCACCACTGGGGGGTCCCCTTCTGGAACCAACCAAAACTGAGTAAACAGAACCTCAACAGAGGCTAGGCTTTGTGAAAAAAACAAATTTATGAGGGGCTGAAAACCTTTCCACCTTGCCCGGAATGCTCCGAAACGGACCTGAGTTCGTCGCACTCATCGAGACATTACTGTAAGTCGAAAGTACAGAATAAAATTTTTTCATTTGAGATATTGTTTTCGAGAAAAATGACGTTTCATTGCATTCTATTTCTATGTATATACTACCATGACGAATACACGCGTTTCAGGTTAATTTTCAAAGTCGATTTTCTCGAAAAGAAAGTCTCAAATGAAAAAATTTTATTCTATATTTTTTACTTATCTTTTCACGTAGAATCATACGTTATCAGGTTGTACCACCAGTTACATGACACTCTGCATTTATTACACTAATCGTATAAAATCTGATAAAGGGTTATCCCACGAATACCAGAATTCACGTAGGTCAGTCATATTACAATAATTAATGTATTGCTTAACAACTGGTTCCTGTATTGTGGACTCACTGTAACGGTTTTTGATTTTGTTGAAGAGTTGTAGTCTTCGAATAAATGGTTCTATTGCATTAGCTTTGATGTGTGGGACCACCTAATGTTAATAGTGTAGCTAGGTTTTAATTAAGGGAGTACTTTAGCCTGGAGTGTCATTTTTTTATCGATTACACGTATTTGATTTGAGTTTTCTCGAAAATCAAACTTTCTGAGGAGAAAGTTTATTCTACACAGTTACCTCAGTTTTGCAAGAGGAATAACTCTAATAAGTTCTCGCTTGTTCTACTAATTTGTCCAAATTCTCTAAAATTTATTACACAACGTCCAGTATGAAGTTAACATTCTAGTATTAGGATAGTACAAAAATTCTTTCTGCAATGCCCTCTGGGCATAAAGCATCGGAGTGCTTTGGCCGCTGGCTCGTTAGGGAAAATCTATGCTCAACTGTTGATTGGCTCTCTTGGCTCAACAACTAACCAAACAAGAGCCGGCCTCGTTAAACTTTGACATCGAACGCTGTGTATTAAGGGGGAACGCCACAATCAGATCTTTAAAGAATCGATTTTGTGTTTTCTTTTTATATAAAGGGTATTTTGGTTTTCTACGTAACCGATGATGCTTTATGCCCACGTCAAAACACTTGAAATTGAGTGGCGTTGTAATCTATGGTGCAACAAATGACAAATTGAAAGTATCAAATCAATTCTTTTCGATTGGCGCGTCAACTTTCAGAAAACTGAATGTGAAAATTTATTTGTTATGCGTTTCTCTTAGTACTGTCGATCAATTGTTTGTCCATTATTTTATATTTCCGTTTATCCTATAAAATAATACGATAGCATATTTTCCATAAATTTTATCTTCTTCTACAACATCCATTTATATACTATGTTAATATATACTATTTTAATACTATGTTAGAATCAATGTTCGGAAACAATAACACTTAATAGAATAAATTGACCTCATAATTATGTAAAAGCTGAGCCATATCTAGTCATAAGTGTGGCAGACCAAATTTGAAAATCATAATGTTATTATACAATTATAATTCGTCATTGCATATACTGACTGTCTGTGATGAAATCGGGAAACTTCTGTAGCGTATTTGGCGGGTGATTCTGAGTCGAAGAAATCGTCTATACTATGGGTGCATCTCAATTTATTAAGACATAAATCCATAGCACATGCTCTTTTTGATTGAAAATGGTCTACTAAATATAGTACATAGAAGTTTATCGGTTTCATAGATCATCACGTTGTAGAAATATCTGATTTTTTGGTTATACTATTCCTGAAGTCATGTCCATTGTCACGTGATTATCAACTGTTTCTAATCAGTAGATTATGCAGTAGCACAGAAGTGTTTTGTCCCAGAATAAAGCTTACATTCCAGACAGTTATTTACTTCAATAATAAAAGAAATTTGTACAAAAAATTATAAGTAAGTCATGTTTTAACCATTGGAGTACGGTGACCGGATCCGTTTGGACTCCAGTGTTTGAAAGCCATATCTAACGCATCGATTTGTAAATATAATTTAAGCTAGGAGTTGCTCATATTTAGTCGTATAAAAAAATCAGGTGCTTTTTTAATTATCTCTAATGTCTTTGCGAACATTAAAAGTGTCCGTATTCCGAGGGTTAATATAAACACAAATAAGGAGCATTCTTAGCATATATTGCTTTTTTATTTCAAGAAAGAGAAACATATTACACAAGCTCGTGAAAAAAATTTGTGGTATTTATGGACAAGATGCTCTATCGACATCTACTGTAAAATACTGATTCCGTCGATTTACAAATGAAATTTTTTTTACTTCTTTTTATCAAGGTTGATACAGATTGTATTGTCGAAAAAATTCAAAAGGACAGGCACAATTTCTCACGAGAAATCCATAAAGAGCTAAATATTCGTCAATCCACAGTGAGAGACAATTTTAAAAAATGTATAAGGTCAATTTTCCTATTTCTAATCACATAAGAGTTCTGCTATCGCAAAAATTGATTTTTCTTATTTATTTATGCAACAATCGACAAAAACTTTTATTAAATATAAAATTTAAACCTCCCTTTATAATCAAATTTAAATGAAAGCATTTTTAAAAACATTTTAACTTAATAATAGTTAATTTAATATGAAGTATAAAATGTCCCTATTTCTGCTAAGCGAAAATGGAAGTGCCAAAACCAAACTTTGACGAAGAATATTAAAGATTTTTTTAATAAAAACGCAGCGTCCACGTATAACTCACGATCGCAACGGAACCGCTCAAATCACGTTTCTTTACGATGGATACACTTATTCAATTTATTTCTATTAAAATAGTGCCATCTATTGAACAGCGGACTGTATCATTTTGTACATAAATACTGAACCAATTTAAATAATTTTTTGTATAACTAATTTCGTGTTTAACTTTTTACATTAAATAAAAAATATACGTACTAAGTAGAAATCGGGACGTAATTAGAAATAGGGACATTGACCTTATCTAGAAAAGATTTAAAATTTACCCGACCATCCAACTTATTTTATATTTTTACACCAGTATTCTTCTTGTTAGGATGAGGTTTATGACACTGACGTTTGGAATTTGTTATTTTTGACAGAGTTATGACAAGTCGTATGTCAGCTGTCGACAATTTAGTTTTAGAATGTGGGTCCAGAAATTGCCCTGTTGCGGAAAGTTTCTTGCCGCGAGCGTACTTTTCTGGGCGGTTTAACTCAATAGCAATTGACGTGTCATTAAATCTCGGAAACTCGACGCGGTCATTAACGGGTCCGGTAAGCACGCGACCCCTTGGACCTGGTATATCTCTATGTGCATTTCCGGAACGGTCGTGACCCCCCCCACACGCTGCACGATGGGCGCTGTCTGCAAGTTTGTGGAGACTGCCCAAGAAAGGTGTCTGAGATATTCTCGAGTAAGATCGTCACCCCATTCTTTTCTTTTATATTTAAGACTTCTATCCTACTTTTAGAATGTTAGATCTTATCTTGTCTAGAGTAAAACTATCTTCTGGAATCAGTTTTGTATATTTTTTATCTCGCACGAGTAACTTCGGTGTGTGAAGTCGCAAAGCACTAGAGTTATCGCGCTGAGGACTTGTCGACGTAACACTTGTCACTGCAGAAATTGTGTAGTGACTTGCAAATTTACTTTTTGTAGAATTATAAAAATTATTTCGTAGCGTCTTAGGTATACTTCCAATATTCTCAATAAGTCTGTATTTGATTCTGCTACACTTGTAAGTTATTTTAATACTTTTCTAACGCCTAACACGACATCCCTATCAGAATAAGGACTAAGTACAGGCGTTTGGTCAGAATTAGTTTATATTTAACAGCGCAAGACATTGCTTAGAAGTCAACATCAAACGCGAGTTCTAAAAAAGAATTAACGATAGGAGAGACGTGCAGTATTGTAAATAGAGCCAAAGAAATCTACTTATTTCGATAGAATAGCAACAGAAACGATACATGCTTATTAATTGAAAAATAGTAACATTCGAATATCGATTCTGTCCGGACGCTTACAATGAACAGTATTCAATTGATTACAAAATCGCCCAGATTTTTACATACAGCTTGAAACTATATATCACAATGGATACGGAAATATAAATTAAAAGTGCTATTGAAAGCTAATTTGAACTTGAGAGGTCAAACAAGGGTTTGTGAGAAGATGCATAAACAGTAAGCGATGTGGAAAAAGAAAGGCAAAAGGAGGAGGAAGAAAAGAGCAAAAATAAGCAAAAGAAAGTGAAAAAACCGTTTATTGAAAATGAACTACCCTTCTTACATAGCAGTAAATAATAATAATAATAATAATTTGATTCTTTCTCTTTTCACATCACTTACTGTTTATGCTGTTTCCCATAGACGCTTGTTAGATCTTTCAAGGTCAAACCAGCTTCCAATAGCATTATTAATTTGTATTTTTGTATGGTTGGTGGCATATACTTTCGAGCTAAATATAGAAATTTGTGTGATTTTATTATCAATTGGATAGTGCTCCTTGTTAGGGACTAGCAGTGTACGTCCTATGAGACGAAGTACTTTTCATCCTGACATTCCTTTTTGCGCTGGCAATAATAACGAAAATACGACGATCTAGAAAATAAACGGGATACCCCGTATGTGATAGATAAACCACGCAGATTTTGCAACGCAGTATGCAGATACTGGATGGAAAGGCGCATCGACGAAAGAACCGCGATTTTTTTTCTATTTATTCTGTCGTATCGGGGGTTCGCATATAGAGGATCGAGGGCTCCAGGCGATCTTCGAGGACGGGGAAAAGGGAAGGAAACCGCGAGGGCTGAAATAAGAAGATGTGCAGTGGCGAAATGGAAGGGGGGGGGCGTGGGTTGTAAGAACCTACTGAGAAGCAAGACGTTCGTAGAGATGAAAAATAGTTGGCGGCATCGAGGCAAAAGTAACTACTAGCTCGTACCTACAGATAAGGGAAAATAACGAGGCCGACAGCCGCGCGGAAGAGAACTAATTCGGCGCATATTTCACACACGTCCGCTTTACGAACGCTAAGTATAGGTAAGCACGCCCGTTCCACGGGATAAAGGAATTAATTGCGTTGCCCCGGTTCCCATCTGTCTTTTTCTTTCCGCCTGCAGAACCTATTCGCCCCCAACCCTCCCGTTAATTCCCTTTCAATAATTCGTATTATTACTGGGTGTATACACGGTGACCCGAATTGAAAGAACACCACGGTGTGAATATGACGGAAAACGCAATTGTGAATAAAATAAATTTCGAATAAAAAGAATTTTTTTGAATAAAAACATTTTTTGTGAATAAACGACATTCAGTAAGCGTGAATAACCGATGAAATTTTTATCGTGTTTAAAAAAATTCTTGAAAACAAATAAAAGTTTTCAGGAAAAGTTTTTTTTAATATATCTGAAATTACTACTACATGGTAGCCAGTAGTGCTATTTTCAATGATGCCTCGAAGATATTGTACTTCAAAGTAAAATTCTGGGTCAATTTGACCCAGTGTGACAACAAAGGGTTAAACATTCGCTATTGATATTTGACCAACGTCTGCAGCATTCCCACCTCAAAGGTTGTAGGCACCATTTCGGAACTTTGAATCCAATATTGGTAGTGTCTCACTTTCACTATATTTGGACTGTACACTTCATTAATATTGTTAGCCTATGAAGCGTTTACACCTTTGTTGTATTCATAAAACTAAAATTTTATCAGTATTTATTGTAGGGACTGAAACTATCAACTATTCGCTCTAGATACGGTTTACTAACTGAAGTTTGACTTTACATCGATACTCGAAAAAGAAGGCGAATGCTGAAATGCTGTAAATAAAAGACAAACATGTAAAATTGTGTTACAACTTCATCCTACGAAATACGTAGAAACTTATAAACTAGCCTGATACACGAACGCTTTTCAAAGGTCAACGTTTCATCCAATAGGATCCGTATTCCTTTTATCTTATTGTCGTTTTCCCAAGAAGCTTGAAGGAATACGGGTAATATTCTGCGAAATCTAAACCTATGAATCGTTTTCCAGTATTGAACCATGGAGAAATGTGTCTCCAAGGACTAACAAGCTTTCTGCTTGCCTCACTGTACATGAACTTTAGTACAGACGTACTCGGTCAAAAGTCAAACTCAATTATCTCGAAAAAGAAGTAGATATAACAAAATTTTATTTTATATTTTCAACAGATTTTTTTATGTACAATTACTACCTATTAGTTTGTATCACCAGTTAAGTAGTAAATCATTAAAATAGCGCATCCCTGTTGAATGTATAGAATGACTTCCTCTGGAAACGAACTTCCAACAAATGCTAACAATATCGTACAGTGCAATGATGTACGATTTAAAAGAACGCTGTCACAAAGTCAATGAGGTTTACGATATTACAAATCACGATGAAACACGGGGACTACATAACAGACTAACCCAATAAAACTTGCATTTCCACACGTCACGCATTCGTGATGGAGCGGAAACACACAGTGTTCTCCGGCGAAACTTTCCTTACGATGATTAACGACCGCCATAAATTCAAAGTTTCTCCATTGGATTTATATCCGTCCGGTGTGGTTCACTCCCCGAGCAAGAACTGGAAGAACCACGAACCAGAAAACAAGCAGTTATTAATGCTGTTCCAACTGTGTCGATGAAATGTCTTGCTTCGCCCATGATCCCTTGATCGGGGTCTTGATCTCAAAAATGAAAAATCTATACCTAACATAATCATTGTAACATAGACAATTGATTGTCGTTGGTAGATAAATGTTCTTGAACTTATAATCCAGGATCCAAACTATGACCGTTCCCTTTCATTACTCAAATACTATATACGAATAAATAACTTTAATAGCTGATATTGAATGTATATACTTTATTACTGATAATAATACAAAAATGGTAGAACGGAAACAGAAGAAAGAACGCACGTGTATAGAGCGGCAAGAGCGTAGGGTACGGAAAAGAAGGAAAACAAAACATCATCATCGATCTGTAATATCGACTTAACTATACAATCCATCAACAGATGTTATTATCAGCAAATGTTAATACAAGTTAGACTAGAATGATTATATGTAAGAATCTACGTAAAATTGTTAAAATGTTACATCTAAAAATGTGACACGACTTAAAAACGTATCCCTTCTGATCGAGTTACATTAATCTTTGATACTGCCTTTTGAAGCAATTTTACTATTCCCTTTTCCTTGTGAACTTAAAGGATAATAATTTTCGTTTGATCTAATATTTGCAGTTGATGCGACGTTAAAACTCCTTATCAGAAAAAAAGAATTATTAATATGTAATACATGTGTATTGCATTGTTGAAGCAATTTTAGAAAAAGCTATATTTTTCAGATATTCCATAAAAAAACGTCGGTCTGGTTGAGATCTAGTAATCGAACTGGTTAACAAATTTTTATATCTCGTCCAGCCCAACGATCGAGAAACATCTTCTTCAATTCATCTCGGGTAATGTCTGCATAATCCAGCCATCCAGCCAAAATTCTCTACGTCCTGGTACGTCCAATACGCGTTGAAAGAAAAATGCGTCAATAATAACCTGATTTTTAATGAACTCCAGACGCAGCTAGTGAGAGGAGCCTATATTCTCCATGAAATATCAACGGAAACCAGAAAAATACCTCATAGAAACTGTTAGAAATTCAATTATATTCATCGGTACTACATGAATCTGTGTCACTTTGAATATTCTGGCACAGCAATAAACTTCCCCAAATCATGAAATCGTCATGAGTCAAAATCCGAGTATTCACCAAGAGGTTCACAAAAGCACAACGAAAAAGTTTTGTATATGTGTGTGAAGACAGTTCATATAATTTTTTAGAATAGCATTCCATCCTTTCAGTTTGCATCTCATTCTGATATTCCATTATTTTTTATTATTCAGGTTGATTGCATCGTGCCAGTTTCATATAATTTTTATTTACTTTACTAAAAAACTCGTCCGCATGCCATTAGAGAAATTTTAACGTCCCGACACAGAATGTCCCATCGATCTGAAGGAATAATTGTTTGCTGAAGCAAAGTCCGACACATATGTAGGTCCATGCTCTAATACACATACAATATACATAGCACGATCGAAATGCACTTTGAGCTCGCATGTACTTTTCCGTTTGTGATACTCGGGGAAAGCAAAACAAAAAATCGGCGAGTAACGTGCACAGAGAATACATTTGAAATGTACTTCAACGATAGCGCGTATTCACCGGATAAATCGTGTTTTTTACTCCTTCAATGAGAAGGTAATAAAGATACGGCATGTGAAACGCTATGAACATTATAAACGACCCAATGCTTGTCGCGAACATCTTGCATCTACAAAAGATAAATAATGCATACAACGAAGATGAATAATTTTCGTTTTTCGTAATTGTAATACCTTGACTTAAAATAAATTTCGCATCAATTCAAGAACATCTAGAAATACAAAACAACAAGCAACTGTATAAAAAAATTATACACAGTATTTGATAGATGTGTCAGGAAATTTAAGGGGTGATTTCATAGAATAAAATGTGAAAAAATAAATGTTTTGTAGAATAAATGCGAAAATCAAGAGTAACAACATTACTGTTCACTTCATTTTTTAGTCATGAGCATTTAAAAATTAGAATAAAAGCTGCCTAAAACCAAGCAATCCGCAGACAACCGGCATGCACAGAGCAACTACAGTCACCGTAAAATGTCAATGGAGACCAGAAACAAACTTTGAACATTCTGGCATAGCATTGAACTTCCCTACATTATGAAATCGTCACGAGTAAAAATCCGAGAATTCAACAAAAGGTTCACAAATGTACAGAGAGTGTATGATCCATCAAAAACTTCGCTCGTGCATACAAAATATTCACTAAATAGTTCTCACATAAATAGCGAATTTTTAATAAAGGAGTCATTGGTACACGACGAATAGTCATCAAAATGTTCACAAGTGTCCCTCAAAGTGTCAAATCTAACTAAATGAAACTGAATTATACAGATGGAACAGTTAAAAAATCAGTAAAGACTATCCTCTAAAGCAGTGTTATGAATCCGTCAAGGTGGCAAGAGAATCTGTTGTCAAGAACTTCCTTGTCAAAAGTCAATCTTTTGCAGATCGGTCCTCAGTCTTGTTCACACCGAAGGACGTGGAATAAGGAACGAAGAAAAAGATCTGTTGTACATTTTGGACTAAATGTTTCATATTATGCTTCATTGTAGATTAGAGCGAGCATGCAAATTTATTGTATGCATACAAGTGTATCTACCTGAAAACTATTTGTTGTCTTACGTGTGTCTATTAGTGATTATTGCCACTTACGTAAATGTTCATAAATGAGACAATTCTGCACCTCCATTCATGCTTACTATCAGTGGAAACAGTGAACACTAAATAGACACAATGGCCAACCGCATTGAACACGTAGGCTACCACAGTGAAAAGTACACTGTATTTCGTTTTTTAAATCATAAATCATCGAAAATATATGTGTTTTGTTAATAGAGGCTATTGGTCCTGTTTTAAATTATATTACGATATTAATTTTACGCAAAAATTTGGTAACGGTATTTAAATAATCTAACCTATTTGCAATGCACATGTCACCCATACTTGGGTGACGTGGCAGTCAAAGATTTAAAAGTAAGCCGTAGCCGACTAATATTACAACCAAATTTCTCCCAGAATGAAATAGTCACATGAAGGAGTGTTACTCCAAGTTACTGATTCGTTTCGTTTATTTATTTTTGCTTATTTGAACCTGCCGCAAATTACGATGGACACCTTATAAATAATAATCCATTTTGTCCTTGTGCACGAAAGCTGTTGACTTGACAAAATTTCTGTTAGTTTCGCATTTACGTCAAAATCAATGTTCATAGGAGTGAAACAATTAAGCTTGTCAGAAGCTACGTAATTGGACAATGTCAATTACCCTCGGCGATCATGTGATCAGTAGTTCAAGTCACGTGTTGGGGCATTCTTTTTCATGGGTCAACGATCAACGAGTCGGCGGGAGTTTACAGACATTTACCATTTCCGGTCGGATAAAGGGATTAATAGCATTGCGGTGAATCTCGTCGGCTGGCGATTTTAATAAACGGCCGCTGCGGTTTAAGGGAACAGGCACCGCAATTGGTCATATCTCTATGGACGTTCACGTCGATGGAAGACAGGTGCGTTTACGGACAGCGAGTTTTAATTAATTCGCCAATTTTTCAGTGTTCCTTATCATTCGACGGCGACGTTCTTTACTAAGGCTGTACTGAGAAAATTTTAAGCTTTCTCTTGGTGAAGGTAAACGTCCGCCCACGTAGGTCCGACAAGCAGACATGTTGGAAAAGTAACTTAATGTTTTCTGATAAGTAAGAAGAATGTATTTGATCATGTCTTAGCCAAGATTACACATTCTTGATGTGTGATGCAAAATATAATTATAAAGTCTTTGTGGATCTTATCTTCTGTGTTTGTTAATTCTGACACATCCTCAGGATCTCTTCTATGAAGGATACAACAGTCTCTTCCAAAATTTCGAAAATGCTCGAACGTATGCTTACCAACAAAGACAATACCATTGAATAACAATTATTATAAATTAAAAATTATTGTAGTTATTTTTTGCTCGCTTACATTTATTATTACCAATGTTTATGTATGACGTGCAATCATATTATTTAAACCAATGATACTGAATCCTTGTTGGGTTTAACTATAATTTACCTTCCTGTTTTAATATACAATTTCATTCATAGTAAATCGCTTACTCACCTTTTCGCCGCTGTCGCTGGGTAGATAGAACGTCAGTACCGTAAGAAAGGAAATTCCCATACACGGAATAATAATGTTCACAGTGTAGAAAAGTGTTTTTCTTCTCATCGTTATATTAAAGGTGATATCCAGGTACGGTTCGTCGCAGCAAGTGTAAAATTTTTCGTTTCTGCATAAAAGAAATCATAGAAATTGCAATTAGCCACTTTTAATGAGTTTAAAGTAAGAAATAAGGTGAAATGTGTTCCATCACGGACGGGAAGATTCATTGTAACATTTTTTACATTTATATCTGCATATTCCTTTAAATTAAATATTAAATTTTAAATCATAATTTTAAATCATTAATTATGTACGGGTCATTCCATGCCAAATCGATCTCTTCTGGCATCATCACTTCTAATTTTGATGAAACTCTAATATGTTGTAATTTATGTGAAATAATGATGAGTTTATATCATCATTTTCTTTGCTTGAAAGATATTATCAAATTATAATATGGTGAAAATGGCAAGGAGGCGAGTTTTTAGCCAAACATGACAGTATAAACGAATTTTTATCTCGGAAACTATTATATTTACACAGACCATTTTTTTAGTTCGCATCGTAAAAGATTGTTTACTTTGCAAAGTAAAATTTTTAAATAAATTATTCTCTTATCCATTAAACCCTCACGAGCAAACTCGGCTTCCGCTAGGGGGAAAAATAACGTAGAAGAATAGCCTCCTACCACTTGGTAAATTTATTTCAAGTACTGAAATAAATGGTAAATCGAATGTTAATTTGGCATAAATATCAGTAATTCCTGATTCCAAGTGGTAGGAGGCCCTTTACCTACGCAACTTTTGTCTCTAGCGGAAGCCGAGTTTGCACATCAGTGTACGTACAGAAATAGGGAAAGTAAAGGAGACAACGTGAAGGATGTATAATAGATGCGATATGCCAACATGCTATTATTAAAACTGTCTTTAGAACACAATATAAATTCTAGGTACGAATAGTAACGAAAACAATAAAGAAAAGTTATGAATTTAAGAGAAGAAATATTGTCTTTACTGTTTTCTGTGAAGAATTGATACGACACAATGGAACATTGGAATTTCTCGTTTGTATACTTTCTAAGGAAGACAGTTTTTAGAGAGCAATTCTGTCGAGCCACATGCAAAATGTCCATTTCACACAGATGAAATTTCCTGTCTATTGATCGTATAAAATACCTCTTCGAATTCCGGTCTCTCGACCGTAAAGAAGGATAGCTTTCACTTGAAAAATCTTGTATACATGTACCAGAAATCAAAGTCTTGTAGATTTAATTATGTACTTCTTACCGCACCTTTTTCTTTACACTGAACTAATAGCAGTAGCAATAACTTCGAGGCAGTTTCTGGATGTCAAAAATAACGTTAAGATGTTCTTCATGTTTGTGCAATCGTTTCAATAATGTATTAACGAGTTATCAAGAATTTCAATACATTGTTAACGCATTAAAGATAATTTCGTTACTGTAACGTCGAATAGAACTACAGTAAATGTTCGATTAATGCTCGAAATTCGGGACCGCTTTGTAATAGTTATTGTAAAGGGACACAATTTCTGCACCTTATTTTCGGGCCGCGAGAAAAAACCAGCCAAGAATGAAGAATCTGCATATCGTTGGGACAAAAGGATTATTTATTTTTAGCTCCTTAATGGAAATCTTATTAAAATACTGGTGAAATTTTTCTGATTAAAGTTATATCAAACACAATATAATATAAATCATATTTTCTTATTTTATATTAACACATTTTCTTTCATTGACGCTTCTGATAAATTATAAATGATCCAAATTATTATATCCCGCATTTGTCACCTACTTAAACAGAAAAAAAACTCACCAATATGTTAATGAAATTTTCATTAACAAAAAACCGAAAACAAAAAGTTTCCATCGTCGCATTAGTGTTCTCCCACTAATATGTAGGTTCATAATCTTTGTTTGACTCTAAAAATTTCAGGTATTGGCTCGTGGAAACGGAAGCCACTGGCATGTTACTATTTCTCACGCGCTTGGTACTGACACAACGGGGAACCAGCCAGTAATGGGGACAAAAAGCAGGAGCATTTAACGTAGAGACCTTTCCGAGCATTCATCGAGAATTTACTCGAGATTAAAATGGAAATAAAGCACTCACCGTACAGCAGGCACTTCTAAAATGTCCCATTCTACAGACATGTAGAACTCGGAGAGGTCGACACCGACGTCCACCACGTTGCTCCCCGATTTTTCATCCATATGCCTTAGATCGACCTACGCGAAACATAAAAACCTTCCGAGTTAGTATCATCCCATACTACTGTTTCGTCTAAATCAATAATTCTCATGCCCACTTAATTTACTTTTGAAAGACAAACGTGCAGCCTCGACTTGAAAGTATAAGCTACTTGGTATATTCAACAAAAGGGCATTCTATCACTTCCTTCGATAATTATAATAACCAAATATTATTTACAAAAATTTCAGTTTTCTTTTGCATTTTTACTTTCTTTTATATTCGTAACAGTCTAAGTACATGCTTTAAGAATTCTATGATTGATTTCATTTTCCTTAACAGTGAACTTTTTTTACACAGTATCTGACAATAATTAATGCGTACTATCACTGGTGTAGAGTAATGATTGATGCAGTGACTTAATGTATATGAAAACGTAGTTCTGTAAATATTGTACAGTAACTATCAATTTATGATGCGTTATAGGAACTAATTTATGTTACAATTATTAATGAAGTTATCGATTTATAACTAAGATTATTATTTACTAGGATTAACTGTTATGTAGCTTTTTTCTCCTTAACTTGCCATTACGTCAGAGACACTATTCATTATATCGACATACTTCTCATTGGCTGTCTTATTCTAATATTCGTTATTAAATAAACAGCATCAGCAAAAATGTTCAACTCTGTACATTGACGGCTGCACATTTCTCATAACGGGCTAAGTACGAACAATAAATTCCGAAACGTAAAGTTCATAGTGCATGTCTCGTGATGCACTTAAGTGTTTCGCAACAAGCGCAACGGGAGAGCAAAAAACACTAATAAATATAGTCCGGATGAAAACGAAGAAAGAAACCAGTCTCTCTTCTTTCCCACGGAGGTAAGTATAATACTAGAGTCAACTATCAGCGATAAAAATGTCCTCGTCCAAACTAGATGCCTTTCGCTTTCAACTATTTGTGCAGCATGACGAACAAACAAAGTCGACACTGAAAAAAATCAAACTATACGCTAAGCAGATATCCTAATTAATTCGAGAAGTTTCGCGCAATTGGCGTCAACGTGCTCCTGAGTGTTGTTTCTCTTGCTTTTTTTTTTGTTGTTTTTCTTTTTTCATTTCTACGGACTCATTGGATTATTCAGACACACTTAACGAGCCAGGGATTCTCGATGATGGCTTAAGGAATAATTTACCATTGTTTCTCAGCGTTCGATTTAATCTGTTTGGCGCGAGCTTTTTTTCTAAGCGATTTCAAGCGAATGCTTCGAAGGTAAGCGATAACTTGGATGCGCAATACCGTGCAAAATATTTGTGTTAATCTATTTTGTTCGTTTTTTCTCCCTAAAACTATGTTCCCTTATTTTTTCATTTGTACTTTAGACCGAGCTACGGTATGTAGATTGCGGATGTTTATGCGAATTCCGCTCATTATAGACGATCGTACAGAGAGCAGAGTTGAATATTGGTCTTACCCATTAAGAGCTGTAGTAGGTTGAATGAAAAATAAAATGACTGTTAATTTTTGGTAACATTTGTATCTTGTTGTGTTTGATAATATGATTTTTAAGTGCTGTAAAAAATATAAAATCCACAGTCTTTTTATAAATAACTTTCACCATAGAGAGCTAAAGTGTACCTTCATCGGTATGACATTAGTAAATTGAGAATAAACAGTAAATTTATTGAATAATAGTTACAATACAATAATTACTATTAAGTTAAATAACGATTGGAATTTATGACGGAATACTGTTACATTTAATGAATTCAAATTTTGACGGTGGAAGTTATTTATGACTGAACCCACTAAGTAGATTATCCATTCTAAAAACATTAATAATTCAGTATTGTTTTAAATAAAGAATATTATTCTTCACATTTTGCAGAAGTAGAAACTACAGTAATTGTTAAATGGCAATATCCAGTTTTTAGAACATAATGTAATAAAATTCTAATTTCTGGATGCAGGAATTAATTTTTCTTATTGTATTAATTTTAAAATTTAATTCAAACATCAGTAATTCTCTTGAAGATGTTAATTTTAAATAAACAAAAAATACTTAATCTCCCCTGATTAATAATAACAATAACAACTGAATAGAAGGTAAAGCTTTTATGTTGTATGAAATCATTTGATACAAATATTGACAGTAATTGTTACTAACAAATAATAGGACCTTTAAGTAAGACACTGTACTATTATAATTATCTAAGTAAGAACAATGAACGTCAATAATATGTTAGTGAAATTGAAAACATACAAAAACTTGTTTACTTAATATACTTGACATTTCGAATCTCAATACTATTATATTTTAAACCAAAGAGTAATCTTAAATTTCTCTGTTTTAATTAATGTAAAGTCAAATAGATATATAATTGGAAAGTTCGCTAAATAATACAGTACAGAGAAAAAGAACAAATTTTCAAATTATTCAAATTTTACATTTTTCAATCTTCATAGTATCACGGAAACATTGTTTTACTTCCATTATACGAGGAAAAAATTGAAACGTGGAGTTTCGAATTAAAATTATGAACAATATAAAAATAGATTCACATTAATCGCTTTTTTCGTGTATTTTTCAACAACCTTTTTGCACGGTATTGTTTTACGCTAACTCTTTAATCTCTTCAACGTGGCACATTCAGAAACAATATTTGTATGCACGTGAACAGTGCACACAAGCATAACTTTCATACATACAAAAGTATCGACAGAGAATAATTCGGAAGCAACGATAATACACAAGAACGTCGCACAACTAGCGCAAATATACAATCAGAATTTTTGATGCAACTGTTTGGCTATCGGCGTTCAATAATTAAGTACACACGATGACACTGTGGTTTATTCCGGACGTTACGAAGTATTCTGTGTGGTGTGTAGTTATGAACAATATGTGTGTATGTGTGTAGGTGTACGTGTCTCAGATGTTGAAGCGACTTTAAAATACTCGATTTATCCTAAATTTCATTTATTTTAATCCTAGACGATACACAATCTATTGTATTAACAATAAGCAGGTGGTAAAATCTAGAGTCATAAATTAATATTTTTTTCCCATCTTCCTTTTAATTGTCTTTGACTAATTGTGTTTACTTCATTGACAAAATCGGTAATTATGTAGAATATCGTCCATCTGGCCGATTTCAGTAACCTTGATATACAGAGGTCAATATTCTGATTAATTTCATCTATACCTACACATAACCGCTGTTTAGCTTTGTTTCAAAGACATACACAAAAGTATTTTTGATACCATGTATTCTATTGGAAGGTTTTCCACTGTACACAACTGTAATATCGTCATTAATGACTTTACAGAACGTAACGAATATTAACATTACATAGAAAATAAAAAAGAATAATTGAGATTTATATTAAACTTCATGGTGCATTATTATTACTAGAAATTGGGAACATTTGGCCATTATACCAAGAAATGCGATTATACGACTGTCAAAGTCATTGTTACAGATACAAGTGTCACAGGTTGGGTCTACAACCAAGCAGGGGGTGATTCTATAAGAAAAAGTAATTTGAAAAGCAGGAATCAAATTTTTCGGTTGATGCTTCGTTTTTGAGATAATCGAATTTGAAAATGTATTGAACACACGAACAGTAGAATAGGACTTAGCTGACACATCTGTTCATTATATTCCGTTTCTACTCATTGCCAGCACGGATAGACACGTTTTACATAAGTCCTCCATTGCAATATTTTCAAAAAATAACTGTTATATGAAAAACTTTTTCTGTACACATCTTATGTATTTTTGCATAAAGAATCACCTTCTGCCCGACTGTACCATCTTTTTGGCCATAAACTGTATAAAATTACTGAAATCATTGACCTACGTAAGATATATCAAGGTCACTGAAATGGGTCATGTTGTCCTTACGCTACGAAATTATCATAAAATCAGTTCTTGTTTCGATAAATAAAATAAAATTATACATAACAATACAATTGTGATACTAATAATTTTATAATAATTGAAGAAATGATGATAACAATTGTGTTGTTTTCTATTACAATTGGTATTATACCTTAGTTGCACTATGTGATATATAACATTTTGTGTTGAAACAAATCAAAATGAAACAAGATATTATAATGAATCAAATATATGTATACATAAATTAGTACCCTCGGACGTTCCATTTTTGTTTAGTTAAATAAATACTGAAGTATAGTTAGATACAACTACATCCAATAAAAAAATGTATATAATTGCTTGGCTAATCAGAAAACAGTTAAGTATATTTAATATATTCGATAAAAAGTGGTACATAATATTGTAAATCTTCTATCAATAATAATATAATTGTTGTTAATGTTGCAATATTTTTAAAACTACTGCTTGTGATCGTGTCCATCAAATGGTAAAACTTACAAAAGTCTAAATAAAAAGGTATCAGTAATTTATTGTTAATAGACTAAGCTTTTAATAAAATATTATTATAAGTGCATATAATTCTACGTAAATTTATAATATTATCATTTCAGTATTAAAAGTAACCAATAATAAATATTTTGTATTTGTGTCTGTAATTTATTCATATCATAGATGCGGTAACTTTTTGTATCAGTACAATTAATGTTTTATATTATCGACATTACTATGTACCTATTCAATGAACGGATGAAAAATAAAATTGACAAACACGCATTAATTATTTGCTATTTCATTTGTCTGTTGTCTGAATACTAATCGAGAAGTTAGGATCTCATATTTTCATTGAATCTTCAAGAATCTGGGACACGAAGTTCTCGACCGAAATAACTTTATTGTTATTATTTGCTGTTTATTTTTCTTATCGTATTGTTTAATTATTAGGGTTCATGTGTCACTCAGAAATTCAGTGACTCAGATTTTTTATTTAGACTTTAAATCTTCACAAAGGATATTCACAGGTCGGGAATAAAATGGAGAATCTTGCGTCAAATCAATACGAGAGACGGAAGAACGGTAAAAATATTCAGAATATATATTCTCTTCATAGATTTCACGGTAGGATTCGAAAAGCACTCTCATCCGTGGAGAAAGCACTCTTGGAGCCTGGTAACTTTGCCAAATGTCCTTTTCGATGCCTGGAAATCACATTGATTGTTTTGTTCCATTAAGTAAGTTCGAACATTTTTCACTCATTTTCGTGCCTTCTTTCTAGTTGCTATTGCACGTAAAGTCGCAGATTTTATTGACAATACGAGACGTTATAATAAATTTTAAACAAACTCTACCAAATAAAAGAAGTTCGATTAGATTGTATATATTTCTAATAACGAATAGTCATAAGTCGTTTGTTTAATTCGGAAATGATTCTTTCACGATATTTTTGTACATTGCTTTCTTCTTGCATAATTTTTTTTCCATGCTTAGCGTATTCCAACTTATTAGTTACTTATGTAGTTTCATGAAATAAATTGACTACGTCCTATTAATTGAAAATGGATTAGTTTCAAACATTAAAAAACATGTTTTATTTAAACATGAACGTATCGAAATGAGAATTATGGTAACATATTCTTTCAAGTTCTGTATAAAATTTTCCAATATAACAGTGTACATTCTTACTTTATTTAAACTTTTATTCGTTTCTCTATAATCTATCAAACACAATATTCGTATCGAAACACAGATAAAAATTTTAACCCATAAAATGTACGGCATTCGATGAAAAAAATTTCGTTCTGCATTTAACAGAGGGGCTATTGTGCATTCGTGTATGCATTGAATCAGTTTTTTTCGTGATATAAATTGTAAGCGATAAGAATCGCAATATGGAAATGTATTTACGGGAAATAAAGATGATTTCAAATTGAAGGGAACAGTGGGAATCATTTTTGAAAGCACGAGGGATTGATATAGCTAACCTTCAGAAAGAATTCACGCAACACTCACGATGCATAAATCATTGTGCCAAGAATTTTTATATTTCATCCTCATTGTGGAACGAATATCGAAATGTTCGTTTCGTGAAAGTTTTTAATTTATTTTCTGTTAAACGGACATTACTTTTCGTTTTAATATATTGAAATAAACATAATTATCGATATTCTGAAACAGTCAAAGAATAAATTCCATCAAATCACTGTTGTGATTTTCATGCTATCCCTATACAATTGTTTGGAATAACAGATTTTCTCTAATGAAATTATACCAAAATTTAATTTTTGAAGCAGATAATATTTTATGATTAATTTTAATAGTTTTAAATTTTTCAATTTGTATTGAATTTTAATAAAACTGATATAATAGGATATTATTAAAAATTTAATATGTATATTGTTCTGTATGTATAGATATTATAATACATATACATACTGTTAAAATATGGCTCACTTCAAACTTAAAGCACATACACACGTACAGACATTGTTTGCTGCTCTCTTTAGACAGCCTACATATTCAGGGTGGACTAATAACTTTGACCACCTACAATATCTTCGTTGTTTTCAGAGATGTAATAAAACATTATTTACAAAAGTTGTGCAGTGTATAGGGGCCATAACATGTCAGTATTCATTTTGTAATGAGTGGAGGGTTCTCGGAAATTTAGAGGTTACTTATATTTCTTTAAATAGCATGCTATACTCTTTCGTCCCTAGTGACATAACAGATGTTTAAACGATTTCAACAATCTGTAGTACAAGATCATTTGCCGTTGAATGGTGAAGTAAAACAACGATTCTTACGTTATGAGAAGCTTCAGCAATTCAGGCATTGCAATGTCGCGTCGATATTTACTCTTTTAATTAACGTCAAATGACCTTGTACATACTATAGCTTTTTGCAATCGTCTAAACATCCGTTATTCTACTAGGAATAAAATAAAATAGCATGCTACTTAAAAAAATGACCTTGAAATTGTGGAAAAACCGGCACTCATAAATAAATTATTACTGGCTTTTATGACCTTCTCGGTACCATACAACTGATGTAAATAAAGTTTCTCATACCTCTAAAAATAACAAAATTATTCCAGGTGGTAAAAGTTATTGGTCCATATTGTATTGTATGCTGACTGTAGACAATATCGTTCATCCACATCTAAACCGATATTTTAGTGTCTTTAAATTTTCAATGTTTCTGTTTTTCGTTGATCTTCTTTTTTAAGTCGCATTAACAACATGAGTTACCATGGACCCATGTACAAATGAGGATGACGTCTATGTAACATCCATTTTGTTTATATTACCTGAGCAATAATTCAGTACTTTTTACAAATCCTGTTTTTAGGGGAAAATATGATCGATTGATCGTGAAATTAGCCGAACAGCGTTATCGATTTTCGAAACGTGCGATGCAAGTTACATGATTTCATGAATGTCCAATTCTACGTTGTTCCAGGCCGACAACGCGTCAGTGTTCCCTTCGATATCAAACAGTTCGCGATTACACGGAATCATGTGCCAATAATAAACCGATAGTCTCGAGCATGACATCGGTCCGCTTAAACGTTTGTGTTTGTACGACAATACCACACCATTGACGACTGTTTAAATACAGGGATATTTGCTGCCACTGAAAAGTAGCTCGATAAACAATTGATCTGTTAGTTCAGAAGTATCGATAAATTAGCCGTTTAGATAAGAAGTGGACTACACCATCACAGTGAATTTTGTTTGTATTAGTTTGTTAGTTATCTTTTGAAGTAATCTTCGGAAATCAATTACGTAGTGCTACTTGCGGTAATCCTCCTATGATAAAATGAGGTCTTGCTTCCTCATTTAATCATTTTGATTAATGAATTCTAAATCCTTGTGAAAATAAAAGCATATGTAAACAAATGTTAAAGAACTTTTCCATTAGTAACATAATATTTTTATAGTCATTATAAGACAGTACATAATTATAACACCTCAATTATAGGAAATGTGTTTAACATTAAAATTTTGAAAGAAAAATTAAATTCTTGTGGACAGGATTACAGCTTAGTAATTTATAGATATAAAAAGACTAACATTGAATGAAATTTGTAATGAACTTAACATTAAAACATAAGTAACTTTAAACTTAATAATAATATTTACTCTTCAATTGAAATAAAATGAAACTTAACAACATATATTAAATAATTCTGTTTTTTCATTACTGTTTAATTCTCTAATTCTGTTCAGTACAAATGTAACTTCATTATAAGAAATATATCTTACTTCTAATTTTAAAATACATCAACAATGTTAAATGCATATCGTCTCGTGATCGACTATAATTTGAACATAAACAAATATTTAACGAGAAATGTCAATTATAATTTAATAACGGTGTCATAATTAACATTACATAATCACTTACATGATTAATAATAAAACTCAATAAAGACAGTACAAGTTGACACAAAACAAAATATTTTCAAGTATCTCATTTTTGTATAATCAGTCGTAATTCACGAATACAAGAAAATGGTTGTTATACCAATTGCAAAACATTTAACTTCATATCCCACAAACAATTAAACTTATAGGATTAGAAATTATTAATTACAATTGAATAACAGTATTAGTGATATAATGTATAATAATAATCAATTAATTAATAATTAAGACATTACGACACTTGTAGAGAATTAAACATATTCTGTACACAAGATATATTTAACTTAAATTATACATTATTAAAATAAAATTAGTTAAATATCTATTATAATAGAGACGTTGGTTTGTAAAATAATACAAACACATAAATAAAAGCGCATGGTTAATGGAAAAACTGTAGTTTTCATTTTCACTCTTAGTAAGAAAATTATTATTACACCTCCAGGTAAATCAATATGTATGAATTCATTTTACATCACATTGGATTATAATATTATGAATATAAAATAAAAGTAGAATATACGATCATAATAAAATTATTATGAATATATAATATATACATGTACATATTACTGTACAAGATATTATGCTCAGAATTAATGAAATACGGTACAGTTAATTGTAAAATTTAATCACGGAAAACATTGTGAAATGCAATACTAATTATTAGACTGCGGATTTTTATGCTAAATGGCATTTTCTAAGCTAATCTATAAGATAGAAGTAAATGTAAGAATTTAGTTTTTGTCTTAAGTATCTTACTGGGTTCAAAATAAAATAGAAAACTCGTTGGATGAAAGTTTTGTCTTTTATTGTATTTCACAAAGCCCTATAGGCTATAAATGCATAAAATCCGCAGTCTACTATTCATGAACGGAAAAGCTGAACTGAACTGAAATGATAATTTCAAGTGTCTCAAGCGACGTATTAAGTAATTTCTGGGGACTTGGACAGGTGCCGACATAATTAACGAGGGATACATAACCGTTAAATACGAAGCGTCGGGGGAACGTTGTATTTAGACGCGCAAGACGTCGTCATTCAGCTGATTTACCCAAAAGCAAGCCTCTGATGCGGCTGGCTGGTAGAAACGATGTACCTGTTGAGTGGTCTCCAGAGGCTTATTAGGTACACGTTAACGGAACGTACATTTGCGGTCCCTAGCAGAAAGGAGCGGCGATTAATTTCGGTTTGACTTACGAAAGCAAAATTCACACCGCGATGAATCTTGCACCGTTTGCGAAAGCCTGACAACTTTCGTGGTTTCCGATACCGAGTTCTGGCAACGAAGCCAGGACAGATTTCGCCGGGATCGTGTATACCTAACTGGGAGGTTAATTCGTTGGTGACCGTGTAGTGAAAGTTTCACTTAAAATAGGAAATATGAAATGTTATTTTAAATATTTATTGTAGGTATACTAATCTGCGTACAATAAATTTATTTATTATGTCCGAATAGTGAATGTCATTTAACATATGCATACTTTCTCGCAACTATTTTTGTTGCTGTAACAATAGAAAAACGACACAGCGTTAATAGCTGGTAACACCGTATATGAAATACATGTTCATTAAATGCCATCTTCTCTTTTTATTTTTTTATTTTTGCTGCGATAAGTGTGGAATGTTCAACGTACACTACAACATTAATGAACCGTTATTATTATATACAGGGTGTTTAAAAGTAAGTGTAAGTTCTTGAAAGGGGTGATTCCTGAGATGATTTGAAATCAATTTTTCCAACCTTCAAGCCAACTTCAAACGTCGACCAATCAGAGCACGAGTCTGCTAGCTGGGCTCTCGCGGTAGCGCGTAGCCAACGTTACCGCTCTGATTGGTCAGGGTCTTTCGTCAATATCTTGTTAACAAAGCCTGGGAGAACATTTTCACTAAGAAAAAAGTTATTTCAAATCACTCCAGGAATCATTCCTTTCAAGGACTTACAACTATTTTGGGACACTGTATACCACTATTGGGGAACTATATGTATACATGTATTGTGCTTTCCTCTGGGCAGTAACTCGATAAAATTGAATTAAATAAACGAATTAGCCTATTAAACTACAACACATAATATTAAAAATAGATACAAGAAATCGAAGAAATATTTAGTACATAAGTTACATGAATATGGCAGTACAGAAGATACACATGCAGTGACTTTAATGCTTATCTAAATTAAATTTGACTTTTCAATTTAATTTACATAATTAATAATTTACTTGTTTAAATCTGTGTACGATTAGTAATTAACTATTAAATAATCAATGAAGCAGGTGAAAAATAATTATACATGATTCGAATTAAAGCAAAGAAATTGTGTCGTATAAATTTCTAAATAATGTATCAATTCGTTCGTATTTGGACTTATTTTTTCCAGAACATTGTATATCCATTAAGAAATGTTCCATATGTATATGTATACATGTATGTATAACCTAAAGTTTTCGACCAATTTTGCAGAAATACATGTTTTTAATCATTTTTCTATTAGTTTTCCATAACTTTTATTTTAGAATAAATATACAGCTGTGTTAACTGTCCTTGTATTATTCACTATAACAATTATCTGTTAAATACGATTTTAACAACGTTTTCTTCTTCTTCAAATTTATTCCATACTCAACAATCAATATTAATCTATCGTTCTCCATGATTACTAAATTATATTAATAATTATTATTGGATTTATTGTTATTATTATTAGACACCTAGCATTTGTGAATCTTCCATAACAAAGAGTAAAAGTAAGTAGGTCGCTCGATAGTTCTGTCCGATCGGACGATGCTATTTCGACGTGGAATTCATTAGCTCGATTTATCTTGATCTGCAGCCTCTGCCAGCGCTATTTCCGGCGGGTTACTTCCTATTCGTGCGACGATGCATGTCCTGTTCTTCATACGTAAATAGAAACTTTGCAAACTTGCTTAATATGATAAAGTTGACAACAGCATTGCTGTATGGAATTACAATTTAATTCAATATACATAAGTTCAGCAACGTGGCATGCCCACCTTTATTACTCCCTTTGTCACAAACTGAACCACTAAATTTATTATTAGATTTATATTCGCAAATGCTACATGGAAAATATATAAACATACAATATTTGTTGAAAATTTTACAAAACTTACGGTAAAAAGATTGTGATATTTAAATGAATATAACTACAAGAAAAAATTACTATCATAAATCCCATACCTATTAATATTTTACAAGAAATTTCGATATTTGTATTTTATTCATTTTTATTATTTATATCATTTGTGTTCAGTATTCCCTATTGTAATAGCATGTATAAAATCATAAGTTTTGTGACTATATATTTTGTCCTCAATTGTATTATTTTGGTGGTGATAGATTTTTTATAAAATTTATTATTCACCAAGCTTAGTACGTATATTTCATGACATTGAACCTGTATACATAAGCACAGCACTACTTCAAAAATCTCGACAAATTGCATAGAGGTCTGTTGAGAGTCTTGAAGCAGGGAATCACTTTTGACCAAGCAACAATCTTTCTTATTGGTGGCTTGGGAATCGTTATCTCGCCTACTTCTGACAAGGATAAGAAACGAACGTATCAAGAGTAAACAAGCTAGGGTACAAACTACGGATTTGTCGAACGGTTCTGAAAACTTGAGAGGTGCCAAGAAACACGACACAATTATTTTTCACTATAGTTTTGTAATACTTTTACTAATAAATTAGTGAAATTTTACTGATGGAAATCAGACTACACACGCCCTTATTGGGTCAATTATTACTACAAAGTATAATTAAATATACGATACCACTTATATTATTTATACCAACTAAATTTGTAATACTGTAAATTTACTCAAATTACCTAAACTTGTAATGTTATAACTTTACTCACATTAACTAAAATTATAATATTATAAATGAACTTATAACAAACTAAGATTTCCCGTCGATTAATAGCAGTCATTATCATATGTAAGTGTATTATAAAATTGTTCAAACATTGTCTTCTTTGGTTTTATTTTTACAACGAAAAGTTAACTAATACATTGATACGATCTTAGAAGAAGAGAAGTAATGAACAGTAAATAATTGTTTATTGTGCATTAGTAGGTGACCCACGAATTTTATGTGGCGCAGCGTAGAAGTTCTAGACGCTGATAGTAAATAATCAGCGGTATATTTGTCGATGGATTCTTAAGAGTAGGAAAAGTTAAGATTCCATATTTCTGAAGTTGAAGTACGCGAGATTTTCACGTATATCTTGAATTAAATAGATATTATTTTCATTGAACGCTTGAAAGTAGGGGGTTAAATAATAAAACTTTTTCTTTCGTAATGTAAATGCACACTATTTCTCGTGTTAAATGAAATATGTAGAAAAATAAGCAAATGCTTGGGTTTATTAGAGGAATGAAGATGAATTCTCATATATCGTGTTACGAACAATAGTAAGTTTTGTATACTCGTGAGCTCACGTTAACACCATAAACACATCTTTACCATGTTATTCTTCCTCCCGGAATATACAATTTTCCAAACTCGATCGACCCATCGAATGCAATTTGTCGTTCGACGTTGAAACTAAGAGTAAAACTGATAGGAACGGGCTACGAAGGGAAAACCGATAACTACTTTTCCAGAATTCTCTTCGTAAATGGATTTTACGCTTTTGATCACAATTTACAGTTACAGATACTGTTGCGCGTAAAATAAAGTCCAGACGAGCTTCGAAAGTATATTAGATCAAGTCATACGTAACTTCCGCTCTTTCCTTTGGAGTCTATTTTCCTGTGTGTAAGACATTTTACTATAATGCATGTACCTTTTAGCACTAGTGAACTAGATTAGTATTTTCGTACATTTTATGGTAATCGTTATTTAAATGCTTTCAGCAAATATTAATAATAAATATTCAAAAATTTCAGTCCTTTTTCGTTTTTCTAATTACATTTTGTAATTAATTGGGGAGACTGGAGTAAACCGGGACTTTAGGAATAAGATTCCATAACTCTGGCATTAATAACTTAAGAAAGAAACTGAAATCTTGGTTTATTAAAAGAATCTCTTCGCCGAACAATAGCTTACATCTGACTTTACAGGAAAAAGAAAAATGTAAAAAATAGCATATTTAAATATATTCCACATATACGATTCAGTCCTGTAGTCTGGATAAAACCGGGTACCGTACCTGATGTGCCTCCCTAGCATTTGTGGCAACGTAATTCATGCAATTATTCAGCACCCCAACCACATAATTACACTTTATTGACACTTTAATAATTACGACAAATGGCATAATTTATACCAAAAAGTACATACTTAACATGATCAGTAGCTGCGAAGTTTTAAAATTAACGAACATTAGATCCGAGCAATGAACAACACAGGAAACATAGTAACCCTAGCACACGTGTATCGCGATCGACGTTTGTTAATGAACTGATGCAAAAGACGACGAAATATGCACTAACGTGGGAAAATTGGGAACCTTGAAAATAATAGTCCCGGTTTTACCCAGGTAGCGTCATGGACCCAGTTGCTAATCAGTTTAGTATATATCATATAATAAGTTCATTATAATTAAAGTTTGTTTCCAAAAAAATTACTAAATAATTATTAAAGATTTTGAAATTTATACGTAGAATTTGATAGCTCAAAGTGAGATACAGATATATGATTTACGTGATCAGAAATAGCTTTTAAGTGATCGGGAATTGGGTCTACAACGGTTCCAGATTTGAAACAGGTCTCACCTACTAATGTATTGTACGTATATTTTGTATACGTATATTCATACACAGTCTATAGCTATATGTTGCCAGTAATCGTTATTTATGTGCTTTCACTGTCTAATATAATTTGATAATATAGTTTTGATTCTTACTATTGTTCGGTCGCAAATATCCAATTAAAAAACAGATGTCTTCTTCTGCGAACAAGACGCATTATTCCGTAAGCACATAGAAGGTTCCTTTTCTTTTTTCCTTTTGCCTTTGGTAGACAATGCACGCGGTTCCCAAAGACCGAATAAGTGGAAAATCTTCACGGTCCTGTACATTTTTTTACGATTGGACCGCTGTGTCTACAAGACTCGTTGAGAAGCACACTGGCATACCGAAAAGCATTGTTCTTCAACTTCTGACCCAGGATTTGAGCAAACGGATGGTCTGTTGACGCTTTATATCGTACACGCTGACAGAAGATGAAGATTATACACGATTTCTTTGCCAGAAAAGACATTACAGTGCTCGAACACCCATGTATCCATCTGATTTAGCTCCGTGTGATTTCTGGCTACTCCCAAAACTCAAGTCGGCGATGGAAGAATATCGTTATGTCATCATCCAAGAGATTCAAAGGGTTTCTACCGTGGTTTTAAAGGCGTTTCCCGAAAATGGAGTACAGTGACTGCTTGGAAAAAATTTGGCATCGCTTTCAGCGTTGAAATAGGAGGAGTGTATTTTGAAAATAAGGAACAATTGTCGTCTTATATTTTTTTCGACAGTAATCGAACTAGTACCTGGATAGACTATGTAGTCAGAATATTTTAAAAAATTGAGGGCCCCATTCGGTTTGCTGATTTTAATGAAACTGTTAGGTCATGTAGTAGGCTTCTTTCTCTTCACACATCACCCACCTATGAGGACAGATACTTAAAAATTACTGAATTATATACTTTCACATTTTTCCACGTAATTTAAATCCAAATGATGATGTTAGATTATTAGTAGGTGTGTAGTGTCGGGAGAACATCCATGGTTTCTACCGTGATGGCTAGAGTTCAAATACGACACTTCCAAAAACTTTTAGATGTTTCTGCGACGTATTTGAACAGTTGCTGTCAAGGTAGACACCATAAACATTGCCTGGACTCTACACCAATGAACAACTGGTCAACATAAATTTTACTTAAATCACGCAGAACACTTCGAAAACGAATAACTTTTGAAAAACTTTTGAATATCTGACGCTACATGAGGGGTGACTTCTGGAGAAGAAGAAACCTGCTACATGTATTAAAATTTAATTAAAACCGGTGACCAGCAGTTGGGGCTCTCTCGTTGTTAAAATTCTATAGGTTCTAGATCAGGTTTAAATTTCAAGTTCATTAATTTAACGTATAAGTAAATTACAAACAAAACATTAATATTCCCTACAATTATCCTAACAATACAGGATTGGGTTAGTTTGGGCTTAAGTTTGCGCATTCATCAATTTAATAAATCGTGAAATTAACAGAGGAGTACCGACACATAATATGCAACAGATAAAGACACCGTAATGGGAATGTTGCTTTCTTCTAATTGTCTAGGTCAGCGACCCGTGGCGCATACGCCGCGTGCACGAATCAGATTAGATCGTAAGCACTTGGTCGGATGGCGCCTAGGGCTGAGATTGTAGGGAATTCTGGTAGGAAAAGCTCGCCCGCTCGTAGACGGTGAGCTTCGGACCCTTAGATTCATTATGTATGTATGTATAATCCGTGTTACGCTATTTGCCTTGGTAATTCGAACCGGTCGATATTCCACCATTTTTCTTTGGACTGAATGAACAAACTTGCTTTATTCCATTCGTGGGCTCTGCCATTCACTGTTGTATACATAATCAGGACTACAGGAATGTACCTTTATCGGAAGACAAGTGGTTTCCGTTTCGCTTGGATCAATGCTGTTACATCCGCAATTCTTCTTTCGATTCATCCTTTTAACTTAATTTATTGAACAGTTTGTTTTCGCGTGAGTAAACGCGTTGGTGAACTGTTGTCATTATGTTGAGGTTTGGACGCAGTATTTTAAGGTTTGATGTGCAATTATATGGTGGAACGTCATAATCATGGTACTCATAGTAACACAATTTAAAATTTTTTGTGATAAAACAGAGGAAAGGACACAACAAAAAATTCGAATGTCACATCCAAAATCATATATTTTATCCAAATTATAATTTCCATATAGTTGTTTGTTCAGAATAACACGAGGAATCTATTAACGTAAAAGATTGTAGGTTCCTGTTTGAATAAAAGTGCAATTGCACTTTGCAACTGCAGTGATGCGGTTTTGTAAAAAATCGCTCTGCACAATGTTAGAGCTTGTTAAACAATTTTCCTCTACAATTTTTATCTGTCTGTAATAGGAGCAGAGTTATAGTCTAAACTTAGGTTCCACGAATTAAATTCTAATTCACTTTTGGTTCCTAATAAGTCATGAGTATCAAGAGTTCAAATTACAATTTCAATACTTCTTGTTTCTTTCGATTTATTTGTGCCATTCACTTTATTGAATAGTTACTGTATGAGTGAGTGAACTCGTTAGTTAGGTACAATCATTTTTCAACTTATTTTTAAGATGTAACTAATCGTAGCAGAACACCATTACTTTAGCACTCCTATTATCTGTTTATTTGTATATGTCTGATTTATTTCAGGTTAAGTTTTTTGTTTCTTTTACATTAATTATAAATGTTTAACAATATCGAAAGAATAACAATTAATTTTATACATGTATGCAAGAATTAATTTTGTACATTGATATAGTACTTTAGTTACTTGTAAGTAAAAAGTATAATTGATATTTCAAACTACATTTTTAACAATATAACGGAACTTGAAGATGTATTTCCTATTGTTCATGTAATTCTTCATAGAAAGCATCCAACTGCTACATATTCAATATACACATTTGACACGGAACAGTGAAAGTTAGAATATACAGCCAGGAAGTATTATTCAAATACCGAGGCGTTGGGTTGTCACTAGACTGTGAACTATTACATTATATTCTTCGATAACGAGCTACAGACCGCCTTTTCTACCTGGCAGGATTTCGAGGTGAATCGTCTGCCTGTGTACATCGCTCCTGTACACCACCGGCGTTGCGTGAAATTGCAAAATAATGATTTCAGGAATGCAAAGGCACTCCGGAGCGTGAAATGGTATTCAATGAAATTATCATTACAACATGTTGAGATTAATAATCTGCATTACATAAATTTCTCGTCATTATCATATTCTCGATAATCGATAAGTGTTCTTCATATACACGTGTATGAGAGAAGTATAATGTATTTATCTAAGAATGAATGTTTAAACCTCCTGCACCGTTTAATATATTGTTGCATTATCATTCTTTGAAACAAACCAGGTCTAACAATCAGCCAAAATCGAATTAAGTGAATATACTTACATATCGCTTGATCGTCATATACATTCTGTAAACTATTGGTGTCAAATTAATTCACAAGTTTCTCTGATGAAGAATATAATTAAAAGTTGAAGTTTGAGTGTGAGTCAAAGTTATGTCACAAATAGAAACCGTAAGACAGAAAGGAGCTATAAAGAATTATAAAAAGACAGTACAAAATAAAAATGGATCATAAAAAGGAAATAACCGTTCAAAATAATGAAAAAATAATGAAGAATTTAAAACAGGTTCTAATGTTGGTTAGACATAATTGTGCCAAATTTATCATTTCTATGGCACAGAAGATTTCTACCAGTGACTTTACCTACGTAGTCACCTCTGGTTTCAGTTCTTCGTCATGTGCAAAGAACAGAGGTGGAAGCCGTTGGCTTCGAGCAAACAAGAAGCGAGAAATGTTGCGTACTGGGATCATGCTATTACACGATACCACGTTATCTCACATCGCCAAGTCAAAGCGTTCAATTACTCGAAAAGCTTCGATAGGGACACTTTCGAACCCTCGCTTTATGATCCCGAATCTTGCGCTGCATGATTCCCACGTGTTACTTCACCTGAAACAGTGACTTCGTTCACAGCACTTTTGTAAATGACAAAGAACTAGAGAAACGTTTGATGATTACGTTGTTTAAGTTGCTGTTGGGATACTTTTTTGCCACGGGCATAGGAAAGCTCGCATGACATATACGGGGTGGGTTGAATATCGTGGAACAACCGGAAAGGAACTACTTTTACGTGAAACAAACATTTTTTTAAATTTCATATCAAATTTTTCGACCGAAGCTTCGTTTTTAAGTTAATCGAGTTTGATGTTTGGTTAGATACACGTACGATTTGGCTACCTTGTTATTTCGTTACTGATTGTTTCTGTTAGTGTTAATATGTATAAGGATTGATAGTGATATAGTACAAATAATACAACAGGTTTGAAAATATAAAGTAATCAAATAATATGGTATTTCAACACGGAACGATGGTGTTAGATGGTTTTAGACTGTAATCGCTTTTATATTACTAGTAAAAGAGCTAAATATATGTATAACACGCAAAGATAATGGAGAGATTTCTCTTCCACTATATCAATAGTGGAAGAAAATTAATAAGAATAAAGAAGATTAGCAGATAAGGAATACGTGTATTGAATACACAACAGAGCGAATGGTGCATTATACGGTACAAGTGATGACGATATCATTGCAAGCATTTAGAAGATAAAAAAGATGAAGTACTCAAGAGAATAAAAGGTTTGGAAACACGTGAAAATGATTGAAATGCCATCGAGAAAAAGGAAAATGGGTCAACAAATCTAGAAGAAACAAGTTGAGTAATAGAGGTGTGGCGAAAATGGACACAAGGGGCACAGGGATGAGGACAATATTAGTTCTCCCAATAAAAGAATTTCAATCAACGGGAGGCGATAACTATGCAGGTTGGCGAGAATGAATACCTGGAAAGTTAAAGAGATGAAACAAAAAAACAGTAAGACTACATCTTTTAATTAAACTTAGATGAAAGGGACTAGCATCCGACATCAGAAGGAAAATCAATGTAGTAGTAAAGTATAAGATGAATATCAATCTTTCTTCCTTTCTTCCAGAAATGCAACATTTTTGTTATACCCTGTAGACGAAATATGGACCAACTGTCTTTCCGTCATCTTGAAGAAGTAATGTCAGATTTGCTTCCAAAGTTTGTGTGGTTATTATGAATACTATGTATCTTCAAAAGAAAATTACTTTAAATAACTGGCGATAAAAGGAAGCAATGTTTCGTGAAAACTGGTTGTTTTAATATCAATTCAGAAGCTATCGGGCCACGCCATGTACTATAAGATAATCTGAACAATTGCAGATTAGTACATATAAGGATGGTTTATGTGTATGCTAATAAAACGGATATTTTGGTAGTAGTGAAACCTTACTGCTGCGAATCTAGTCTGCCTCATGAATTTTAATAGGCTGATATGGCCTATAGGAGATTCTATTTATTGGTGAAACTAGAGTACTATTATATTTCATTAACCATAAGGGGCAACGAATATAAAAGGATATTCTCACCAGTATTGTAAAGCTCATTAAATATGTAGCCCAGAGATAAGAGTAGGAGGAGTTCCCCTAGTGGTGAACACTTAAGGTTATTCTTAGATAAATGAAAAAAAAATAATATTTCACTTTCTTTTTCTTTCGCATTAATTACAAGTGAACAGTAGTAGAAAACAAAGTAAGGGAAAACAATAACCAAGATTGTCATAATATTCAAATAAATATAACATTATATTTTGATATATGATTTTAAAGGAATATTGAAGGGTACATAGTACCAGACGTAATCAAAATAAGTAACCTAACGCAGGACGGTTTCACAATAGTTTACAACGATCACAAAATTTCTGATATTTTCATATTATATGTATATTTAATATAATCATCAGAACACTCAGGAATATCTGCACAAGCCTCGTGATCCCATTTTTGGTAGTTTGAGCATTGAATCCAGCCTTCATAATTGCTCTCTAAGTAAACTACAAAGACAGTTTCTTTATTTGTGTTTTTCGGTGTCAGGGCTCTAGTTTTCCTTTTCTTCTTGGGTCTATTTTTCTTTCTAAACTTATTTTCCAAGTTTCTCTTTTGTTCTTTAACACCTTTATCTTTCAATTGTCGAACATATAGTTACATACTTTCCGATACTAGGTGCCGTACGGGGCTAAGGGAACTGCCCCTGTATTGTCTACACAACATGACATAATGTGACAACCTACTGGAAATGAATACTACCAGAAAGGTCAGGCAGCTAATTGTAATTAAACAAGTGGTTAATAGAGTTCCTCCAATTATTGACAATACTCAAGTATGGCAATGTAGTAAGTATTCCGTATTTTTTTAAATGTTATTTCATATCTTTAATCTCTCTGTATTAGCATATTTTAAATCATCACGCTTATTTCTCATTTTTATTTAGAGATATTTAATAATTTTTAACCCCTTTGCATCTCTTAATTTATAGTAACTGTGTGTCTACTTTGCAATATCATTCTAAAGTTTACAATGAATTTCCGTGTACACGGTGAAATAAAGTGACACTGCTCGTCTTCTCGAAAGAATATGTACTCTTACTATTCATAGCTGTTAACAAAATTATTCTCGATGGAAAAAGTATAGTGACCCATTTGAGACTCTCTCAACTAATATAATAAGCAGAACTCATGGTGAGTGCAAACTACGAAATGTATTTTTCACTACTGAATTATCTGTTGACCGCAGATCAGTAATTAGTGGATTCGTTTTAAGCTCCTCAACTCGTGCCGCTTATTAGCCGAGAATATCGGAATCCACTCGTTAGGGCTCAAGGAGGATCTGGTCAGTTCAGTTCCAGAAGCGATGGCAAACAATTCCAAAATTCTGTGGTATTCTGCACCAATTTACAAAGTACTGCATTTATTTAATCGAACATGTAAACATTGAGTTATTTTCTGACACAAAAATGAAGTAGTATGTAACGCTTAGACACGCGAACCAAGTCGAAGTAATTCTAAAAATTATTGATACCTGAAGAAATAACTGTTGGTTTTACTACTCTTTTAATTGTTGAAAGTCATTATTATAAGTGTAAAACAGTAAGTAATGAGGACACATTTTGCCAAGTTTTACTTACTGTTAAAACTGCTTTTTTCAAAGGAAGGTCCTGTATAATACATTGTTTGCAAATTTTCCACTTATTTTTAGATGAAGCATCAACTCCTGTTTGTTTGCATCATGTTTTATATAGTACAAGTATGCAAATGATTAAATGAACTCTGTGTATACTAACTCGTTTTCTCTCTTCTATCTCGTTGTACACATTTGATCTTAAAGTTTGACGTCTCTAACGGTAGGTCAACTATTACGATGATCTGATTGATTAGCCCACTTGTTGAGACACACATCGCAGTTCTTCATCTCTGAGGCCATCGATCCACACCATCGCGGATGATGTCGGCCATTTTTCTATTGACATTTGCAATCGTGAGAGATGGTTTCTCATCACCCTACAACATGATTACTTGGTCAGTAATCTATTTTGTTTCTCACTGCTTTTTCATTTGTTTTCTATAATAATGCGTAAATCATCTCCATAATAATGTGTTTTACGAGATCTACTTACATAAAGAAATGACAGCAGACTATATTTTATTTCTAATTAGAAGCAGTATGAGAAAAATATAAGTTAATTCCAAAAATATTAACGTACTGAAACGATATTACTTTTGATAGAATCCGTTTTGTAAACTAGTTTTGAATGTTGCGTTCCTCCAAGTTAATTTAGTTAATGTGTAAGATAATTAATTTAACAACAAAAGTATAAAAGTACTTGTGTTGTTATTTCAATAAATAATAGGACGTTATTGTATTGTTATGCAACGTATAACCACGATGATTCTACAACAAGCATACGGTAATCCCTCATGCAAAAATGAACAGAAAACATGAAATAAAATTTTTTTGTATGAAGCTTTGTTCTCGAAAGTCTCGTATTTGATTATTCTCTGGACACATGTGCATATACGTATACATACATATATGTATGTATGTGCTATTGAATACGGCTTATTGTTAGCCGACATGTCTGTCCATTTCTCACTGTTTCTACATCATTAAATAGTATCAAATGAAATGTCCAACTCATTTTTTCTAAAATTCATTATTTTTACGGGTTTTTATAGAGCTAATATTAAAGTAAACCTACAGTGGGTAACCAAATTATTAAAGACAGTTGCATAAATTGACTATTTGAACAATATTTTTTACATTTACAGAAGCTAACTTTAATTATTCTGTATTGTGAATTAAAAGTTATCCTGTATAAAAATTTCAATATTGTGATTTCACTTATACACAAACACAACAAAACATATTTTTCTCACTATGACTCTAATAATTCGATGTAATCGATGTGCTTTTTCTTGCAAATTGGATTCCTATTCGCGAAAATTTCAATCTAGCCCCGGATCACCCTGTATAGAACAAGTAGGGGTATTTCATATTTCAATATGGTGGAGGGTTGCGTAGTGTGTCATCGTAGTCGCGTGTAGGCCTCGCGAATATCGGCTCGTTTTATGACCCGGTCACGTTGACACAAGCCACTCAACAAGTCAGCGACTCGCGCCGTTGCGAAGTTAAAGCCGCAGCTCCACTACACTTTCCCCTGAGGACCTCTTAAAGGGGATCTTCGCTTCGCGCGACGAAAAACTTATTCCCAACGTTTATCGTCTTTCGATTATGGACCTCTGTTCCCTGTCGAAACGATCAAATTTACTGTAAAGTCGCCATAAAAGTTTTGGATCATTTAACCATCAACGATGGGACTTTTTATGAAAAGAAAGTTAACGTCATTATTGTAGTTGATCATAAAAAAGGCTCGAAGACTTTAGAGGCTTATTATATGTAGAACTCACTGAGAGTAGTAACAAGTATCTAATCAACATGCGTCCTAAAATCGATCCTGTCAAAGAAAAGTACAAAAGTTTGTTTTCACATTTTGTTACAGATGTTCCATATGTCTTTCTTTCATTTCAATAAAAGAACTCCTATCTGTGGATCGTACATCGACGTACGTCATAAATGAAAAGTTTTCTTTACTCATATCAGTAATGATTTGGTGTTGTCATACAATCATGAATTCATATACTTCTAAACCAATTTTTCTTTTTAGATTTAGTATGTTGCGAAGAAAACAAGAAACGTAAACATAAAAGTTAATTTTACACACAATTCAGAACCCCTGATGATTAGATACTTTTTACTTTGTTTGGTGAATAGACCTTTTTTTTATCACCCTTTACAACGAATAAAGGTGCTTCCATTACTTAAATTTCCAAATTCTGTAGTGAATTATTCCTATAACCAAATCTAAACGAATATGGAAAAAATTCAACTCCTCAATTCTATTATATAATATTAGGGGTGCTAGAGATATTTCACGTGTTTAGGTTAAATAATTTACTCTGTATAATAAACACTGTCACCAATCTTATTTTTAAATTGCACTTTCAACATAATGAGATCGTTTTTTATAAAACTGTAATCCCTACTAGATCTCAGGCTGATGTCCTTTCATTTAGAACCCTTGTGCAAGTTGTCCTGTCTCTATCTCGGATTTTTCTCTAGTCCAGGATGTTTTACACAATTTTACAAGCTCCCATATCTATGTTCTTCGACTTCCGTCTGACTAATCTCTGCCACGCATTCGATTAGTGACCTTACGTTAATAGGATCGTCACGGTGCGACGGCGCGTCGTCGGTCATGCACTTCGCGTTAAATCCCATAAGCGCGTTACACTGTTTAGAGGGTAAAGGAAATGTTGCTGCATCGAACGGTCTTTGCTTGCTCACTTGCTTCCGAGCTACCCTGTTCATTTTCCACTCGATTCTACTGATAGCACGTGTCCACGTCTACACGGTAACATAATCATACTGATCAGGGATTAGAACGTGTGTCGAACAGCTTTAAAGAAATGAAGTTGGTAGTTAAGATTACTGAAAATTGAAGCACTTCGACGGTGTCTATGAAGCGAATTTTCAAGAAATAAAATAGGCTGCCACCAACACTGAATTTTTGTTAATTACTACCTCTGACAAAAACTATTTCATCGAACAATTTCAAACTCTGTTGCACGGATTATAAAGTATACTGAGTTGAAAAAGTGTTTTCACTAGTAACGAAAGAAATGAAAGTGTTACTTTTAATTAAGGAAGGTGGTAATACAAAAGGTACGCGAACATTTATTTATAAAATACAAAAAACAGACAGTAAGCGGTGATAGGTACAAGTGTTGCGTTACTTTCAGATGTTACAAAAAATGGACTTTATACAACTCTTATAATCTTTTTTGTTCAGAAAATTAAAAATATCTTTATGTTTTATGATTTTACTTACATATATTTTCCTTGTTATTTTTACATTTCAGTGAATTTTGTATTATTCTGTATTTAACTAGAATATATAATCATTTATTTTTAGCTAATATTTTTTCCAAATATCAACTATTCGATTCTATTTCTTCAATATATGTATGTGACATGACTTTTCAACGTTAGAGTCCATGTAAATAATTACTGCAGTGATCATGTTAATTCGTTTGATTAAATACTTACCGCCAGGGGTAGTATTACGAGAGGATACCCGTAGATTTATGTCATTCTACTAATTAAGCTTCTTGGAAGCTAAATAGATTGACTCTATTCACCATAATTTTCTCAATTCCAGTACTTTTATTACTAAACCATATTTCACTAAAGAATTTATTTCTTCGAAACATCCGTGTCGCCTTATCGGCTCTAATACATACAATCGTCGGCCTAAGATGGTCATCGTAAGCCCGAGTGTTCGACGAAGCTCTCGAAAGTGTAGGTCTAAATAGACCTATCACAGGCGTCAGAGGGTTAATTAGATATAGGAGTGTTTAGAGGGTGCACGAATTTTATACGAAAACGTTTAACAGAACGTTTCATTTGGAAACATAATGGAGAGTCATTATACGTATAGAGGCACTGCTAAGTACTTCTAATACTTTACACACTGATCACACTCTTCAACGACCAGAATTTAAACTTAGCTTCTTAAAAAAAAACGCTTGTATGGATTAAAAGGATCTAGTGAGCGGTCGATTACAGGAGGAGTTGAATCGCCATTATTGTTGCTATCAACATAGGTATATAAACATTGTTCATTTAGGTATGTTTAAGATAGACGTCCTCGCAACGAAACCTTGTCATGTTTGTAGGGATATACGAAGCTCCAGAAAAATTTTTGAAAGAGCAAGGTATATTCATTTTTCACCGAGAAACTACAGTCCCCAAATTTAATTTAGAACAGAACGAAATTTAGTGACATTTGAGGTAATTTGAAGTATCTCGGATTTTGTGCGGCGTCTTAATTAGAAGAATAAAGATAAGTTATCATTGGTGGGCCTTGCTTGGATTTACACCGAGTAAGAATGATCTTACCGAAAGTAAAGTAGACCGCAGAAAAAGATCACGCGATGGGCCAAGTATAAATATATATATATTACTAAATTTTAGAAAACATCGCTGCTATTCTTCTCATATGTTTCTACTTTATTTTATGGAAGTGATAAGTCTAGTTTTTCAAACTTCATCTGATTCCCTAGCGTTAGCCACGATGTATGATCATACATCGAGAGGAATGGCTCTTTCACGTAGACTTCTTAGTGCATATAAACTAGGATATTTCGTAGAAGTTACTGAAACAGATTATTTGTTGTAATCATGACCTATCTACGATTGTGACGTCTAGACGATATTAGTAACCCGACAAAATGGCGTCTTTAATTAGTAGTACCTGTTCTAGGTTAGCCTGTTAGCCTGAAAAAAGCGGTAAAAGAAATAGCACAGCACCAGTCAGCGATAAAATCGATAAAAGAAACCTAAACTGAAAGATCACGGAATTATTTTCAATGTCTCATTGATTATTATTTCGGAACCTTTACTCAAGTTCGACAATAATTATTTTCTGTATTTAAGTTAACCGTTATTTGCTTTTCACATTTAATTCCTCGGTACGCTACACAGTCAGCTTATAAGCGATGCTTCCATGAAACATGCTCGATAATTTCCATGCGGTGTATGCAGAGATGTGTACATGTATATCTGCGTGTGTGGGTGTGTGTGTCTGTAATGTGTCTTAGTCCATGAAAAGAATGACAATCACTGTGGTCGAAATCGAAAAGATTGTACAGTTATTATAAAAGTACAGAGTAGACCTTGACTACTTTTGGGTATGTAAATCGGAAAATAAAAGGGGAGTTCTAAAAACATTCGGTAGCCCTCGATGATTTGTGATTACTAACAGGTGTAACACAACAATCATAGCAATCACTAATTTTTGTCTTTAAGAAAAAAAAATTAATAATGAATCATCGAGGCATCATCTTACGACTCTTGGAAAAGGAAAATTTCTGGAGAGATGAATTTGTAAAACTAGGGAACTATTTTCATTTTCGTCAGTATCGAGTATTGGTCGAAGTACAAAGAGCACTATAATAATAAATATTATATCTATAAAAGAGACGAATTGTTTGAAATGTTCTTCCTACTTTAATAAAAAAAATGTTCAGAACTTAATAAATTGGAAAAATGAAACAAATACAAATATAAATGTATTCCTAGGATTGTATTCAAGGAATTTTCTAAACTCAATTTCTGAACTATCTGCCTATGCACGAAAACGTGACTCAAATTTCGCCGTGTGTTGCTGTTTTCAGTGTTTTTGTTGTGAACTATCGCGAGATTCGATACCTCGGCCACACGTGTCATGTACAGTAACGCCCTAAGTATTCTAACAATCAGATCCCACGATCAAACGTTCAATCTTTCCATGGAGCTGCTGATGTCAAAGAGCAAGGCGACTGACGAAGCGGATTCTTTTCATCTCGATCCATGAATCATGATCGAGATATTCTTTGAAACCTTCGATGTATCGCTCTTTCAAGTCGTTCGTCGAAGCGAGGATCCAGATACACAACACCTTTCAATGATTCATATTGTTACTAGAATAAAGTTCCCAGGGACTGCTAGAGTTACTATTCTGGTAATGACACGAATCATTGAGAAGAGGCGTAAATTTCTACCAAAAAGAGACTATGAATGGAAGTGAAGATGATTTAATAAGTAATCAATGAATTGCTTTCTATAATCAGATAGTCCAAGTTTAAAGCAATCGGATACTTATTCAATTATTAAATATACAATATTGAACATTTTTCTACAGAAATGGACTGATGTCGTTAGATTTTTCATAATAGCACAACTGGTTGCTCCTGGGAGCAGTTTCAGGTGAATAAGGCAAAAAGTATTCAACGGATTTTAATAATTCATTACCATAGAAGTGGTACTATTGTATTTTAATCGTCCAACATGTAAATCTAAAATCACTTGGGAAGTTTAATATTAGCATTACAATTGGCGACAAATTTTATGCTAAAGTTTCGTGAAGGAATCTGTTTCAATGAAAGTATATATATTTATTCATGATTAGGCCCTAAAAGTTCCTATTCGGAACTGTTTTTGTCGATACTGATTACGAAACACCTCCCAATGATTCGTATTGTTACTTGGATGAAGATTCTAAAAAATGCTAAACTTCGCCACACGAGCAAACATTATTTGGCTTTACTTTGAACTCTTAGTTGTTGGAGCGATGGCTTCAATAATTTCTAGGTCTAATGATTGTGCATAAACTGCAAATTATGGAAAGTGTATCATCAGTGATTCATGTTCCTACCAGGATAAAGTCTCTAAGGGATCTTATTCTTCGTCGCAGCCATTAGCCTATTAGGGAGCTTTATCCTAGTAACAAGACGAATCATAGAATTCCAATGCACGAAATCATCTGCAGTCATTCTGCTGCAGCTGCTTCCACCACAAATTTACTACTATTTAACTCACTTGTCCGGCCTTTTCCCCTTAGTTCCCCCAAAAAGAACGACGCTTCTGCTCCTCAAAGCCCAGATTGTGCACAATTAATTCTAGATTCTCGCAAGAACGACGACATGAGACGTTTTTCGACGATCTCGTTCAAGATATGCGAGCCTGTAGGATCGTTCGAGCACACCGCAGAATAATATATAAAAACGAGCTGACCGCACGACATCACGACGACTGTCAATCAAATAACACTGCAGTCCACACCAAGTAACAATATTGAAATATATATAATGTATATATATAGATATATAGAATAATGACGTATGACGTCCAAGACCAGCGCATCGCAGAAAACGATTACGGGTATATATATATACGTATATCAAGGTGGCATTCTCTGATGGAACAGACAAAAAAAAAAGGGAAAAGTATATAGAAACCAAGGCGACAAAACTGGGAACGACCGATCATATATATGACACGAGCAAAAAGGTTTCAATCTGGCGATTCGTGCTCGTTGCTTGTTACGTGGCACCTTAAAACCGTCATAGGTCCAGGAGCCTAACTTCAAAACACAGGTCTGTACGTCGTATGGAAAGAACTCAACGTCGATGGAGCAGGAGGATTTATATACGGCCGGCGGTTGCCAGACGACCAATCCCGAATAGTAGACCGTGGCCTTGGTCATCAGCGTCACCTCGTAGTTCCCGTCGGCGCTGGAATCACCGAAGAAACGAGCCGAGCGTGATCACGATTGGCTCCTCGAAAAGAGCACCGGATGCTGCCATATTGAGACTCTCTCTTACCTTCTAAGTAAAGATGATAAATGCTTCCACCATTGTAGTTTCTCGTCAACTAACCTCAGCTTTAAGTTTTGCTTCAATGGTCCTTTCTCTAAATGGAGACTATGAGTTACGCTCATAGGGATTTCTATGAAACACAGGGGGATCAATTTATCTTCTAGAATATTTCGTTTCAGTTCTAGTTTCTGTAAGTAGCCGTTAACTTGTCGACCAAAAAAATTCAGAAGTCCAGTTCGTTTTCCACAGAATTTATATTATATAGTCCCCGGTGACTCACGGATCAAATTCGGTTCTAATTGACATTTCCATTGGTGAAAAGAATTGGTAAAACAGAGTTCTTCGCGATAAAATTGCTCGTATATTACTGTTGACAACCTGAAAGTGTCTGAAATTAAGATAAGAGGTTGTTAGTGGATATGAACTTCTGATATATTCTGGATGGTGCTATCGAAGCCTGATAGACTGGGAGCCTTACACATTTTTATTAGAATAGATATACATGCAATCGAGGAATATAAATAAAAATAATTGACATTGGTTTCATTTACATCAATGCAACCACGGTATGGTTCCATTTTATGTGTTTCATGACATGAGATGTTTCTGTACTATTCCGGAACATAATATCGCAAAACACATCATACAGCTATTTATTAATTTTTTAGTGTTTCAACAATGATGTACAGAGAATCCTTGACACCGTTGACATCTTCATTATTAAGAACATAATAAACAGAATCATTTAACAACGATTATATTATGAGATGTCAAACTACTACATATCAAACAGTATCGCATAAAGCTCCGGACAACTTCCGCTACCAAAATAAATGCTTCGCAGCCTATCCTTTTTTGACAAAATGAAGCTTCTGAATTTTTCGTGTTGAAACGGTTGCTTGCTTCCGTAGAAATTTAAACGAAGTATTCTACATTCTACGATGTGATTCATCCCCTTGTATCCAGCCAAAATTCTCTATGGACCATCTTTCTTCTGTCAGACTCATTTTTTCCCGAAAATAATAAAACTTGGCAGCATCCGTCTCCCACCGTAGTTCTCGACTCCCGTCGTCAGTCCCATTCGATCATGCAATCACCAGAACACGATCCACTGAATTGTGATACCCACACGACGAGCCGATCGTTCTTTTATTTTTTTTAAATCTAACCTTACTAATCTAAATGGATCATCCCCGACGCATCACGATCGTTCGATCCACGTCGCGGAGGATCGATATCTGTGGCAGGGAACTTAACGGCTACCATGCAAGTTTACCTTGAAGCCGTCATAGGTCCACGAACCGAACTTGAGGACGCAGGTCTGCTCGTCGAATGGGAAGTACTCCACGTCGATCTCACAGGATGACTTATAAATGGCGGGGGGCTTCCACTCGACCAATCCTTGATGGTAGATGGTGGCCTTCGTGGCCAAGGTCACCTCGAAGTTGCCGTCCGCGCTGCGAGCGAGCACATTAGTGGTTCTGGGCGCTGCGACGGTCGAGCTTACTTTGTATTTCCGATTCGATACCAAGCCGTCATTTTTTTTTTTTTAATTTTTGGAGATTTCTTTGTTATTTTGTTTTTTTTTTTTTTTTGGTTTCTTTGAATGAGTCTTAACGATGCCTTTAGAGACTGAAGTTGGTGTCCTTGTGTAGGATATCTTTGGAGTCGCGGTGTGTTTAGTGAGGTTTGTACAACCATGATCGACGAATCTCCGAAAAAACACGAAACCTGATGAGTGTTTGTATTGAACGCGATAGTTTTTATGGTTTCAACGTTATAATGATTGAAGGAGGATTATTTCATTTTTATCGTACATGCGTGTGAGTGCTGGTATTGAAGTACGATGTATTTATATTTTTTTATCGTCAACTAAATCTAAAGTATTTTTGGTTCTAGATATATAAAGAAAATATTGAACAGAATGAAAGATTAAAATATATTTTTGCAGATTTGTAAATGAACTTCAATCAAATATACGCTGGTAGTTCTAATATTCCATGCCAGAATTTATTTTTGAGCAATTCTATCATTTCTAAGTACTCTTTAACGGTTTTGTAGTTCAATTTGGATGATTAATTGCTAATTGTCTTGAATATATGCTATAGGCCCTTATTTCGATCCTAACGTTGATTTACATAGAAATTATCATACATACAACAACAAAAAAAAGAAATTTCAACGGTTTAATGAATCATTTTTCGAATTATAATACAATACTTACGGCCAAACACTTTGAAGTTAGTGTGCCTTTTCCAAAATAATAAAATTATATAATACTATAATTGTACATTATTAATGATGTTACAATCTTTTACTTACAATGCAAATTATACCCATCATTTTTATAAAATTCAGTTCCAATTTTCTCAATCACCTATAAAATGAGTCACATTAGGCAAAGAACCATCTCGTAACTATAAAGTTATACATATACAATCTTGTATCATATATAGTATACTTAAAGTAATTATAAAATACTTTTCTTAGGGCATACTTTATTCACATTTTAGTTGATTTAATTTATTAGGTAATATTGATGATAGTGTTATTCAAAATACGTAAAGTATGTGCAAGTATTACATAGTATTAAATTCATTATAATGACTTGAATTTTTTAATAATAATTACTACGATGGAACTTCTAGAAGTACTATCCTTCTTAGAATTTACTACCAATTAAATTTTAGAAATTTTATAATAATACTAAATTGAGTAATAACGGACAACATATGATACATTAAATGCTTGTATTTAATATGAGTAATTTGTAATAATGCATTCAAAAGTAAAAAGATGATGGATTCAAGCTAAGGATAGTGGAAATATGAATATAGAAGTTCATAACAACATTATTAAAAAAATGAATCTAATTTAATAATATACATACATTTATGGAATAATGTATAGAACGATAAAATAAAATACCAAGGGTCATGCCGCAGCAAATAGTATCAATAGTAAAACATAATTTAGTTACAGATTATTTAAAAATTTGAATACACTTGGCTTATTTTGAATACAAAGTAATGCATAAAATGCCCTACCATTTAATTTACATATTACGTAAAATATTATTCACAAAATAAAAACTGAGATCATAAGCCTTAATGCATTGTATGTTTTATTTGCCTTCCATATGTTCGCTCGAATTGAATCATGTTAATTGAAGATGTAAATATTGTAATATTTTCTGTTATATCCTGTGTAAACATTGAAAATATGGAGGAATAATTTTTCAGTGATAATGACTTTACATATTATTAACAGACTAGACCTCTCAACGTTGATGAAGTAATCTTCTATCATACAATATTCATTTCTAGTACTATTCTGTTTACATTCCAGATAAAATAATCTATACTAAGAAAACAAAAAGGTAAATGCCTTTTTGCCAAAATGTATGCAATCCCTATTTGTTTCGTTGTCAAGGCCTATAAGCTTTTCAATACATCCAACTGCATAAAATGAAATTGTCCTTATGCTTCGAAAATGAATCCCAATAATGTTTTCGCACTTCTTAATTTAAAACTCTTTAAATGTCAATTTTCCTCTTATGATTTTCAATGTTTATAACTAAGCAACTAAGGACATCTTGATGATTAAATTCTTTTACTATCTTTATAAACTGCTAAACGTAATAAATTTTTCATTCTGCATTCTCTTGCTTCTACGTATAGTATTATATTCCTCGATTCAAGGTAGGAACGGTAATTCAACACAGTCCTGTAGGTGTATGTGTGTCCTTTAACAATCCAACCTGAATCGCCTACAGCAATTCAGCAATCTACGCGGATAAACACCGGCCTCGTAGCATATTTCAGTGTATGAACAAATGTTTGTGCCTGTACATATGTATATTTGCACACTTGACTGAAATAAACGTGAAAGGATATTAATCATAACGAATTTTCAAATCATAACATGATATGAGTACTATTTCAAAAATTCCATGTTAATATACATATGTATTTCAGTAAATTGAATACATCTTCTTCTATGTTTATTCGGTCTTTATAATAATTGTAATATGTACATAAAACGAAAATATTCCAGAAGAAATCGTCTGTTATAAAAATATAGAAATAGAGTGTAAAAATATTATTATGAGGTATTATTAAAATTCCCTTGTACAATATGCATTGTACAGTATGTTTTATGAACCTCTACAATATTTTCTAAAATGCACAACGTATAATTCGTCAATTTTTTATGTACAACATGTTAGATTTCTTATTTATTTCACATATTTGATAATAAATTACGTATACAGGACGAACCATTTACCCCTTTGTATACTCCATTTGTAGTTGGACGCGTCGAGGATATACGAAGGTCAAATTTGATTTTTCAAATGGAATTAGATTGAATTTCAGATGTATAACCAGATGGAATTTCTTCGAACATACCTGAATACATAGGTAAAATGCCAGATGTGTTAAAGATTACTGTCTTTGTAAAAAGATTCGCAAAATATTGCTTAAAAACCTGACGTTTGTACAGTAATACCCCCTTAAATGACTCACCCTGTATAACGGTAATAGGACTCGAAAACGTACCCCACAACCCTATAATATTATCACTATTGCAATAAGAGACTAAATAATTAGCCATTAGTGTAATGTGTGATATATTATGCCGTTCATAGAACCACGCAATATGATCCTCAATATCGAACGATCGATCTGTTCCCGTACCCGCAATCTCTCACGTCGCGTCGCCTCGAATAGATTTCAACTGGGAGTGTTCTACCGACAAAAGGTTTACGGGCGTATCGTGCTCGAAATTCGCCTGGTAGAATTGATCGATGATCGCTCGTTACGATTTTAACGTGGAGGGGGACCAACCGGCCTCGATGATATAATGCTCGTATCGAAGATGGCTGGCGCCGATTAAGACCCCTTCCGATCTTTATAACGCGCTCCCCGCAGTATGCGCCCTTAGGAACCACGTAACGCTAGCTCATGAGGGGCCGTTACCTTTACAAGAAGTGTGAGTGACAGATATCTGGGTTAATTAATTGCTAAGGTGGAGAGAAACGAGTCACGTGGGTATCTCCGTGGGAACAATGGGTCCCACAAAAAATACAGTGTAGAATCTGAGCGCCTTAAAAACCTTAATATAGATTAGTTTTCACGTTTTTCCCTAACTGGTAATCAATAATTTATGCTTCCGACTGCAGATTAATAATTTCAAATTTAGGTTTATATTACTTATCAAGATTAAATAGGGGTTGTAACGCTGGTCGCCATAGTAGCTTCGCATTTAGTGTAGGCGTTTTAATGATAATTAATACTTGAACTCTCATTCCCCGGTATCAGTATGTATTCATGGACATTAAAGCCAAATTTATTTGCACATAAATAATAAATCGAATCAATCAAATGTATTTTCACCAGTTTGTATATGTTTATGAATTTTCGTATTTGTATGCGCCAATTTATGAAAGTAGAAATTGAATGAAAGCTTATTGTCCGAGTAAGCTGGTATACAGTAGATAAAGAGGAAATTAGGTTTCTGGTAAACATTATTGACGTTCATATTTCACTATGTTTTACTCCGTTGCACGTGTTATCAAGACACAAAATTCACGACCCAGTTATTGCACCTACATATATCCTTCTAAAAATAGTATTATTTCTTTATTTTAAATATAAATGCGCATACTTTCCTGAGAAAATGTTCTGATTACCATTTTTTTAATTTAATTTTATATTTTGAAAATGCTTTCATTACTATTTCTAATAAAGAAGTGTTATCACTCGTTTTGATAAACGCAAATTGCGATGAACGAGTCTGTTGGTCAATGTCAAAATCGGTCAATTTGAGTTTATAAATATGACAGTTATTATCAGTGAAATGTTTTCGAATAAAAGTAGATCCTTCATCCATTTCTTTTTCTTTACAATAATAATATAAGGTGCACGAACCATGTATATCCAAACTGTTAGAGTAAATGACCACAATAATTTATTATTTGCCTATATCATGTATAATAGTTATAAATCTGTAACTGGCAGGCCTCAATATAAAAATTCCAAACTGAACATTTGTTTACATTTTCTACATTGAAAACATAATTTCTCAGAAAAAACGTAAATATATTTGAAAAGGTCAATTCTTTGCGACTAAAATAGGATAAAAATGAACTCCGTACCATTGATATGTTCAAAGATACAAACTATTTTACGTACCCTATTTTTGTGAAAATGGGCAAAAATCGCAAAACGTGATGTCTCGTATCTTTTAACTAATATCGAAATGATCAAATTAATGATGTAACCCCATTATACTTAGATGGACTACACTGTATTTCGATTTCAAAAAAATCCCTGACATCACGTTTACAAAGTGTTCGATCTAACATGGAAGACTCACACAATTTCGGTAGTGCTAAAGATTAACATCTTGACTGCCAGACCAGCGTCTATGAAAGTTCTACAAAATTAAAAGCAATATTTTTCAATAAAATTTCAATTTCGAAAATTCTACTTGTTCCAGTAAATATCCCCTCAATTTTTTAAAAATATCTTAGGTCCTAGTTAAATATACTTTATTCAATATTTTGCCACGAAGTTCTGCTTTGAGTTATGAACTTACATGGTGTCACCCATATGTGGATGACGTAGCAGTCAAAGTGTTAATCAAAATGGATTCAACAAACAGAAATATTATTCGTTCTCTTTGAGTCAAAATGAAATACTAGTTGGTGATATTAATATTTAACTTTTAGAGTAAATGTACAATTGCGATAAGTAAACGAATTCTTTTTGTTCCGTGTATAATTTTTTTTAAAACATTCTGTAGTTCAATATAGAATTCATCTGTACAATCACGTAAATGGATGTGAGTAGAAGATTTCGTAGAGAACGCATAAACCTTCTCGCATAGTTTTGCAATGCACCCTTGGCCAAGAGTCATCCACATTTAACACGAGCGTCCATGTTGTCAGCGACTGGTCCATCGAAACAAAGGAAGGAAAATAAAGCGGGCGAACGATCGAAATTCATCTTTTCTCTGCTTTCTCCCCTTTTCATGAGTAAGGAGACTCCAGAAATAATATCTCCAGACTCGCGACAGAAACAACAACGACAGCTTAAAGCGGTAACGGTCGCGACGAAGGGGCAGGCGGAGTGGATAGAAGATCAGAGGTTAAGTGAAATTGAAGTTGAACCCGCTGATGAAAACGGCTTCGGAGGGATCTAAGGTTACCCGGGGACTCCTTCGCAATAGTTTTCGTTTCCTTTTAATCTCAGTAGGGTTCCCTACCATCTGGAACGAGGACTGAATGAGAAAAATGTGCGTGCTTGTAAAGGATATTTCATCTATGTATCTGTTTCCCCTACGTCGACTTTGAGACCGGAATTGCAGGTATTAATGTACAACGTGATTTACTTCTTGATCACTGCAAAAATTTGCGAGCTAGAAAGAGATAATGTTAATATACTGAGTTGAACTAAAAGTTTGTTCGATGATTCAATTGATCTTTATCATTACCAACCGCACTATACCTATAAATTATACAGGGTGACATGTAACTGGTGCTATAGACAGGCAGAGAGTGATTATACGTGAAAAAATAAGTCGAAAATATAGGTAACAATTTTTTCATGTGAGATTTCGTTTTCGAGAAAATCGACTTTGAAAATCTGCTGGATACGCGTCCAATTGGACAGGACTGGGGTAACACGTCTGTTTATTGCATTCTGTTTCTACTTACTACCATGACACGGGTTCGAACTAATTTTCGAAGTCAATTTTCTTGAAAACAAAGTCTCGAATGGAAAAATTTTATTCTCTATTTTCAACTTATTCTTTCACGTAGAAACACTCCCTACCCGGTTGTACCGCCTGTTACATGACACCCTCTATATTATTATGTTCTCTGATCTTTCCTCTTTAGTCCGATGATAAATCTTGAACATTGGGATGATCAAACTTGTGTGTGATTGATTTGAACATGGAAGACAAAAAAGTGCACTTCAAGCACCTAATTTTTTAATACCTTCTAAAGGACAGAAGTACCATTCAGATCTTAAAAAAGATTTATGCGGTGTATGGGAACAATGCTACGAGTGATCGTGCATGTAAAAGATGGTTTGAAAAATTTAAAACGGAAGATTTCACGGTGGTAGATGCATCGCGGTCCGGTGAACTTTCCACTGTTGAAAGTGATCAAATTGTCGCATTAGCTACAAATAGTCAACATACATTAGAGAGGTAACTGAACCATTTAAAATAGTCGTGGATACATTACTGATTAAATGTAAAAGCAAATGTTCAATATTTAGACAGAGTTCAACCCAATACAATGTATTTGTATGCACTGCAGTTTAGAGATTACATTCAAAGGAGAAATCTTTAATTTTATAAATCACAGAATGTTTCGTTTATATTGGTTGTAGAAATTTACGAGTTGCAAGATAGTAGTGCGAATGTGTGGGGTGCTTCATTTGCTCTGATCCGCATAAAATACGTTAAGAAGAAATTGTTAGTGTAAACCCTCGAATGGTAAGGTGGGTTTTATAGTCGTCTTTGGTAAGGTGGGGTCGGATCTGACCCGAGCTCTTATTCGTTATTTTCAGACGGATAAAAAAGTTATTATCTTGAACTTGTATTTTTGTTTATTTATGTAATGAGGAATAATAATTAAGTTATGTAACATATAATAATAAAAGTATTAAACATTTACCGAATAATATAAGAACATTTTAAAACGAGAATATTAAAAAAATAAGTGGGGACAGCAGCAGGGAAACTATAACTTGGGTCGAATACGAGCCGGACCTTACCATTATAGGGTTAACATGTAGAATGTTTAATTTCCCGTGGCACGTACTAGGCATTTCATTTATCTTGCCCATTTACAAAGCAAAGAAGAAGAAAATAGCATACAGTGCTTTTGATGAGCAGGTTTCTGAAACCACATTTGAATAAAGGAATATTAAATAATTTCGTGGTTTCTATTGTCTGATGTCGAATTCTTCTGATTGATTGAAAAGTAATAAAATAGCGACACTTTGAAGTACACAATTAATGTTCTTCCGAGAAAATGGCCTCTTATTTACTCAAAAATCCGATAAAAATTAAAGTATCGAAAAAATTGTACGTCATAGAATAAACAACTTAGATTCATTTAATACATTGTATGCGGGCTATCGTACGTGTTTCTCCTGCCTTGGCGCGGGTAATTTTCGGCGACTTGGCTACGTCAGCGAGGGATTTCAAAAAGTCGCTCTAATTACTAATTCACTGTGAATTTTTATTTCATCCTTTTTTTACTATTCCCTCGATATTTTTGTAAGATTAACAATAAAAAACACTAAATATTAAATTTTTCGGTTTAAAAATCCATTTAGATGGTTATACTTTGTACAAAACAATATATTTAAAATTTTAATAACGTTTTATGGTATGGTACCGCTCAATTCCAAACGATGTATGAAAGACGTACTATGTAATACGTGTTCCGCAGACTATCGACAGTGTACGAAAAACGTACGAATACGTGTCCCGCATACAATGTGTTAATATTACATTTTTCAAATTTTCTTTCATAGCCTGCTCATTAGAAATCACAGACACCGTCCAATTTGTTCTTGACCGTCATATTTGTTTTTAAAGAAAAATTGAAAAGATATTTGTATTGTATACCTAGATACTGTTCATACATGTCGCTGTCTGTAATTAAAAATTTAAATCGAAAGAAGTGTTTTTGTCACGTACAATTACATATAAATTTTGAAAGATGCTGTATTTTGTTAAGATATCTGCAAAATCTAGCTTCAAATAACACGTGTTGTGTAAAAGCGTCACCTGGCTTTTTTTATCCTTGCTTAGTAACATAACGGAGTTAGTCAGTAAATGGTTTTTGTATCTTCCGCATGTACGAAAATATTTTATATATTCAAATAAATAATTTATTCAATAGTGTGCATATCGATTCATTGTCAGTTTAATATTATTTCACATACATCAGTATTAAGTGCTGCGCATACATTAAATTCTCAACATATTTTTTTAACACAAGATGATCAAACCACTTGATGTACAAAATGCTATATTTATCCCATTTACTTACGAAGTGTTCAAAGAAAAAATAGTACAGCGTTCAAATATTTTTTCCAGCGACTCTATGAAACTCCTATCAGAGCCAGGGGGAATTCGATTTTGTGAAAACGTGTTGTAGGACAAACTGGTGTCTTCCAATCGAAGAGATTGCCCGTGGCTATACGTTCTCCAGAGAAATACTCGTGACGTTACTTTGAAAATCCAGATTGTAGAACATGCTCGCGGATTTCCGTTGCTGAAAATACATTATTTTTCTCGTGACATCGTACTTGAACAATTCTGAAATTCGCGTTGTTAATCCCGCATAGGAACGGCCAATACGACACGAGGGGAAGAAAATAAAGTGATCCAGTCAGAAATACATAATATTGGGTTAGTGCAAAAGTTTTGATGAGTTTTCTGCAGATGATACGATCACCATGGTTTTATGGAAACAATACAAAAGTATTATATTAAGTTATTAGTGTGTTTTATTGCTTAAAATAACATTGAAATTGTGCTGTCATAAAAAGATTTGAAATTGGAAAGATTAAACGTTATATAATGTGGGATCGGGAACTCCATACCCAAGAAAAAGGAGCAAAATAACATCTTGGGAAAATAGGAGGGTTCCTTGGAGTAGTGGGGGTAGAGTCTCTGCTTTCGGTGCCGGGGGTCGTGAGTTCGAATCCCGCTTGGGCCTCTCATTTTTCCAACGCTCCTACAATAACGTCCATTTCTGGTTAACAAAAAGAGTGTTTTATTTAAAGAATATTTATAAAGATGGTCACGCAATAAAATTAAGCATACCTAGAATCTTAAAAGCATAAAACTTGCTGTTTAGCGTTTAAGAATATTTTTAAAAAGGGTAAAATGCAAAACATTAAATATCTTGAAATGGAAAGATGTGGACATATACCATTTTTAAAAATAACTGTACCCTTCAATTATCCTATCAATTATCTTTTTTAAACACAAAATACAGCAAGCGAACGATTCTCGTCCTGAATTTAAACTGAACCAGAATGCCTGAAATAGTATAGGTACTAGAGAATCCATAAACAGTTTCAATCTAAACGAAATACCTTTGTTTATGTAAACAACATAAGAGACGACATTACTTATGTAATGAAATGATAATTGCCTTAACACATGACTTTGTGATTTCCAATTGTGTACGAGGAAAGGGAAATGAAGACGATTAAATTTGAATTGATTAATTATCGAAGAAAAAGTTTCACGAAGGAATTTCACGAGTTAATGGGGCGCGCGAGCGAATTCAGACGCCCTTCCTAAAAAGTCGAATAAAAAATTTGGCCAAGTTGCGCCGCACCGTTGTAATCAACATCACTGCTTACACTAATAACTCACGTGGCAGGAAGGAATAAGGAAATGGAGGCAGAGAAGGCTAAAGAAAGAGTTTGGTCGTTTCAATGTTTCATAATCAAAAGAATTTAATCATATTTTTGAATTTTTATTATAAGAAGATGAATTGCCTTGTTCTGAGTTCTTATAATGAAAAGAAAAATGTAGCCGCTTGGAATTCTTATAACGACAGAAAGGATGTAATGATTTAGAATTTTTATAATAAAGAAACGAATTTAATCATTTTGATTCTACATAATGTAATAATAACTATTCGATCAGAATATATAAAGTTAAATCCTAGAATTCGAAATTCATTCTTTCCATTCTTCCAACTTCTTCAATCCAATGTTAATACATACAATCCCCGAATAAACTAATATTTCTTGAAAATATGAAACTTGGGGACTCAATTATACATTCACCTTCACAATAGAAGTAAAACAGCGAAAGTTTTCAGAAATGTAGTTTCAAGTTTCTGGTAGGTTATTCAGAAACGTTAGAGTTTTCGCTGTTAGTTTCGAAGTCAATTTTAAAGTTCACCGCTATAAACACGCTCTTCTATCATTAATGCAAAATTACTGATGAAAAGTTCTAAAAGAAACTGCGTCTAGGGAGAAATTGCATGATATATGTATCTATACACGTTCCACTCACTTCTAGTAGAATTTAAATATTGGACTGTAAGTAACGACAAATTATTGGTCCTTAAGGATTAACAAACAGGTCGTTGTTTAAATTAAATAGAAGATGAACATTCACATTCACAAACTATAATATTACTCTAAATAGATAATCAAATAAAAATTAGAATGAAACCAAAGAATATTTTCGTATGTTTTATACATTTACATTTAATTCCCATTTTTGAGAAATAATCTATGGAAGTATGCCTTTCTATATTTATCGGAAAAATTGTAATAAACAATATATGCATCAGTTCGAAATAACTATTGATAGTAATATTTTAACAGAAAAATTAAATTCGTTTAATATATTCTGGAAATTACTTCAAACATATTATTTATCTCGATGTTCTTATGTAAAAAATCAAACTTCTTTAACATGTAATTCAAAGGTATTATTTATTTCGATATAAAATTCAATAATGAAATAAAGAATTAAGATTGCTTTGAAAATCAAGTCAGCGTTTCTAATAAAACTCCCTTAAATACTACCTTACTAAACAAGACGGATGCTACGGAATCATAAATTTTAAGGAACCAAGATATATTTCTAGCGAATCGTAAGCAGTTATGGATTCATCTTACGAGGTATATGTATACCACACACCATTTAGATGCATGTTTCTCCTGAAAACAGAATGATCCGTCGGAGATAGACGGAACTAAATGTTCAGTGTATTGGAAAACTGCGAGATTTAGGTGCACGTACCATTTTTAACAACGGCAACGGCACAGCGGAACTGGGTTCTTTCTCATCGGTGGAAAACTGTTCACCTTTAGTTACCAATCCCCTTCCACTAGGTGACTATAAATTTTTCCTACGACCCGGCTAAACGAGCGTATTGCTCCCGATTCTCGATTTATTTCCGGCGATCTGTGGGCTACGGAGTTCCCGTGTCTCCAAGTGGCACACTTTCCGTATTTACGGGTGTACTGTACGCGAAATTCCCCTAGTAACCAGCGCCTTCTCCCATTGCGGTGCAATCTTCATGATCGTCTGGAACCATTGACGACTTACAGAAAGATTTTCAAGGAAAAGAGAGAAATCTTTATATTTGAATCTTGAAGGGAAATTTACGGAGATTTGATGTAATCATCAGCCTGAGTATTTTGTCATTATCATATGTAAATCATGGTTATATTCGAATTATATGCATAAGTAGTATTGGATTATTATATTAACAATAGCTTCCGAAGCAAGGACTTTGTATGTTGAGCCTCGTATTTACTATCGTAAAATTAACCAGAGGAAACTATTTAATTCAGTAAATAACAGCAGAATGATGATCTTATTTGTTGAAAAATAATATTACAGAGTGATTCTCTCGCTGCGCAAATCAAAGAATGTGCCGTTCTAAAGAACCGCCACGTCGGCACTAGAGATGGCGTGAACTGCTACTTGAGAAACACTCGTGATTCGATCACGTTCGTTCCCAATCACAGCGATTTTTCACAGTGATTCGTGATTTCTCGTGATCGTTTCTGATTGGTGGAGAAACCTAACAGTTCTTTACACGCGACACATAATCTGTATATTTTATATTTTATATTAACGACATCAAAACAAAAATTCGAGTTATATCGTATAAAGTGAAGGAATAATTAGAAACAATGAAGAATAATGCATAAATTAATGATTATAAATTATAATCTACATGTTACCTATCTAGCAAATCATTCTTTCAGAATTTCTTGTTTTTTTCTACTGATTTTTACAAACACAAATAGTAATGTAATTCATCGTAAAATCATATTGAATACGTTTTTCTGTTTAAAGATCAAGGACTTACGATCGCAGTGAACAAATTCACTCAAGATAAAAAAATCTCAATCACGATCGTAAATGAAGTTAAATCACGACCGTGATCGTGATTCGGCGATCACTGTGATAAATCACCGTTAGTAATTTTGCGCGCCATCTCTAGTCGGCACATATCTGTTGATCGCTTCTCACTGTGTTGACGCCCCAGGGCAGTGATGGGCAACCGAGCCCGCTCGGGCATGTTGCCCGCACGGGCAAGTGGTGGGCAGCCGCGGGCACCTGTGAAGGCTACGCGAGGCAGGAAACGTAACGACATATTTGCGTATTGGGATTCCTTGACCCTTCTTGCACATTTTAATCTAAACTAGCGTATCACTCGTATAGATTAATAATCATTTATGTTTGTTTTTATTCAAAACGGATAGAAGCAACCTGATCTTGTGTCAGCCCCGCGAAAATGGTGCCTTTATATTAAGTAGTATTATGTATAAGTAGTGTTTCAAGCAATTTTTATTAAATTTATACAAATACCATTGTAAATTGTATATTATCTTACGATTTTTCAATAAAAACAGTCAAATCATACATATGCGTTATTCATTAATCCCGCACTATCTCACACAATTAACCAAAAAAGTAATAAGAAATAATAAATAATAACAAAATAATTAATTCTAAAACTTTTAAGTTTTGGAAGAAGTTCTGGGATTAGTTCCAATTTTCGCCACCAACGTGGTGGGGGCGCCACAAAATGTCCCATAAATTCCCAATTTTTCCCGCGCTTTTTCAAATTCAAATTTTGCGTTAAATTGAACTAGAAATTTACTTTAATACAATTTTAAGTAAGTTTAACAATTACTATTAATTTATTTATGGAAATTATGAGATAGTCGTAGTGATAGGCTTAATAAACAACACATATGTACCACTTAACTGTTTTTTATTGACAAAATCTGATGAAAATACACAATTTACAATATTATTTGAATAAATTTCACAGCAATTGACTTAAATCCTACTTATGTA